>NW_022631005.1:19964810-20452317 GCF_010015895.1 Lontra canadensis
TTGTGGAGCATAAGGAATAACACGGAGGACATTGGGAGATGGAGAGGCGAAGTGAGATGTGGGAATTTGGAGTGGGAGACAAACCATGAGAGAATGTGGACTCTGAGAAGCAAACTGAGGGTTTTTGAGGGGAGGGGGTGGGGGGGTGAGCCTGTTGGTGGGTATTATGGAGGGCATGTATTGCATGAAGCATTGGTTGTGGTTCATAAACAATGAATTTTGGAACACTTAAAAAAAAAAAAAAAAGACTGGTTATCCTAATATGCAGGTTGTCTTGGGCCCAAAGCAAAACGTATGAATTAAAGTAGAAGAAAGAGGGAGGAGTCAAGATGGCGGAGAAGTAGCAGGCGGAGACCTCATCAGGTAGTAGGAGATCAGCTAATTAGCTTATCAATCCATTGCGAACAACTTACAAATCCAACAGGAGACCGAAGAGAAGAAGAGCAACAATTCTAGAAACAGAAAATCGACCACTTTCTGAAAGGTAGGACGGCAAAGGCATGAATCCAGAGCTATGGGAAGATAGACCACGGGGCAAGGGGCCAGCTCCTGGCAAGCAGTGGAGCAATGGAGCACAAAATCAGGACTTTTAAGTCTGCTCCACTTAGGGACATCACTCCAGAGGCTAACCCAGGGTGAAGCCCACGCGGGGTCAGCATGGCCCCAGGTCCCGAAGGGTCACAGAAGGATTGGGGGTGACTGAGTGTTGCTGAGCTCACAGGTATTAGAGCGGGGAAGACAGCTACAGAGACAGAGCCAAGGAGTGAGCTCTCAGCTCAGGGTTACCTTGAACCAGTCACAGGCTGGGTGAGCTCGGAGCGCAGGCAGAGGCCAGGGAGATGAGAGTGATTGAGCTCTTTTCTCTGAGGGCGCACTGAGGAGTGGGGCCCCGAGCTCTCAGCTCCTTAGGGTCAGAGACTGGGAGGCTGCCGTTTTCGTTCCCGTCCTCCAGAACTCTATGGAAAGTATTCAGGGAACAAAAGCTCCCCAAAGCGAACCGAATGTATTACTTAGCCTGGCCCCTGGTAAGGGTCGTGCAATTCCGCGTGGGGCAAAGACACTTGAGAATCACTACAACAGGCCCCTCCCCCAGAAGATCAACAAGAAATCCAGCCAGGATCAAGTTCACTTACCAAGGAGAACAGCGGAATTCCAGAGGAGGAGAAAGCAAAGCATGAAATTGATGACTTTCTCCCCATGATTCCTTAGTCTTGCAGTTAATTTATTTTTTTTTATTTAATTTTTTTTCTTCTTATATTTTTTTAACTTTTACCCTTTCCTCTTTAACATTTTTAACTAGTTTATCTTAACAAGACTTTTCATAAAAAAGTAGTAATAATGATCTTTTTTGAACTTTCATTATTATAGTCATATTTTATCCTTCATTGTATCTAACTTTATTTTTTGTATACACATAGAGCTTTTTCTTCTAAAAAAATTGGGGTACAACTTCTTCTAATAGATCAAAATATACCCTAAGTCTAGCTATGGGCTTGTTCTAGTCTCCAGTCCAAGCAAAATCCCTCCACTTTCTTCTTCTTTTTCTCCCAACCAAATTACTTTATCAAACCCTTTTTTAGAAATTAATTTTTTTTCATATTTATATGCATATTCATCCCTTCATTATGTTTACACTTATATATGTTTTTCATTCTTTAAAACTTTGGGAGGTAGTTTCTTCTAGGAGACCAAAATACTCCCAAAATTAAGTGGGTGACCCTGTTCTAGTCACTAGTCTAATATATATATATTTTTTTTTCTTTTTAATATTTTTTTAATTTGTTTCCTTTTTTTTTTTTCCCTGAACTTTTTATCCCCTTTTTCCCCCCCATGATTTGGGGTCTCTTCTGATTAGGTTAAAGTGCATTTTCCTGGGGTCTTTGCCACCCTTTTAGTATTTTATTTGCTCCTTCATATATTCTTATTTGGACAAAATGACAAGATGGAAAAACTCACCACAAAAAAAGGAACAAGAGGCAATACTGATGGCTAGGGACCTAATCAATATGGACATTGGTACTATGTCAGATCTAGAGTTCAGAATGACAATTCTCAAGGTTCTAGCCAGGCTCAAAAAAGGCATGGAAGATATTAGAGAAACCCTCTTTGGAGAGATAAAAGCCCTTTCTGGAGAAATAAAAGAACTATAATCTAACCAAGTTGAAATCAAAAAAGCTATTAATGAGGTGCATAAAAAATGGAGGCTCTTACTGCTAGGATGAATGAACCAGAAGAAAGAATTAGTGATATAGAAGACCAAATGACAGAGAATAAAGAAGCTGAGCAAAAGAGAGACAAACAAATACTGGACCACGAGGGGAGAATTCGAGAGATAAGTGACACCATAAGATGAAACAATGTTAGAATAATTGGGATTCCAGAGAAGAAGAAAGAGAGAGGGAAGCAGAAGTATATTGGAGAGAATTATAGTAGAGAATTTTCCTATTATGGCAAAGGGAACAAGCATCAAAATCCAGGAGGTGCAGAGAACCCCCCTCAAAATCAATAAGAATAGGTCCACACCCCGTCACCTAATAGTAAGATTTACAAGTCTTAGCAACAAAGAGAAAATCCTGAAAGCAGCCCGGGAAAAGAAGTCTGTAACATACAATGGTAAAAATATTAGATTGGCATCGGACTTATCCACAGAGACCTGGCAGGCCAGAAAGAGCTGGAATGATATATTCAGAGCACTAAACGAGAAAAACATGCAGCCAAGAATACTATATCCAGCTAGGCTATCAATGAAAATAGAAGGAGAGATAAAAAGCTTCCGGGACAAACAAAAACTGAAAGAATTTGCAAACACCAAACCAGCTCTACAGGAAATATTGAAAGGGGTCCTCTAAGCAAAGAGAGACCCAAAAGAAGTAGATCAGAAAGGATCAGAGAATATGCAGTAACGGTCACCTTACAGGCAATAAAATGGCCCTAAACTAATATCTCTCAATAGTTACCCTGAATGTTAATGAGCTAAATGTCCTAATCAAAAGACGCAGGGTATCAGAATGGATAAGAAAACAAAACCCATCAATATGCTGCCTACAAGAAACTCATTTTAGACCCGAAGACACCTCCAGATTTAAAGTGAGGGGGTGGAAAACAATTTACCATGCTAATGGACATCAAAAGAAGGCTGGGGTGACAATCCTTGTATCAGATCAATTAGACTTTAAGCCAAAGACTATAAGAAGAGATGAGGAAGGACACTATATCATACTCAAAGGGACTGTACAACAAGAAGATCTAACAATTTTAAATATCTATGCCCCTAATATGGGATCAGCCAACTATATAAACCAATTAATAACAAAATCAAAGAAACACATCAACAATAATGCAATAATGGTAGGGGACTTTAACACTCCCTTCACTGAAATGGACAGATCATCCAAGCAAAAGATCAACAAGGAAATAAAGGCCTTAAATGACACACTGGACCAGATGGACATCACAGATCTATTCAGAACATTTCATCCCAAAGCAACAGAATACACATTCTTCTTTACTGTACATGGAACATTCTCCAGAATAGATCACATCCTGGGTCACAAATCAGGTCTCAACCGGTATCAAAAGATTGGGATCATCCCCTGCATATTTTCAGACCACAATGCTCTGAAGCTAGAACTCAATCACAAGAGGAAATTTGGAAAGAACCCAAATACATGGAGACTAAACAGCATCCTTCTAAAAAATGAATGGGTCAACTGAGAAATTAAAGAGAATTGAAAAAATTCATGGAAACAAATGATAATGAAAACACAACAGTTCAAAATCTGTGGGACACAACAAAGGCAGTCCTGAGAGGAAAATATATAGCAGTACAAGACTTTCTCAAGAAACAAGAAAGGTCTCAAATACACAACCTAACCCTATACTTAAAGGAGCTGGAGAAAGAACAACAAAGAAAGCCTAAATGCAGCAGGAGAAGAGAAATAATAAAAATCAGAGCAGAAATCAATGAAATAGAAACAAACAAACAAAAAAAAAACACAGTAGTACAAATCAAGGAAACTAGGAGCTGGTTCTTTGAAAGAATTAATAAGATTGATAAACCGCTGGCCAGACTTATCAAAAAGAAAAGAGAAAGGACCGAAATAAATAAAATCATGAATGAAAGAGGAGAGATCACATCTAACAGCAAAGAGATACAAACAATTATAAGAACACTTTATGAACAACTCTATGCCAACAAATTTGATAATCTGGAAGAAATGGATGCATTCCTAGAGACATATAAACTACCACAACTGAACCTGGAAGAAATAGAAAATCTGAACAGACTTATAACCAGTAAGGAGATTGAAACAGTCATCAAAAATCTCCAAACAAACAAAAGCCCAGGTCTCCTCAGGGGAATTCTACCAAACATTTAAAGAAGAATTTATACCTATTCTCCTGAAACTGTTCCAAAAAGTAGAAATGGAAGGAAAACTTCCAAAATCATTTTATGAGGCCAGCATCACCTTGATCCCAAAACCAGACAAGGATCCCATCAAAAAAGAGAATTACAGACCAATATCCTTGATGAATACAGATGCAAAAATTCTCACCAAAATACTAGTCAATAGGATCCAACAGTACATTAAAAAGATTATTCACCACTACCAAGTGGGATTTATTCCAGGGCTGAAAGTTTGGTTCAACATCCGCAAATCAATCAATGTGATACAATACATTAATAAAAGAACAAGAGCCATATGATACTCTCAATAGATGCTGAAAAAGCATTTGACAAAGCACAGCATCCTTTCTTTGTCAAAATTCTTCAAAGTGTAGGGATGGAGGGCACATACCTCAATATCATAAAAGCCATCTATGAAAAACCCACCGCAAATATTATTCTCAATGGAGAAAAACTGAGAGCTTTTCTTCTAAGGTCAGGAACTCGGTAGGGATGTCCATTATCACCACTGCTATTCAACATAGTATTAGAAGTCCTAGCCTCAGCAATCAGACAACAAAAAGAAATTAAAGGCATCCATATTGGCAAAGAAGAAGTCAAACTATCACTCTTTGCAGATGATATGATATTATATGTGGAAAACCCAAAAGGCTCCACTCCAAAACTGCTAGAACTTGTACAGGAATTCAATAAAGTTTCAGGATATAAAATCAATGCACAGAAATCAGTCGCATTTCTCTACACCAACAACAAGACAGAAGAAAGAGAAATTAAGGAGTCAATCTCATTTACAATTGCACACAAAACCATAAGATACCTAGCAATAAACTTAACCAAAGAGGCAAAGAATCTTTACTCAGAAAACTATAGAGTACTCATGAAAGAAATTGAGGAAAACAAGGAAATGGAAAAATGTTCCGTCCTCCTGGATTGGAAGAATAAATATTGTGAAAATGTCTATGCTACCTAAAGCAATCTATACATTTAATGCAAGCCCTATTAAAGTCCCATACCTTTTTTTCGAAGAAATGGAACAAATAATCCTAAAATTTATATGGAATCAGAAAAGACCTCGGATAGCCAAAGGAATATTGAAAAAGAAAGCCAAAGCTGGTGGCATCATAATTCCACACTTCAAGCTCTATTACAAAGCTGTCATCATCAAGACAGTATAGTACTGGCACAAAAACAGACACATAGATCAATGGAACAGAATAGAGAGCCCAGAAATTGACCCTCAACTCTATGGTCAACTAATCTTTGACAAAGCAGGAAAGAATGTCCAATGGAAAAAAGACAGTCTGTTCAACAAATGGTGTTGGGAAAATTGGACCATTTCCTTAGACCACACATGAAAATAGACTCAAAATGGATGAAGGACCTCAATGTGAGAAAGCAATCCATCAAAATCCTTGAGGAGAACACAGGCAGCAACATCTTTGACCTCAGCCACATCAACTTCTTCCTGGGAACATTGCCAAAAGCAAGGGAAGCAAGGGCAAAAATGAACTATTGGGATTTCATCAAGATCAAAAGCTTTTGCACAGCAAAGGAAACAGTTAACAAAACCAAAAGACAACTGACAGAATAGGAGAAGATATTTGCAAATGACATATCAGATAAAGGGCTAGTATCCAAAATCTATAAAGAGCTTAGCAAACTCAACACCCAAAGAACAAATAATCCAATCAAGAAATGGGCAGAGGACATGAACAGACATTTCTGCAAAGAAGACATCTAGATGGCCAACAGACACATGAAAAAGTGCTCCACATCACGCGGCATCAGGGAAATACAAATCAAAACCACGATGAGATACCACCTCACACCAGTCAGAATGGCTAAAATTAACAAGTCAGGAAATGACGATGCTGGCAAGGGTACGGAGAAAGTGGAACCCTCCTACACTGTTGGTGGGAATGCAAGCTGGTGCAACCACTCTGGAAGACAGCATAGCGGTTCCTCAAAAACTTGAAAATAGAGCTACCCTATGACCCAGCAATTGCACTACTAGGTATTTACCCTAAAGACACAAACGTAGTGATCTGAAGGGGCATGTGCACCCGAATGTTTATAGCCCCAGTGTCTACAATAGCCAAACTATGGAAAGAACCTAGATGTTCATCAACAGATGAATGGATAAAGAAGATGTGTATCATATATATATTGGAATACTATGCAGCCATCAAAAGAAATGAAATCTTGCAATTTGTGACATCATGGATGGAACTAGATAGAGGGTATTATGTTTAGCAAAATTAGTCAATCAGAGAAAGACAACTATCATATGATTTCCCTGATATGAGGAAGTGGGGATGCACCGTGGGGGGTTTGGGGGTAGGAAAAGAATAAATGAAACAAGATGGGATTGGGAGGGAGACAAAACATAAGTGACTCTTAATCTCACAAAACAAACTGAGGGTTGCTGGGGGGAGGCGGGTCGGGAGAGGGGGGTGGGGTTATGGACATTGGGGTGGATTTGTGCTATGGTGAGTGCATTGAAGTGTGTAAACCTGGCGATTCACAGACCTGTACCCCGGGGGATAAAAATACATTATATGTTTATAAAAAATAAATAAAAAAATTAAAAAAATAAAGTAGAAGAAAGATACATGGCATGTGTTTTTTTTTAGAATGTATTTTTGATTGGAAGAAGATCCCTGTAAATGTTTGTGTATGTGTTGTTTTCCTTCCTCTTTTTCTTTTGCATGCTCAGAGGCTTATGTATATATACAGTCTATGTCTCTTCAAAGCAAAGAGGGTGTGCTACTGTCGAGATCAGCATCTAGACAGTAGTTAATTTTTGTGGAGTTGCCTGGGTGCCATAGAACTGAAAGTCCCCATGACATCTACCCTACCCAGGATTACAAGAGAAATCTCCACAGTCTACTCCTTTGGCATGGGTTTGTTGTGCATAAAAAGCTTTAAAAGAGCAGTGTGGCTGGAAGATGGTGCTGGATTTGATGTTAGGATTCTGTTTAGCCTTATTTCTAAGAGCAGGCATTTCCAATGTTTGAGTAGAAGTATAATGACTTGTAAAGATGGAATAATCAGGATATGATTATAACTGACAGAATTTCTCCCCACTGCATAATCTAATTGAACAAATAGTGTGTTAGAACAGTCCCTTATTAGAACAATAGTGTGTTAGAACAGTCTCTCCCACAATGTTCATAGCCAAGTCAATGTAACATTGGGACTAGTGTATTTTTTAAATAACTTTCAAGTAACTTTTAAATAACTTTCAAACCCATATCAATTTTGTTTTTAATACCTATTTTGATGTATAATATATATATCATAAAATTCACTTGTTTTGAACTATACACTTTAATGATTTTTATTAAGTTCCTGAGTTATGTAACCATCATCTTAATCCAGTGTAGGAGGTTTTCATCATCCCAATTGGATCCTTTGTGTTCATTCACAATAAACCCCCCTTCTCCTTCTCCCCCTCCCACTCCTCCATCCTTCAGTAAACCACTGATAGTCTCTATCTATATATTTCCCTTTTCTAGATATCACATATACACTTATTTATATAATACGTGGTCTTTTATTTCCTGCTTCTTTCACTTATAATAATGCTTTTGAAGTTCGTGTATGTTGTAGCATGCATCAGTATTTCATTCCTTATTATGTCTGAGTGGTATTTCATTATGTGAACATATCATGTTTTGTTCTCCATTTATCAACGGATGGACATTTGTGTCATTTCCACTTTTTGGCTACTATGAATAATATTAACTTCATGTTCAAATGTTTGTGTGGACATATATTTTCATTTCCTTTTGGTAGCTACTTGGGAGTGTAATTGCTGGGTTGTGCAGTCATCCACATTGATTCTTGACCCACCTTTAATCAATTCGTATAACTATTAAAATGATCTTTGTAAAGTGAGATCTGACTCATGCCACACGTATGTTGAAAGCTCTGAAGGATCGCCTAATGTTTATTCATGTTCTGTGCTAATAGAATCTCATACAAAATGTAGAAACCCTGCTTGATTTTATACTGTCTTATTCTTGCTCCCCTTTCTCTAGGAGTACTGGCTTTTTAATACCTAGTTAAAGGAGCTAGATTTTCTTATGACCTCATAGTCTTCAGACTGATCTTCCTTATGTTTGGAGGCCTACAGTGTTATTCCCACTGCATTCAGTGATTAATTAATCTTTTAGACCTATAGCTTAGAAGCTGTAATTGATGCTACAAAAAATTTTAGTATCCATTTATATGTACACCTTATCTTCTAATCTTACTATCATTTCTCACTATTGATGTCAATTAACTATGTGAGTAAACACTGTGTAAACAATGCTTGTGTAAACTTTCACTGGGAGAAAGTAATTCTCCATAAAGGACAAATGGAGAAAAGCATTATCTTACTGCATACATGTAAATATTCTTCCTTCCTTCCCTTTCCTTCCCTCCTTCCTTCCTTCCTTCCTTTCTTTCTTTCTTTCTTTCTTTCTTTCTTTCTTTCTTTCTTTCTTTCTTTCTTTCTTCTTTCTCATTCTCTTTTCAATGTAGAATAAATATAACTCATATTACTTGCTCTCCTGCCTCCCTGAATAACTTATTGTATTGTTGGATATGGTAGTTTGGGCCTGGTGTGAGATTTTGAATTGCCCTATGTAAGAGATAGCCACAGGAGTAGGTAGAAAACATATTATAGAATTTTCTATGCATTAATGCATAGTGACAAAGAGAGATACTCTGAAATGAGATATGGAGAAATGAGATATGGAGAAAGAAAATCAGTGTGGGACAGTGTTTTAGGATGCTTAATAATAGAAAGTGATGACTAATGCTATCCAAGGGAGAGCTTGTATTTCCTGGGATTGATGCAGCCAAATTCACAGTAGGAAAAGGCATTCTGTAAGAAACAACATTTATTTTATTTTATTTTTTTTTAACATTTGAATGCTTTCAAAGTGAAGTGATTATAAACACAAAATTTTTTTTTCACAAGTTCTGTGTCTGAAAACAATGTTGTAATGTCATGGCTTCTATCCTATGGTAAATTTTAGGGATATTGTTTTTAAAAATCGGTTAAAATATAAGTTGGAAATCATAGCATTCTTGAAACTCAGTTGAACTTTTGATACTGACATGTCATTGATTGGGAAGAGGGCTCTAATATTCTCTAGGACTGGTGCACTTTTTAATTTTAACAAGCAGACACAAGTGAATCAGGAGTGTGAAAAATGCTGTCAAGTTGTGTAGCAGCAAGTGTCAGTTTAGATAAGGATTACAATATCGGGAGTGGACTCTGACCGTGGAAACTGAAATTCTGGCTACATATTGAGAGGCTAAGGAAAGCTCTATGAAACTAGGGCAAAGGAATGTTTGACTTTCAAGAAAGAAACGTAAAAATTATCTCAAATATGAAGGAAGCTGAGCAGATTTCCCCATGAAGACGACTTCTCAGGGCAGTTGGGTAGCAACAGTAAAACCCTGGTTCAGAAAGTTTATGGCTGAGGGGTTATCAGATATAAATAAGTAAGGCTCCAAATCCAAGCAGGGGATTAAGAATGAATTCATTAATCGTTGCAGTGGACCAATAGGGATGATTTTCTTTATTCAGCATGCAGGCTTACATCACACATTGAGAGTTAATAAGGGAAAGTGAAAGCTTGATTCTGTAATATTTTATTGTATTATCTGCGGCCACAACTTTTAAAATGATGCTTTAGCAGACTCTGCACTCTGTGAGTATAGAGGTATTTTTTAAATGATTTGTAGTGTTTATAATAAGCTAATATTCAAATATTTGGGGAGCATATGTTTTTGCATAAAAACCATTTACTGGCAAATATATTTTCAAACTAATGCAATGTTCTTATCTAGTCTACTGTGCCTAATTTAAAAAGTGGAAGATGATGTGGAACTTTCTGGCAGGAAGTTGAGTGATAACACACATTAATGAAGGCAAAGTGTATGACATATCAATTTGGGTCTCATTGGATCAAAGCATAACTTTCATAAACATGCAATGTCCTCATTGTATATCTCCTTGTCCTTATATTCTCAGTATGGAGATTTGAAATGGGCATTCTTTCTGTGCTAATGTTGGCAAATAATGTTCATTGCTATCAGTATGCCATCTATTTACAAAAAGCAGGGATGGCATTTACCACTTTTCCTTAAAGGGTCATAAAGCTGCAGACTGTCTCGGGATGTCTCTGCTGTGGATAGTAACACCACAAGAGAAATCACTTAAACCCCAAAAGACCCCTTTCCTTTGAAAATATGAGGATTATCAGTACTGAAAAAAGAAAAGAATAAAATAAAATTCAAAGTATCTTCAAAATTTTTAAGTCCTTTTCAACAGATTAACCATTCCCTTTGATTTTTTTGGTGTGGATTAATAGCCATAGGAGATAGGTTAAAAAAAAAAATCCATAGTACATTTTTATTTGATTCTCTAATTAACATAATGCATTGATTTTTTTTTATCTTCCTTTATTTCAAGGAACACAGGAACTTAAAGGATTTTGTCTCTGTGTGTTACTTTGCTCTGTCAGCAGCAACTTGGAAGAACATAACTGTGGAGAGTAGTGTATCAAGCACTACAGAGGTAGATATTGCCTCTGGCACAAAGTGTACAGTACCAATAATAATACCTCATTTATCCTACTACTGCCCATAGAAAACCTGTAAGTGCTAAACATAATTCATTTTATCTGCACTAGCTTACTAATCCTTTTGCATTAGCACTTTTCTAAGGTGTTCATTGTTTGGCAATTGTCTTCCAGGCAGGAGGCATTTCGAGTTCTAGGTGCCAAGGAGTTAAAGTGGTATGAAATTATTAAATCATTAAATTTCCTATGTGAAGAAATGCTGGGGTAAATAAATCATTTTGCTTATGCAGATTTGGTCTATCAGATATTCTTGGGAAGTCTGTCATCATTCAAGATGTAGAAGCAACTTTGCCAAGCATGTAATGCTTTGTTTGTCTTCTTGGCAAAATTCAGTATCATAGTTAGAAAAGTTTTGAGTTCATGGAAATTTATTAAAGTACAATCAAGACAGGTAAGTGGGCTTAAGTGCTATGGGAAGTTACCCTTTGCCACTGTTTAGTTTAGTTTTGCATCAGTGGTTTTGGAGTTTTAAAAAATTTTTTAGTCTTGGAAACATTTATTCAGCTGAAATATTTGGAAGAAATCCAACACATAAAATGCACACTAGGGGATTTTCTCTGCTTGAAATGCATGTGAGCTACTTGGAGCCCTGCCTGCTTAGTCCTCCTGTCTTTTATCCCCTGCCTCCAGCATACCCATATCACCCTCTGAGGACTCCATGGAGTACAATTTATAAAGCACTCTCTTAGACCATAACTACTTGAGAGAAAATTGAATAGAATACTAGTGTCAAAAAATAGCCCTGTAGTGACCAAGATAGTAATAATAAATTAATTTAATTTAGTTGTTCACTTACTTAATTAGAATCATGTATATAATCCTAATTAAACATGCACACATACATATATATAGGATTTTAAATATATTTATTTAGGATATGTATATATAGGATATGCATATATATAATTAGGATATATAAATTATTATATATTATGTATTATAAATTTTATATGTCCTAATTACAACAACAAAAGCATCAAACAAAAAGAGATTGGAAAGATGGAATTCAAAATTCAGTCTAGGAATAAATGAAACAGAAAGCCTGAAAAGTCTCAAGAGAGGAGAGGACTTCAATATAAGGACTCAGGTCAAAGAGTGGAAACAAGGAAATGTAGAGTTCAGGTTTAAAACAGAGTTGAAAGGACTCTTCCCAAAGCCGGCAGGGTGGTAGGAAAGAATCTTAATGACGACCCCTGTGATATTATGAACAGTCACTGTATTTATATTTTGTGAATTAATGGACATTTACAGACATATTTGTACAAAGTACTGAGGAAAAGGGGATGCCTGAGCTCAGTTGGTTAAGCTTTCGGCTCAGGTCATGATCCCAGGGTCCTGGGATCAAATCCCACATTGGGGTCCTTGCTTATCAAGGTGCCTGCTTCTCCTTCTGCTTACTGCTCCCCTGCTTGTGCATGCTCTCTCTCCTCTCTCTCTGACAAATAAGTAAATAAAATCTTAAAAACAAAACAAAACAAACAAAAAAAAAAAACTGAGAAAGCTGAGAAAAAAATAAGAGGAAAAAAAGGCAGGGGCAATGTCAAGTTCAGGGAAGTATTTAAGAGCAGCTCAAGGAGGAATAGAAGTTGTGTCCTGTATAATGCATGTACCCATACATGGACAGACCTGGCAAATAGTTGAATATTGTTAAAATTCAAAGTGAAAAGAGAAGAGCAGAAAAGCATGAGGCTATGTATTTCGGCAGTAGCCAGATCATGAAGGGCATCGCCTTCCAGGTAATCAGTTTAGAGTTCATCCAATAGCTTACGGAGAGTCATTCAAAAATATTGTACAAAGGATTAGCATGGTCAGACTTGTATGCTGGAATGATATAACGGAGGAAAGGAAGACTAAAGAACATAGACTGAGAGAGTGAGTCTTAAATCATTGTCAAAGAGAAATTTCCCAAACTGTTTGTGTCTGTGTGTGTGTGTGTTGTGATTTTCATTTCAAGTTTTAATTTAAATTCTAGTTTGTTAACACACATGGCAAATTTGGTTTCAGGTATAGAATTCAGTGATTCATCACTTACATATTCATAAATTGTCTTAACCAGGAGCATTCCATAATTAGAAGCATTGCAAATTACTAATGGAGTGATAAAATTCTTTGTGGTAACATGGCAGCCAGATCACTGTTTAACTCACATTTCCTCCTGAATTTTCATAAAAGCACAGGAAACAGTGCAAATGTTAAATCAACAAAGGAAGAAGGGAATATACATATCAATCTTTTTGGCCCAGAATGTAATTCCAGTAAAGGGCGGTTCAGCAAGAGAATGAAGTGATAGAAATAAAACTTTAGAACTGTTGTTGAAACACAGTAAGTGCTTATAATTGTTGTCTCATTGTTATTCCCATGTGCACATTTATGGGTTATTATAAGCAGAAATATGTTTATTCATCTGTAAAAAAGAGAGTAATGACACCTACCTCACTGAATTTTTCTAAGCATTTAATTAATTTATGTATGTGATCTTCTCCCCTGGTATCCATAATGTATTAACTGTGAATAGGATTAGTAGTAGTAGTAATGGTAGCAAGCAGCTGCAGTAGTAAAATTATAGTTAAGTAATGGTCCATAGTCAAAGCAACTGACAGTTGGGCATTAAATTCTGATATAAAGTTGATAACATGAAGTTGCAAAGAAAATAGATGTCACTCAGCAGACCAAAATTTTCATTCACTCATGTATTTCATGTACAACTTTCAAATAATCAGGTGGAGAGGAAGACGTTGTCTGCAGTCTAGTAATGGAATAGGAAAATATCTCATTCCTCTTTCTGACAGTGTTACACTAAAGAAATAAAAACAGACTCTGACTGCATATTTTGCATATCAACTATATCTATAACATATCTAAAAGTAGGGTTATAATTAGTGAACAAGGAGGAGAGCTCAGAAAATTATCCATGATATTCAATTAATAGAGTAAAATTGACCTTGTTAAAGAGGAGGAAATGGAAAAATATCATAGGAGTTTTCAAGAGATTCATTAACACCATATACTTATTTTTATCTTTTTCAGCTTTGCCGAGGTATAATTGGCAAAATTATAAGATATTTATACAGTCTGATGATTCAGTATACATATACATTGTGAACAGATTCCCCCCCTAGAGTTAATAATTCATATATCTATCACCTCACATATTTATTTTTGTATGTGTGGGAACATTTAAGTTCTACTTTCATAAAATTTTATTTATTCAATATAGTGTTATCAACTATAGTCATCATGTTAAACATTAGGTCCTCAAAACATACTCATAACTGAAATTCTGACCTGTGTATCAACATCTTCCTATTTCCTCCATTTCAAGCCCCTGGCAATCACTTTGGTTTCCTCTCTTTTTCTATGAGTCCAACATTTTTTTTTTTAAACTAAACTATTAGTCTTTGTCTTTCTAGCTTATTTCACTTGTTACGATGCCCTTCAGTTTCATCCATGTTGTCAGAAATGGCAGAATTTCCTCTTCTTTTTTTCATGTGTGTACAGATCATATTTTCTTCAGGTATCTCTTCAAGATAATGGTTTTGTTTAATTTGTGTATATACCCAGAAGTGGAATTACTGAATCATATGGTAGTTCTATTTTTGATTTCTGGAGGAATCTCCATACTGTTTTTCATATAAGCTGCACCAGTTCACAAAACCACCAATAGTACATGGGGGAATCCTTTCCTTCCTGTCCTCATCAGTATGTGTTATTTCTTGTCTATTTGATAATACACATTTTGTTAGGTGTAAAGTGATATCCCACTATGGTTTTATTTGCATTTCCCAATGATTAGTGATGTTGAGCCACTTTTCATTTACCTACTGACCATCTATATATCTTCTTTGAAAAAGTGTCTATCCAGGTCCTTTGCCTGTTTTTGTTTTTGTTTTAACTAAGGTATGTATGTATGTATGTGTGTGTGTGTGTGTTGTTTGTGTGTGTATTTGCTATTGAATTGTATGAGTTCTTTATATATTAGTTTTTTTTTTCAAATATCTCCAGTTTGGTAGGTTTTATTTTTCAAATTTTTGATAGTTTCCTTTCCTGTACAGAATAAGCTTTTTAGTTTAATAAAGTCCCATTTGCTTAATTTGCTTTTGTTGTCTAATGAAGAAAAGTAATTTTTAAGACTGATGTCTGGGAGCTTATGCAATATTTTTTTCTGGGAGTTTTATAGCTTCAGGTCTTAGATACTAGTCCAATCATTTTTTAGTTGATTTTTGTGTATAGTGTAAGACAGGGTTCCAGTTTCATTCTTTTGCATGTGGCTATCAGTTTTCTCAATACGTTTCTTGAAAACTTTTATTTCCCTGGCTCATTTTTTGAAAGTTAGTTGACCATATATCTATAGAATTTTTTTTTCCCCTGGGCTCTTGCTTCTGTGCTGTTGACCTATGTATTCGATTTTGTGACAATACTATACTGTTCTGATTACTGTAGTTTTGTACTATAGTTTGAAATCAGGGAAGTAATGTCTTCAGCTTTGTTCTTCTCATAATTGCTTTGGCTATTCATGCTTCCATACAAATTTTAGGATTGTTCTATTCCTGAGAAAAGTGCTTTGGGGACTGTGATGGGGATTGCATTGAAACAGTAGATTGCTTTGGGTATTGTAAACATTTTAACAACATTCTTCCAATCCATGAGCACAAAATATCTTTCCATTTATTTGTTTCTTCATTTTCTTTCCTCAGTGTCTTATAGTTTTTGTTGTATACATCTTTCACCTCCTTGGTTAAATTTGTTCTTAAGTATTTTATTCTTTTTAATGTCATTTTTAATGCTATTCCTTTTAATGGGATTGTTTTCTTAATTTCTTTTTGTGATAGTTTGTTGTTAATGTTTAAAAATGTAACTGGTTTTCATATATTGATTTCGAATCCTGAATTCTGCAACTTTACCAGATTTACTTATTAGTTCTAAATGTTTTCTGGTGGAGAATTCAGAATTTTCTATATGTAATAATATGTCACTTGCAAACAGAGACAATTTCACTTCTTTTTTTACTAACTTTAAATCATGTCATTTATTTATTTTTCTTGCCTAATTGCTCTCACTAGGATTTACAATACTATGTTGAATAAAAGTGGCAGGAAATTGCATCCTTATCTTGGTTCTGAACTTAGAGGAAAAGATTTCAACTCTTCACTATTGAATATGATGTTAGCTGTGGGCTGGATATATTTGTACTTCATTATGTTGAGGTATGTAAACTTTCCTTGTGAAGTCTTCAGAGTTTTTTCATGAACGGATATTGAATTTTGTCAAATACTTATACAACTATTGACACGATCATATGATTTTTATCCTTTATTTTGTTAATGCTGTGTATCACATTGCCTGATTTGCAGAATTTGAACCATCATTAAACCTTGGAATAAATTCCACTTGGTCATCACATATATGATCCTTTTAATATGTTTTTGATTTTGGTTTGCTTATATTCTATTGAGTATTTTTGCTTCTATGTTCATCAGAAATACTGGCTTGTATTTTTCTTTTCTTGTAGGGTCCTTGTCTGGTAGGGTACTGTATGATGCTGGCCTCATAAAATAAGTTTGGAAGTGTTCCCTCCTCATCTGTTTTTTAGAGAGGTTTGAGAAGAAGTGGTATTCTTTAAAATGTTTGTTTGGATTCGCCTATGCGGCCATCTCATCCTGGGTTTTCTTTGTTGTTTTGTTTTTGATTAGTGATTCAATCTCTTTACTTGTTATTGCGTTAAAAAAAAAAATCAACAAACACAGACTCAAACATTAGAAATAACCAAGACAGTTCTCTTACCAAACCCAGCTTTAAGCCAACTCCACTATATTCTAAAAGGTCTTGCCAAACAGAACTCCTGCAGGAAGAAATCAAATCTGAGATCTTTGATCAGAGCTTTAGTACTCTCTCTGCTCCTCAAGGTTCTGCCAGGCATGAGTTGGATTATCTTTTAAATACACACTTAAATGCCCATATCTTTAAGCTTTAGTAAGAAGCTTTTGAATTTGTCCTCATGCAGCTTATATCCTTCATGCCCTCATAAGCTATATCTTAAAACTCTTTGAGTAAATGTTCGAAATCCCCTTTGGCCAGCTTCAACATTAATATATTTATAAAATGTGTTAAGTCTATAGATAAGACCTAGCTGATGATCATTATTGAATTCAATCTGTAGTATATACTGTGGATACTTGGTGCTCTTACCAAGAAAATTTGGTATTATACCACTCATTTCTCTCAACCATCCCCAAGACATCATTTTGTCTTAATAACTTATATATTAAACACAGCACTTATTAAATTTTAATAAACACCTAAATTACCTGAAAGATCTTACCAAAATATTGCTTCTGATAAACTAATTTTGAGATGAGCCCTAGGATTCTACCTTTCTAATAACCTCTTATTCCATAGAAATGATGCTAGTCCAAGAACCACATTCATAATAGCAAGGTAGTAGAAAAATTAGACTAATGATTCTGAACCAAGGTTGTATATTAGAATTACCTGAGGAGCTTTTAAAACAATCTATGTACAATCCTTATACCAAGTTAATTAAATTAGAATTGGGTGAGGCCAAAGTATTGATATTATTAAAAATCATACAGGCTATTCTAATATGCATTCAAGAATGAGAACCTCTGGGTCAGCCTAACCTGTCTAAATGTTGCATCTGAAGATACATTGCTAATATCTGTCCATTCATGGCTCTTGCCCAGAGCCAGCTGAAAGTTCCTTGTTGCCAAGAGCAGAGGTACTATCTTATTCATCAATTTAGCCCTGATGTATTGCAGAGTGTCTGTCACATAGAAGGCTCTCAAATCATATTTGTTGAAAAGGTCAGAAATTCCCTAGAACATGCCTATGACTTGTATGAAACTGGATTTTTCTTTACTCAATTTGAGCATGGGTTGGGGAGACACATGATTCATTAATGTATCCTTTCAAAATACATCCAGTGCCTATTCTTTATCATAGATTTTGGGCATACAAGGCTCTCAAGAAAGTTGTGGTCTATGAATTAAGCATTTTCAGGCTAAGATTTTTGAGTCATTCTTTCTGCAGTCTTCAGCAGCATAAGCATAATTTTAAAACAATAAAATAGACAACTAGCAAGATGACATTCTTAAAGTAAAGGCTATCAAATGAGCCAACTGTCAAATTATGTAAATTTGAAAGTCTAACAACCTTGGTAAAGGTCCTTTAATTGGATGACTCATGTAGAAAATAAATGAACTGCCATTTAAAAGTCCCTTTCCAGAGACAGATTTAAAGGAACAGAAATAGTACTTTAAAAGTCTCAAGGTAGAAAAAAAATTAGTAAACTTCAAGACATTTTTGCACACCTGAAATATATATATTTTAATATACCACACAAAAATATAGTTGTCTTTGCTAAAAGAAAATTTTCTTTCACCCAGTAATAATAGCATTGGAAAAATTGATAATACTTGGAACTAACTCATAGAGATACATAAAACATTAATAGTCTTTATACCTAAATGTTAATCGCTTCTTGGCCTTTTGACTAAGATCAAGTGTAGTATCTGTTCTTATCAGTTTATACCTAAATGTTGAGTTTATACATAATGCTTGCTCCTTATTTACATTTTTTATATCCTCCAGATTTTCTAAGGTTACTTTTTATTTGTAATTAAGACATTGTTAAACTAATATATTTAATAGAATCTCACTTTTATTATTAAATTAAACAGAAGCAATATGTAAGACTCATTTTTCCTAGCTATTTTCACCTTCCCTTTTACAGGCTGCTACTTTTCTGCCTATTATTACATGACCTCCCTGTTTCATTGACTTTGGGTTTGGAAGAGTAATCTGTCTTGGCTGAGTGGTGTGTTTTGGCATTTGGGTGGAAGTTTAATATGATTGCATGGTTTAGCTAGTGCTCTCTTATTTCTGCTTTCTGCATGAAATAAAAGCATACCTAGAGAGAGGCCTCTTTCTGTCTGATCCCAGGAACAAGAAGGGATGAGGGACAGAAACCCAGTCTACCTGTGGCCCAGCCAACCTGAAACACAATAACCCAGTACCATCACTTAATGTGACCGGAAGTAAATCTCTGTTGTTTATGCCACTAAGATATTGAAGTTCTTTGTTCCCAAAGCAAAGTTAAATAGGAAAGTAAGAATCGATATAAGGGAAACTCATATTTATAAGGCAGATTATTCAACCTCTTTAATGATTCTGATGTAGCTTTAGATAAGGTAATCATTAGAGACTGGAAATTATAGAGAGGAATTAAGAAGAGATTAGAGTAGGAAAATAAAGAGAAGTGCTATTTTGTGGACAGCTTTATTGAGGATGAAACACCTTAAATCTGTACTCTAATAAAAATGGTCCAAATAGACCAGAGTTGCAAATGTAAAAATAGTAAAACCGTACAAACACACTAGAAGAAAAATTAGGTGACTCCTTTTATAACTTTGATATGGAGAGGAAATTTCCTATTACTCAAAGTAAAGAAGCAATAAGAGAGATTTGACATAAAAATGAAGAAAAATTTTGTTTCATCTAAAAAGAACCACATCATATGCAAAGTACAGAGACAACACACTAGAAGAAAATATTGAAGTATGAATCAGAGAAAATATCTGTAAATATATGAAATATATATTTGTAAATATATATATTTATATTAAATATAAGGGTATATAAAATATTAAATAGGATATCCCTAAATATGTATATATATAAATATATATCTGTAATATATAAAAAAAGTCTAATACTTGAGGGAATACAAATATTTTGAAAAGTGGATGAAAGACATGAAGAAAGAGTTTGCAGAAAATAAGCAAGTGTTCTTCAGACATATGGGACAATGTAAAATACACTCATAATGAAGGGAATGATAATAAACCTTTCTCACTTGTGAAATAGAGCAGAAGTTAAATTTTTGGCAGTATCCTCTTTGGCAAAAGTTTATCCTACAGGTATACTTCCAACAACATGAACACCGATATGCACAAGATAGTCACTGAAGTATCATTATACTAGTGAAATATTAGACACAGCCTGCATAACCATACAGAGGAGATCAGTTGGAGAAGACCTGCATTCTCATAGTAGAGATGTGCAGCTCTAGAAATGGAATGAGGAAGGCTCTGTAAATTGACATGGTGTCATTTCCTGGGTTGATATTGTTTAGAGGAAGAAAAACAGAATAAATTATGTTACATTTTCTGAGAGACAGGTTATTCTTTGAAAAAGGATAAACACAAGAAGAATAAAATAGAAACCAAATAAAAACGGTAACTACTATGCGTGGGGCTTTTCTGAGCACATGTTTTATACATGTTTGACTTTTCAACTACATTAATATTTTACATATTAAAAATTGCCAGATGCCTGGGTGACTCAGTCGGTTAAGCATCTGCCTTTAACTCAGGTCATGTCCCCAGGGTCTTGGGATCCAGGCCCACATGGGGCTCCTTGCTCAGCAGGGAGCCTGCTTCTCCCTCTGCTTGCCGCTCCTCCTGCTGTGCGCGCTCTCTCTCTCTGACAAATAAAATCTTTAAAAAATAATAAAATAAATTAAAATTGCCAAATGACAAGGATTGGGGAAAAGTCTTAAAACTGTTTTAAGATACAATAAAATGCGAACAGGAACTGATGGACCTAAACTGAAGCTGGTTTTAGCTTCTCTTCTTACCAGTGTCTTGGAGTCCTGTGTTAAGTAGGGGGCTCCTCCAGTTGGGGTGTCTGAATGAACATGATGAGCAAAGCCCTCTGAAATCTTATAATTGTCACGTGGAATAAATGAGGAATAAACTTGTACTTAGTTCAGCAACATCCATATTTTGTTTCCAGCGTAAGTTAGCCTATGTCCACAAATGAAAGAAAATACAAAGAGATTGTGATGCTGTGGCATTTTAAAGACAGATTATGTATTACCTCTTTCAGGAATACACAAAATAATAAATTTGGATGTCACTCTAAGTTATTATCATAAACTTATATGCATTTGTAGACATTACATTTGGGGCAGAGGGTTCTTGATGAACAAGGACACAATAAGACACCAACTGGACTGAATTATGACCAAGTCTCTGAGGTGATGGCAGACTCTGGTGATTGCAGCTATCCATTCAGCAAGCAGGATAACTAAGGAATGTTTCCACTCGTTTACTGCCATACAAAATAGAAGTACATTTCCCTTTGAAAACCAAGAGCTTGCTGTAAATGATTAGAGAATTAGAACAAAAGAGGTACAAAGAAACGAGAGCGGATGCACAAATGAAAGGAATATTATGAGAAGACCTGAATGTGAAAATAAAAGAGAAAAAGTAAATATGAAAAGCTGGAAACCTATGGCGATAAAAGTAACAGGTGGGATATTGTTTTTCCTGGTAATTGTTTTTATTTTTATTTTAAAATTTTGTATGCTTGATATAAACTGCATGCACTAAATCTGAGTTATGATATTCTATTTGAGAATTACTTCTCTGATATTAAGACCATTAAATACTTATGATCATTTTATCTACAAATAAATCATTAGGCACTAGGATTTCTTATTAAATTAGTCCAACTGGTCAGCAGCTAGTGAAAACACATTTAGTTGATGTTAAATATTGCACAACACATTACAAATGGCTGATGCTCCATAACCGGTCCATTTATAGTTTATGGTGCAAATTTTAAAGTCAAGTAAATGGTGTTTTCAGCGGTAGTTCATGTGTTATGACTTGTCGGGGTTGTAAATAATTTGTAGGGCATTTATGTATTTCTAGATTCCATGTACCTCTTGCTTATAAATCTATTTATTAACCCTTATAAATTATTGATGGCCATATCTCAAAATGAATCATTCCTAAAGTTGCTTAACTGTCTGGAATTTTTCTTTAGTAATCCCGTCCCTCATTTTCTTTTCATATCTCAATCAGGTATAAATAGAAGAAGGTTGCATGCACCTTTTTCTTCTCATTCCTGAGTCTAAGTGTCTGTGCCATCATTCACCTTTATAGTGAGAAGCAATGAATTCATTTCGTCAGTTCTTCTCTTGGCACCTTCAATGAGTAATTGGTTTTCTTCCGAACCCCTCATCCATCCCAGCTTTACCGCTCTTTACTTCTCTCTCTCTTTTCTTCTTTCCTCTTTTCTCTCTCTCTCTCTCCCTTTCTTTCTCTCTTTCTTTCATTTCTTTCTTCTCTTTCTTTTATTTCACACTTGGATACCCTACCAATTTCTTTCCATCCTTTGATATCAGGGATATGAATAACTAATTTTATCATATTAATAGAATGATTTTTTAAATTAAACCACAGTAACTGAGGATTTAGTGTCAATTACCATAAATGTCTTAGAATAGAGAGAAGTGAGATGTAGGAAAGAGGCCAAGGATGGTAAAAGGAAAAAAAATTAAAAAAAAATGCATGGCAGGCCCTTGAAAAAGATATGTTTTAGGGATTTGTTGCTGCCCTATTATGCATCATTTTTTTTTAAATTGAAACCTCAATTCTTTCACCTTTACCCCATCTCCCAGGAAATCCTTTAACTAATACAGTATATTTTCTCTCATCCTACTAGTCATACATTCACCACTGTTTCTTAGTTCATTATTTATCATTATTCGTTTATTCATATATTCCTTGATTTGTTTCAGAAGGAATGAAGGTTTATAATAACATATGGAATACAAATTTCTTATAATTGGCATATAGATGAATGAGGAATAAACTTGTACTTAGTTCAGCAACTTCCATATTTTGTTTCCAGCATAAGTTAGCCTATAAATAAATAAATAAAACAAATGAGTGAGACAATCTGGACAAAAGGAATTTTAGGTGGTAAAAATAAAATGAAGCTAAGTGAGCCATAGTTCCTATCTTCTTTTATACAGTGCAAAATTCATGTTAGAACAATGCTCATACTTGAGGTCAAAGAGATGCCATCATTCTCATCTTCTTTTGAGAAATCTTATATTGCTTACCTTGGTAGCTAATATTACTTCATCCCTCTAAAAATGTTCTCATGGAAATAATTTTTGCAGGACTCTTCTTTTGGATGCCATTATTATCTCTATGTATATTCCAAGTGTACTAATACTCCGGATTTAATGGCTCAATAGAGTGGAGAAGATTGTTTATAAATCAAGCTGGATTTCAAGGGAATTATCCACATAAACATCCCATGAATCAAATAGAAAAGAAAACTTGCTGTCCACACTGAGGGTGGTCTTTGCCAGCAGAACACAGATGAATGCTTCTTCGTAAAGGTGCACTAGGAGTTTCTCCATGGAAGTAAATACTTCTGAGGTAGATCTGTTGGGGGAGATGAAAAATGACCGTGGTAGTGCAATTAAAGTGTGTAAATTATATTTTGCATTATGCAATATTTGAATTAGCTGCTGTTTGAAGGTAAAAGTTTTCTCTGTGTGAGAGGTCACACATGGGTAAACATGTATTACTAAATCAGAAGGGAATCACAAACAATATGCCTGAAAAGTAAGAAAAGATTTATTAGGAAAGTGTTCAGTTGATAAACGATAACATTTATTTGTAATTTGAGGATCTGACCCAAACAACACTCATTAGCTCAGCTTGTATGAAGCCAATTAGTTTCATAAATTTATTGTTTGTTCTGATGTTATTTGTAAAAGGGTATCATTATGGTACTGGAAATGAGATTTGTTTTAAAACAAATATGAAATATTTCCTTAATTATGCTATTTTGCTTTCTCTATAAAATTCTGGGTATCTCATTTTCATATAGAAGATATATAAACTGTAATCCTAGTAAATAGTTTTTTTTTTTAAGATTTTATTTATTTATTTGACAGACAGAGATCACAAGTAGGCAGGGAGATAGTCAAAGAGAGAAGAGGAAGCAGGCTCTCCGCGGAGCGGAGAGCCCAAGGCGGGGCTCGATCCCAGAACCCTGGGATCATGACCTGAGCTGAAGGCAGAGGCTTTAACCCACTGAGCCACCCAGGTGCCCCAATAGTTTTTGATATAATACAAACTCATCCTTTGTACTTAAGGCAAATTTTTGGAACCATAGGAGATACCAGTTTACTGATTTTATTTTAAGCATGTATCTTATTTACGGTACTGTACCCCCCCTTTACTGATCTTAAAAATAAGAGCCAAAACACTTACTGAGAATTTCCTTTGTTCCAGGTAATGTGCCATCTATTTACATGTATTCTCTTTTTAATTTTCCTGACTCAATAAAATATGTCCTATTACATTCACCATTTCAAAATGAGGAAGTAGAACTTAGCAATTATACATGATGTATCTATCTATGGACAGATACTACTAAAATGAGGAATAACTACATAGAGCATGATTAGAAATTTTATTTATTCTTAACTACTATTTTATTCTCCTTTTGACTTTGGTGCTATTTGAAATGTTATTCTTTACTATTCACATAAAAGCTGCTATTACTTTCCTTAGTAAACAAGTATAAGAAAACAGATGGTCCCAAATATCTGTCTTAAATTAAGTTAGAAAACATCTTAAATGTATTTGAAGAAAGCATCTCTATATTTAAGAGATAGCAACTATAAGTTGGTTTCCTCTTAAGGAGATTCAGATGTATCTTCTCTTATAAGCTAGTTTTCCTCATTAAACTCAGTTGTTAGTTAGGCGTCATTCTGACACCACCATCTGATACTATAAAGACCATGAATATAAGCGATTCAGTTTATTTAATGATTGGCTAAAAATAATTTAAAAAGAATTTTCATTGAAGAATGTCTAAGATTGGCTTAGGAAGCAGCATCAAAACATCCAAATGAAAAATTGTCGGCTACTCATTACTCTAACGAAAAATGACTTTTAAATTTGGAATCATTATAAAGAGTATTTGTTATATTAGTTTTAAAACTATTTTCATAATACCTCAAACAAAAGTCACTGAAGTAGGGAGAGGCATATTCTGGACAAGATGTGAGCTCTTCTTCCTTATATTAAGACAAATAGCTCCGTATTAGTTTGTCTGATTAATAAATATTTACCAACCTCTTTCAAAATGTTGTATGATGTTATACATTCTCTTCAGCATTAAAAAAAATATTTCCATTTTTGCGTGGCTCATAATACATAGGGTTCATGATATATGATACATATGCTCTACATAATATCAATATTACTTATACATTATTTTTAATCATTAGTCCACTTTTAGAATTAAAAACAATACATGACTGAGTGAAAAATACATGAGAACTTCTCAATAGTTAAAATTACTGAGTGGTTGTTGAGCTGATTGAACACTTGAATTATGCGAGTGCTACTTGCTTGCCAGTAATGCTACACATGCTTACTGCATAAGCAATGGAGTGTTCCGAATCATGTTTAAAAGCAAAAACTTTAAAGTATTTATTTATTAATTTACAGGAAAGTAAAATGGAATCTGACTTTATTTTGACCCTCAATGTTGTGAGTTTCCTGGAATAACTCTGAAGTCCACTGGTTGGAAAATGATGATCCAGATAATGA
The DNA here is from genome assembly GCF_010015895.1 of Lontra canadensis. Lineage (NCBI taxonomy): Eukaryota > Metazoa > Chordata > Mammalia > Carnivora > Mustelidae > Lontra > Lontra canadensis. The sequence continues at coordinate 19,990,316 of NW_022631005.1, forward strand.
TGGTTTTATTTGCTGTCCTCTGCCTCATTGTTTAATTTTTTCTAGCATTCCAGAACTTACAAGATAATTCAATATTATTGTCACACTCAATCCCTACAACAATGAGGAAACAGAGGTTCAGAAAGTCTAAATACATTAAAAAAAAAAGCCCCTAAGTAGGTAAGACATAGCCATACCTAAGCAAAGCTACAGTATTTAAAAAGTGACCATAATATGTAGAAATGATTTTAATTTAAAAACCACAAATGTAATTTGTCCATATTTATTAAAACATAGAATAAAAAACAAGAAAATATTGACTAGAGCCTTATTTGAGGTCCTTTAAACTTATTCCTTCCAAACACGCACACATTATTCTATCATTTCGTTCAAATAAGCGTGCACAACAGTAAAGTATTTCATCAAAATTACTTCCCTCTTGAAACTTTCCTCAGTGTCTCATTCCAAAACTACCGATTTAAATTCGCACAAAGAAATGCATGAAGACCTCATATAGTACTATCTTGAAGCATTTGTTTTTCACTTGCTAATGAGTGCAACAGAATATCAATGTCTAAATTTTTGTTTGTTCTGGGAAAGAGGGAGATTTGGGCTTCATTTTATTCCCACATGGAGAATGTATGTTGTAAAACAGTGTGCCTGTATTGGTGGAAGGAGGTTGGGAAAAGTTATGGTAAGAATATAGAATTTAAGGTACTACCCCTGCTTTGTGATCCCCAGTTCTGTAGATTTGGAACAGATAGGCAAGCAGTCACTATGATACCAAAGGAGTAAGTAAGGGATAAGGTATCAGGCATATGAGTTAGATATGTCTGAACACCCATCTTATAAGAACTCTGAAGGTAAGAATCACAGCACAGAAATGTATATATTAGTGTAAGTGTGAAAGGTATCAAAAGGTACACACATTCTGTTATAAAGTAATAAGTCGTGGGAAGATAATATATAACATGGTGACTGTAGCTAATAATACTGTATTGCATATTTCAAAGTTCCTAAAACAATAGATCCTCAAAGTTCTCATCACAAGAAAATAAAATTGTGTAACTATGTAAAGTGACAGGTGTTAACTAAATGTATTGTGATCATTTTGCAGTATATGCAATTATCAAATCATTATGTTGTATACCTGAAACTATACATTAACCAGACCTCAATAAAAAAATAAAAATTAAAACAACAAAAGTAAAAAGATAGTTTCAGAACCAGAGGTTTTACAAAGGATGCTTATTTTTTCTGATCATTAACCCTAGAAAATGAGGATCAGGGCATTGAAGCAGGTATCAAATAAAGCACAAAAAAACAAAGGTGTGCTCATGCATCTTTGCTATCTTTTCCTGATAAAAGTTAGTGTTAAGTAGTGTACAAATTGGGAAAGTTATTGTTAAACATTATTGAAAGAGTATTTCAGAGTTAGATTATTATTGTTATTTATTTTACTTTAATCATGAAAATAGCAATCAAGTAGAAATTTGGTTTTAATCATGTTAGTTAGTGTCCTTATTACCACTCATAATTCTTGGCACAATGATGGTGTTCCATGAATGTCTGTGATTATATGAAATGACCAATGAATTACATGTACCCACCAAAATCCTCATGTATTTGAAAGCTGTAACACAGGATATTAAGATAGAACAGAACTATTCCTCCCTCATTTTGGCTGCCAATAAAATACCTACTAGATATCAAAGTGAGACAGATTTTCATTACATACATTTCAAAAAACAGTTTACAACTGGGAGGGAGATGGGGTGGGGAAACCTATATCAAACACCTCAAGCCTAATGAGGGGCCCTTCCTTGGGCAGACTGGAGGGCTTGAAATGTGTTCTCTACTACTGGGAGACCCAAAGGTCTGGAACAAGATTCACTCCAAAGAAAGGTAAACAGGCAATGTGTGTAGTAGAACAGGCTATGTTAGGATAGTCCTCTTCTCCAAGGATTTGTCAGGGTGAGGGTGTTTTCCCTAGAACTGATGTGGGCCCTGGAAGGACAAGAGAACCCAGAAGCAAGAAGATGGATAAAAGGACCAATTTCCTAAGAGCTGAGGAAAGGGTTACAACTTATGGTGAGGGATACAAATGCATCTTCTAGAGTCAAGAGATCTACATAAAAAAGTATCCAATGATGGAGTCTACCAAGAAAGAGCCCAGAAAAAAATATACCTCAAGGCAGTGAGTCATCTGTAAATATCCATCAGCTGAGTGAGAACAAAGGGGATGGAAATAGTGCCTGATTGATGAGGAGCTTATCTCTTTTACCTTTCTTCTTAACACATTTCCTGACTGAACTCTGACCTTGGCAGGGTCAGAATTAGCTAGCAACTGGGCAGATGGGAGGAGGAAAAATAAAAAAGGAGACAGAAAAAGCCGGAAATATCATTTCAGATTTGGGCCAAAGTAAGGCCTCAATTTGGGAAGAAGAGTTAATGTTGAATTGATTTTGACTGGTATAATGGACTACATATACTGATTTTTGAAGTGAGACAGTATTTGTGACTTAGTGTGAAGACAAAGCTATCTGCACCTGAAAGCTGTACATTTTAAGCAGGAATAAAGGATGATTAAACCCTCTTGAGTCACGATCCTGGTGGATTAGTTGATACTAAAATTTGGTCCCTGCTAGTTTATTTGACTTCTGTACCAGAGGCCACATTACCAATGGCTCAAACAAAGGAAAAAAATTACAGAAATGCATATATTGGTGTAAAATTGAGCAGCCATAAGATGATCTCAAAGAAGAAGGAATGTTATAACATGGAACCTTTCTCCTTAATCTTCTTCCCTACCAGTTGAGAAGTATTTCACAGATGGAGAAGAGGCTGGGAAAAAGCTGGTCTTCACCCAAGGTGTGTTGCTTTTTTCCTTCTTTCTTGAGACAGTGAAAAATCTAAATATCCTGTGACGTTTTCCCTAAATGGGAAGGAAGAGTGACAGTTAAAGAATGTCTGGGTGCATTTGATAGTAAGCTAGTGGAGGAGCCTATCTTTGGGACAAAAAACAGCCCACTATTTTTTGAAATAGAGAGACAGGAGCATTCAGAGATGAAGGAAATCAGACAAGACCAAATGGTGGTCTTCAGAGATACTGGGCAGTAACATGACTGGATCTGATTAACTTTGGGGAAAAGCAAATGCCTGGGAGCAAAGAATAGTTTTCCTAGTAATCAGAGAGATATACTTCCACATTTATCTCTACCAAAACCAAATGCTTGAGTTTTCTTTTAAGACCCAACAGAAATGCTTAATAAGGAAGGAGATCTTAGTATCTGGTTCCCTTTCAGGTGAGGTCCTTGTCTTGGATATAGTACTCTTAAGAACACCAATTCCAACTCGAATATTTCAGTTTCAGGAAATAATGTTTAAAATATCGTATTAAAGTATTCAATACTGCTTCTAACACAAGACATAATGGATGCCATTAGGTACAGAAGAGCTCTTATTTGTTTCCTGACAAAGGAAAGGAAATGAAAACTTTGCAGAGATTTTTGTGCTTTATCTTTGTACCTCAAACTTAGGTTGTATTTATAATTGTTTTTATGTGTTTGTGACAAACACTTAACACCTATAGTCCATATTCCTATATTCTTGTAACATTCAATGTGGCCAATTAAGATTATGGCCCCCAGGCTCTCTCCCTGATGGTGCAATGACCCCTTCAAACAGGAAATTGATTTATCTAACTAAAAAGTGTTGTCCTCAGGAGAATTTTGTGGGATAGGGTGAACCAAACTGGCCAATAGGTAAAATGTAGCTTTAAAAGGAATTCATTTAGTGCCGATATCATCTTTTAGAGGGCCTATAGGATTTAATAATCTCCCAGTCGTCCTCCAAAGACTCTCAGCCAGAGGCTGTGATGGTCTGAACCTTTCATGGCCAAGCAATGATTAATCTGAAGATGGACAGTTCTCCCATATTCAGGTGGCCTCAGTGTGGGGCTGTGTAGTAAATCCATCTCACAGTTGGAAAGTATATGGCACATTCCTAGATCTGAGATGCTTAATCTCACAAGGCCCCATGCACTGCAGTCTTGTCATCATTGAGGCTTTTTGGTTCTTTCCTTTGAAGGTAGATACATCAGCTCTTTTGGTACAGAAACCTAAAAGAAAAAACAAAAATGACAAGAATATACCTATGAATTCTTTTCCCCTTAAAAAGCATGAACATATTCATATGGAATATGAAACATATTCCATATGAGATGACTATTCCAGCATCTTATAACTGCATTTTCCACTTGAAATTTAGGTTGTTAGTGAAACAATTATTTGATTTAGGGAGTAACTTGCAACTTTCTTCACCTTTGTTTTTTTCCTTTTTTTAATGACCTGAAGTAGTAATATAAAGTGATATAAATTCTACATCAATATCCATAATTCTTTCTAACTTTGCTCCTTTTAAAAATGTATTTCAGTTTAAGACATTTTTTAAGCCAGCAAACAAACTACCACAACAAAAATGCTGGGAGAAGTGTGAAGATCCTGAATTAGTACTTTAACAAAGACTGAATTTCAGGGAGTAAACTTATAGAACCCAAGGACAAAGAAATTCAGAAAATTAGTTAAGTGTGCCATTATGTTATACAACACACATACAACATTTATTAGAAACCCAAAGCCAACCATTGAAATTTGTGGGCATATAAACACAAACTTGGTTTAGTTGTCATTTGAAATAGGGCACTTACATTTCCTCAATTACCTGTTTTAGGTAGACAGCCTCAGACTTACTTGCTGCATGGGATCTCTTTTGATGGAAATTATTTTATAGATTCAGTTGGGAAAATGATATGGAGCATGACATTCCTCAGCAAAAGATTTTTAATAGTTAAAAATATTGGTATTTTCTTTAGTAGCCATTAATTTAAAAAGTAAGTTCCTATAAGGTTGAAATCAGTAGTAAATGCAACCTCATATTTTCTTCCTCAAATATCTATCTGTTATTTCCAAAAACAAACATGGATTCATATTCAAAATATAAAAAGGTGTTAAATTTATTAAGTGGGTATGTTTGATGTTTTATTTTATTTTATTTTTTTTCATGCAGATATCACGTTCATTTCCAGTAAGGATATTTTTAGACATTGCATTCATTACTAATCCTCAGGAAAGGCAAAATAAACTTGATTCTCAGGATATGTGCTTTTCAGTCTTCAAAGACTTGTCTGAACAATCTCTGGTAATCCAAAAGAATTGGGGAGCTAAACACAGCACTATATAGCTTTTGTCAGTATTCAATTTAAATAACAAGCATTAAGACATCTAATACTGCACCTGGAACCTAACAAGTACTCAATAAATATTTGCTAAATGAGGAGGAATAAAACAGAATTAATTGATTCAGATCCCTGGCCTTTCTTAATCCAGAGAAAAACAGAGAAACGATGGTTACCTAAATCAAAGAGACAATTTCAGCCTGATAATACTGCCTGAATTCTGAGTTACTGAATTTTAGAAAGTATTTCTGTATGTATTTACCTCATTTAACCCTACACTGGATTAATGATAAAAAAAAAGACTCAGTTTTAATGATTATATATATATATATATATATATATATATATATATATAAACGTGGATTAATTTGGTAGTGTCTTTTTTAAAAAACTTTAGTTTTTAGAGCAGTTTTAGATTCCACATTAATTTAAAAAAAACCAAAAAACTCCTGAAGATTCCTAGGCTATCTTATCTATGATATTGCATTTACTAGTTAATACAGTCATTTCTTTCTTTAACATTTATTTTATGCCTGGTGGATGGCAGATGAGGACACTATTTTGTACAATGCCAGGGACACTAGTTATGCTCTAGGAAATCCTATTTACATGGAACACAATGGGATGGGGTTGCATCACGTGGCCCTCTGATGCCTGGCACTGTTCTAGGCACTGGTAAAAGAGCAGTGAGCAAAACCAACAAAACCCAATCTCTAGATTATAATTTTTTACAGGAGAGGCAGTCAAGCATAAGTTAATAAAACCAAGAGTATTAAAGTTACAAGCACTAATGAGAAATCTAAAGAAGGAGCATATCCTGAGAAGGCTGGAGCTAGCAGAGAAATTTTGCATTGTTGTGAAAGAGCTCTGTGTGAAGGTATTATTGGAGTAAAATTGTGGAAAAAGTGTTTGAGTGTGAGTGTATGTGTGTGTTTAGTTGATACATATGTTGTTACACTGAGTCCCAGAAGGTCTTGGAAAGGAGAAGCTGGTTATCATGGGTTGTTCTTCAGATGCAGCCGAGTTTTAAATGAATTATGTTGTTCACTGTACATGTTATCTCAAGGGTATTAGATGAGAACAAGGCAGAACTGAAAGTCAACGTGGAGTTTGCCAGAGCCACTGTGGCATAAATTAATGCAACTATTCATTATATTTTGTTAAAAATATAAGATGTCAAATATAGATGCAAAGGAGAAGGGATGCCATGAAAATGGGCATAAAAGGATACGTCCAAGATACACCTAAATGTTTGTAACTCTAATTACAAAAGACTGGTGAATTTTAATGTACTTAAGTTTTATAAAAGAAATTGAATGCAGCAGGAGAGAGCACCAAATATTCTACCAATACAGTGAAGACTGCTTAATGAGTAGATATTTAAGTAAAAAAAATGGACATAATTGAATAATATGAAATATACATTTTTCTCTCTGTTTCTAAAAGATAAAAGGGAACAGAAATACTTATTGGTGGAGATTATTCAAAAAAAAGACAAAGCAAAAGTGGGATTAACCCTTTACTCAGCATTTACATTAAAAGCTAATATAACTGAGAAAAACGAGGATTCTCCAAACTCCAATTATGTAAACTTGAGTCTTCATGGCTTTGTATTTATGCTCAAATATAAAAAAACAAAGAAGGAAAGAGATCATGTCAGAAAGAAAGGATAACATTTGATTATGTGGTTCTACGTGATTTAACCATTATCCAGCTAGACAAAAATAATTGTTTTTTTTTTAAGATAGTAAATGTAAAGTGCATGAAATTGCAAACTAATAGTAATAATGACATAACAAGCCAAACAGCTTCTAGTTAATGTGCACTTACTCTGCCAGGTACGGTGCTAAGCACTTTACACACATTATATTATTTAATCCTCATAGGAATCAATGAGGCAGTATATAAAACCGAGAAATTTTAAAAGGATGACTGCTTTACTAAGGGTATCAGTGAAAAGAAGTACAATGAGTTACTCTGAAAATTAGAACATTAGCTATAACAAAGAATTTAATACAATAAGGGATTCTTAACCCTTTCTAGTAAATAGAAAGTGAGTTATCAAAAATATTTCACGAAAGCCAGACTTCACACTGAATTTTAGAAACAACGAGACATTTTCTTACAGAGCTGGAGGGTTGAAAGATACAGTGTCAATGACAAATGAGAGCAGTGGAGTTGAGATAAAATTAATGAGGACGGGCTTGCTTCAGGCCGTTTTCTGTCCTGCATTTCCTTTCACCTGGTGTCATTATGACCTATCCCAAAGATAGCATAATCATATCAAAAAGTCTACTCATTTTCTATTTCCATGGATACACAGTCTACTACTAGTGTTTTTTTTAGTTGCTAGTCTGAAACTCCACCAAAACCTTTCATGAATGCTGATGCTGAAATTTTGAAAAGATAAGAGATTGACTTTAAGCTATTAAATAATTGCTTTAGCTTCACTGAAGCAAAAATACAAGAGCTCTAAAGTTTCATGTGGGTTTGTTCACTTCTATCTTGACATTGGACAGAAATATGATAGAAAACTCTGTTTAGAAGTTATTATGTCAAGGGAACATATTAGTTGACCTACAAAAGTTTCTTCCAGCACTTAGTGATGTTTGATAATGAGATTTGACAAGGATGTGGCTGAATTTGTTCATGGACTCAGAAAATATTTATTAGCACCTATTTAGAGCAAGAATGTGTTGGTGCTATAGGGCAAGCAAATGCAATGTGGCAACTTCATTGTCAGTGTGCCCTTCTGGAAATCATGTAAGTGTTTGGCATCACAATCAGACATGTCAAAAAAATATTACTTCTGGAATATTCATTCTGAAATTAATGAAATGTGTTAGTTTGAAGAACTTTTCTCTGGGTTATTCAGTTTCTCTAGGGCAAAAGTCTTCTATCTCTCGCCTGGGCCAGCCAGGGTGGGGATTATAATTCGTCAGATGCTAGGGGAGGTTGCTGAGGGTCCACAGTTCCTAATGCATGCTTTCACAAAATTCCTGTTTCTCAGCATCTATCTCTCTTCTTCCTTCCCCTGTGCTTGGGAATCTCCAATCTCTTCACTTCAGTTGCTTTATAGCAAAACATCGCATCTCCTGCAGCATTAATAAGAAGTAACAGTGATCTCATGCATGCATCAGGGAAAGCCCTAGAGGGCCACATACATTGTTCATAGGCACTCACCCAAGACCCACTCTTCACCTCCTGTTTGTAGGTTCTGTGATGCTTCCAAACTCTGGGAGCCTCAGCTGACCTGCAGAGCTTATCAGCTCACTTCTTAAAGGCATTTGCCACCGTAGGCACATGGATTCAACTTCTTTAACTCAATAGTCACTTATCACTTTTCCATCATTTTTTCTAATAGTTGGCTAAAAACATTTGTCCACTGTTGCTTCCCACCCACCACTCTCATCATAAATATATTAATTTATTTTTCTTTCTTTCTGTCATTTCCCATGTTTGGGAGAGGGAGAAACTTCGATATACCTCCCTTAATTGGTAGTATTCAATAATTTATATGAGTAGTAGATATAATGAGTATTCAAAAATTTATATAAATAGCAGATAACTGAAAAATTTTGCAAAATGTTGTCTAGCTACCTTAGTCATAAACTAGGAAAGCATTTTCATCTCTCCTCCTCCTTTCTTCCCTGCAACAGAGTTGGTCTTCTTGCTTTTTAATTTGTGTTCTCTATAATCAACATTCTGTTCACAGAGAGAGTTAGCTCTTAATCCCTTTTGTGGAAAATGGAAATTTCTCATTGAGGATTCATGTGAATATAGATTCTTCCCCACTAGCCAGAAAATACAGCGATCATGGTGATTCTTGTGAGGTCATGTTGCTTGTAGGACCTGTCCCCTCACTCTCCAAATCTGCCTGCACAGAGGTCAGAACATGATTTCTTAATTACTTCATGCCAAGTATCCTACTGTTATTATATGTGTGTGCCTGTGCATGGGCATCTATATGCATGTGGTAAGTCACACTGTACAGATTATTATTGCATATCTTGGATGGAGATAGAAAAGACAAAATGCCGGGAATCAATAGAAAAAAATAAGGCTGTTTTGGCTTCTCCCCTCTTACCAACAAGCATATAATAGACTAAGATGATTCATGTTAATATCAAGAGTTCCAGTTCCAGTTCCACAAGTACATGAGGATTGTGGTTATAGGCATTTATAGGCAGCAGACAGTCTTCATCTCAGGGAAGTTGAAATTTAAAAAAAAAAAAAAAAAAGCCAAAAAAAAACCAAAACAAAAACAACAGATTGGTTTGTTTCAGGACCTGGTCAGCATTACGGATGCAACAGAATGGATCCCAGTCTCAGATCATATGTCCTTTTAAGAACTAACGGAGGGGCACCTGGGTGGCTCAGTGGGTTAAAGCCTCTGCCTTCGCTCAGGTCATGAACTCAAGGTTCTGAGATCAAGCCCTGCGTCAGACTCTCTGCTCAGCGGGGAGCCTGCTTCCTCCTCTCTCTCTCTGCTTGCCTCTCTGCCTACTTGTGATCTCTATCTGTCAAATAAGTAAATGAAATCTTAAAAAAAAAAAAAGAACTAACAGAAATCAGAGTGGACTCTCATCAGTTATGCCATGTCAAACCTTATTGGATAAGGTGTCTCAAACAGTACAAAACTAAGACTATAAGACTATTCTTTAGTAGTACTATAGCAGTAGGTGTCATCTGAGGAAGGAATCTCTAGAAAAGTACAATTGTGTAATATTTAAGAGCATTGCCTACTTCCAAATCCCAACTGAAAATATGGAAGTATGGTGGGTCAGAAGATGCGTGTTTCTTGATTGGTAGTTCAGTTTATAAGGCTATCTCCTTTTCCATGAAGAGACAGTCAGTTTCCACCTCCACAAGGGCTAGGAACCAGGCCACAAGGTGCTCCTCTATGAAGAATAGTTCAGCAGAGAGAGAATTGAATTGGTTTCTTGGCATATAAGGCTCAACTTGCGGGGCTTCTTGTACCACAGCTTCTGTTCCTTGCTGAACCCTTTCTTGATTTGGGCTCCAGTCAGAACTAGAGGTCTTTTGAGTTGCATATGTAAATATATAGTTGCATCCTAAAACCAGAATTGCCCACTCCTTCCTAGTGGAGGGTGCCACAAGATGCAGCAATCAGTCTCACTGTAGAAAGGATATCCCAGCATACCTCAGAACAATAGACTACTAGGAATTTCACTGATACGATAGGACCCTGAATTTTCACAAGAATTAATTCCTTTTGACATATAAGTCTCTTGGTATGAGATCAAGGGTACTGTCTACTTAATGTCACTCAGTCCAATTAATAGAATGTCATTTACTTAATAGATAAACTTGATATTTTATAAACTTAATATTTTATAGGTTATCAAAATATTAAGATTCTTTGGGAAAATTGCCTTACAGGGAACAGAAAAGCTGATACAGTAGTTCAGAGATAGAGCATCAAATTACTCTCTCCATATAATAAGGCAGACTGCTCCTGATAGTCTTTACTAACTTCCACCAAGAAATAAACAAACAAAAAGTCTTACAGGTTAGCTGATGGTGGGTGAATTGATTGCTAAAGATATAATATCTCAAATGGCAATTCCATTTGGCCTTCCAGTTTTATTAAGTTTTCAGTAATGCATGCTTTTTCTTCAAAATCCATGAAGGATCCTTGCATGTTTGCATGATGCAAGGAAAGATAAATTGAGGTGTGATAAAAATCAACAACCCTGAATCTTTCAAGGATTTGATGGTACTTTAATTTCTACAAATCCTCATGGCATGAGGTAGGCATTGCTTTTCTATTTTGGTGGTGTAAGGAAATAAAATGAAGCTGCAGAGGGTGATTCCAAAGGCTTTTATGGCTTATCCCACTAAAATATCTCTTAGTAATATGGGAAGTTGTTTGAAAGTCAAGAATATCTATCTGGAGTATACAAAATGTTATCTGATATATATATTTCCTCTATTTGCTATTTTGATTTTTCAGATAGTAACAATAATTCACAATCAATTTCTAAAAAAGCATGAGATTTTACTGGCTATGTATTTTTTCTCAGATTATAGTAACCCTGGTGAAAGGTTACATAACCTCCTGGGGAAGATTTATAGCAGAAATTCTAACTGTATTCCTTAAGTTGACCTAGCCTCTCTCTCAATCAATAGATTTTAGTTCTAATAACTGGCTTAGATATGAGAACCGAGTGGGAAGCTTGTATTCCCACTGTGATAACTAGAGTCAAGTTTCTGCTTCCAGTCATACAAACTGTTATTATATGTATTAAGCAACAGCTTTGAAAACTGCCCATCTATTTCATTTCACCTGATCAACAGTATCATAAAGACTAAGTAATGACCCTATAGTCCTCTAAACTCTATGTCTCCAAGTACTATTTCTAACTGAAAGGAAAGAGCTCCTTAAAAATTTTAATTCCGTGATTAAGGCAGGAAATATGCACAGTTAACATGTGCTATTATTATTATTATTATTATTATCTTATTATTATTACTATGCCTATGTAATTAACATCAATTCACTGCTGTCCTATTGCACCTGTCTACCCTGATCTCTATACTGAGTAAATCACACGATATACATTTACTGAAGACAGAACTCCTTTCATTCATGTAGAATAGTTTGACTGTCAATGACATCAAAACAATTACTCATTTGCTTTATTGCAAAATAAACATAAAGCTAAGTCTGAATGACAAAAACAGTATTACCAATACTATTAACAACATGATTTAGGAAAATAGGTTAAAACTGTTTTTTGAAGATCATTTTGCTTTGTTTAAAAGTCTCTTATTATTTTGATTTATGAGACTAATTTACTTCAAATTTTATAAATTACATTTTAAAATTTAATTGTTTTACAATTATGTATATTTATATAGGCTCAACATCACATCTGAAATAAAGATTAACAAGTTAAATCTCTTGAAAGAACCTACAATTTAGAGAAAAGGTTCTATTCCTGACCATGCCACTCCACTGTTATCATTCTATATGTAAATATGATTATTTTTCATTCCTCAATGGCTTATCCTCCCATTTTTTAAAATTTTCTTATTAAGTTATACAAATAATGCAGTTCTTTTTAGTATAAATTTTTCAAATTTTGACAAATGCATACAGAGGCATAATCACAATAGTCAAGATATAGTAGCCACTGCTAAGTCACCCCATGCTCCTTATAGACAAACCCACAACTACCTCCAGCCTCTGGCAACCACGCATTGGGTTTATGTCTCCATAGTTGTTGTTTTGGTTTTTTTTTTCAGAATTTCATAGAAATGGAATCATGCTGTATGTAGATCATTGGAGTAGGGTTGTTTCAGTTATCAGAATGAATTTGATATTAATTGTTATATATATTAGTAGTACATTTCTTTTTTATTGTTCTGTGACATTCCGTTATAGAGATGTACCACCATTTATTTTTTTTAATTTAAATTCTATTAGCCAACATACAGTACATCATTAGTTTCAGATGTAGAGTTCAGTAATTCATGAATTGCATATAATACCCAGTGCTCATCACATCACATGCCCTGTTTAATGCCCATCACCTAATTACCCCATTCGCCCACCCACCCCCCTCCAGCAACCCTGTTTGTTTTCTAGAGTTAAGAGTCTCTCATGGTTTGTCTCCTTCTCTGATTATTTCCTATTCAGTTTTACCTTCCTTCCCCTATGATCCTGTGTGCTGTTTCTTATATTCCACATATGAGTGAAACCAAATTGTAGGTGTCTTTCTCTGATTGACTTATTTCGCTCAGCGTAATACCTTCCAGTTCCATACACGTCAATGTAAATGATCAGTATTCATCCTTTCTAATGGCTGAGTAATATTTCATTGTGTGTGTGTGTGTGTGTGTGTATATGTGTGTGTACACACACACACATATACATATATATGTATATATATGTATGATATATACATATATATATATATAATCTTCTTTATGCATTCATCTGTCGATGGACACCTTGGCTCTTTCCATAGTTTGGCTATTGTTTTCTTTAACCCATTCTTCAGCTGAGGGACATTTGGATTATTTTCACTTCTCCAACTCCTCATTCCTAGTATATAGAAACATAATAATTTTTGTAAATTGTCTTGTATTCGGCAACCTTGCTTAACTTCTTAATTGGTTCTAGTCCATTTTTTTGTTGATTCCTTAAGATTTTCTGTTAAGATAATCATGCTCTCTTTTTATGAGGGAAATTTATCCACAGTTTTGCTTTTTATAACATATATGCACACACACACACATATATGTGTATGTATGCATGTGTGTATGTAAATAAAAGCAAATGCACCTTTACAGAAATGAATATTCTCTCTTGCTTAAGTTACAGAATACTTTATTTTTTCATCATGCTTTATAAAAAGCAAAATAAAACAAAACATACAATATATCCTGAGTATCACTCTTTATGACTGTATATAGAGATGTTTCTTTTTCCCTGTTATAGAATCTTAGTCCTCCAATAATACAGTGCATCATTTATTCAGTCCTCCATTGGTGGACATTTGGATAATCCCTAATCTTTTGTTAATTTGTAGAGAATTGCAATGCATAACTTTCTGCACATATATTTTCATATTTACATCAAAGAAACTTTGGAGCAGATATCTAATAGTGGATAGCTGGATAAAATGTGTTTGTAAATTTGTTTATTATTATAATATTATTCTCCATTAGGGTTATGATATTTTGTATACCCATTAACAATATATGAGAGTTTTGATTTTAGAGATTCTTCAAGAGAACACTCCATTGCATCTGTAGAATTTTGCAACTCATATGTGGGATATTTTATTTCAATGTAGTTTGTATTTTCAAATTATTTTCTTAAGTCTAAGAGACATACAGGTAGCTCCACAAACTTAAATGCACAATTCATGAATCTAAAAGCATAAGCCTATTAAACGTAACTATAGAATATTCCAAAAACTCAATAAGACACTTTTCCTGTGTCCCATTTCCACGGAGATAACCACCATTTTGACTTGTGTTGGCTGTTCGAAACTCTTTTATGAAACTCTTTTGTGAGAAGACTTGAAATTGTGCAAATCATGTTCCTTTTATTATATTGTTACTCTCTTACTGCTTTGTGGAAGGTGTTCATATATTCTGAAAAGTATTTTTTGGATATATCTATAGTAAATATTTTCTTCTAGTTCTTGTTTCCCTGTTAATTCTTTTAATTGTTTTTTAATGAACAGAAACTTTCAATTTTATCAATTCATAAGTATATTTATTTGTTACTTTTTTTTTATCTTCTTGGGGCATTGGATTTATAGTATTGGCATATATTGCTGCCACTACTATCTGGCCATAATAATTTTTCTTTATTGGATTTAAGCATGTATTTTCTACAAATATTATGAAGCAAATTAATCTTTAAAATCTTCTCCTCCATAATTTTATTATTTACCTAATAATTAAACTATTAAAATTTTAATATATCATTCATATTGTGATACTTAATCATCACCTATTTTTAATGAAGGAATAGGAAATGCTATATCTATAACATGTTATTCCTTTAAGAGAAATAAGTAGAAAGAAAAATCCTGAATAGAACATCTAAAAATTGTTGGATAATTCATGACATCACCTTATTTTAATTGCACATTAGACATTATATGGCACTCATTTCAACCTAAATCATGATGAACATTTTCACACATGAAAAGGAGCTAGCTATAGTAACAAAATCTCATTTTATACATCAGTAATTTGAGACGTGTCATTTGATTAGACTTGCAGAGTGAACAACAATAAAGACTCAAGTTTCCAGCTTCTGTATAACATCCATAATTCTCCTCATATTAACATTTTAAATTCATCAGAATTCCAGCATTCTTGTCACCTGTGTATGACACTTTCCTTTAAAATTAGAATAAAAAAATTGTTAGATGTGCAGGAGAAAGGGATAGATGCTTTTCAGATCAACATGCAAATTCCTTGCCAAAGAAGATTAAGTCTTCATATTTGTGAATTCCTTTCATCAGGCTCTTAAAGACCCTTCTTATTGTGGTATGTGACCGCAACTTCTTCCGGGGCTGTTTAAGCACACAGAGATTCAGGATCATCCTCCAAATGTATAATCAACAGTAGCATAGGTAACTTGAGAAGTGACAAAAGTGATTTTGGAATTCGTAGGCAGTTGTTCATTCAACCATTCACTAAAATATGCAAACAGACATTTATTTAGGATTCACCAAGACCAGACTCACTTCTAGGCATATATAAAGAGAGTCAGAAACAGTGCTAGTAGGTTCTTTATTCATGTGGACTTGGTCGTTCATTGTCACCTGATTTATCAAAAATCATCTCTTTCTACAGACATAAGGTACATAAGGTACATAGCTAGATATAGGACTAGTTATCCTGCAAAGTTGTGTTAGGGAAAGAACACATAAGGAAAGTAATTTGAAGCAAATCTCAATGCTGCTTTATGCAATCTGGGTAAAATGGGCTTCCTTTTCTCTACAAGAAAATAAACAAGTCATTGTACTTGATGAAATTGGTGGATTGGTCAATCTTTTCTAATCTTTAGATACTTTTTTTTTTTTTCATATTAGATTACATCCTCACAAAATTCTTCACAAAATAGGCACTGGGGTCATATCTATAACCAAGGGCATAATAATGACTCATTGTTTTTGCATTTATAAAATATTTTTTCCTGTAATTATAATTAGGAGTATAAGCAATTCCATTTTAAGAAGTAGTAATGTGTCATATTTTACATGGCATCAAATTTTTTTTAAAGATTTTATTTATTTATTTGAGAGAGAGAGAGAGAGAGAGAGAGAGAATGACAGCAAGCATGAGAGGGGACAAGGACAGAGGGAGAAGCAGACTCCCCACGAAGCTGGGAGCCCAATGTGGGACTGATTCCAGGACTCCGGGATCATGACCTGAGCTGAAGGTAGTTGCTTAACCAACTGATCCACCCAGGTACCCCAGAATTTTTGCTAAGAAAATGACTGACAACCACCTCTCCTTTGCCAACAAACCTAACAAACTGAAAAGAGTTTCACTAAAACCAAAGTCAAATTTGGATGTTTGGCCCAGACACAACTCAGCTTGTTTTTCAAAGAGAGAGGTAATAACCAAGTTGGGAATGGTCTCTACTAATTGTCTCCCTCTCAAAAGTCAAATGGTTTCTTTCCTTATAAAATGTATAATTGGCTAAATGTGTGAGAAGTTTTCAGAAATATCAATTTCTTAAACATTTCTTGAACCAAAAATCTTTAAATACTACAGTCGTTTTTGAAGAATATTGATTAAAGTATTTATTAGGTGTTGGCAACATTATTTTTTAATTGAATTTATACTAATCCTTAGTGATATTTTTCTTTTTCTTTATTTCCTCTATTGTACTTCCTGTACTGATTGAATTTCTTCTCTGAAAGCTCAGGAATAGAAATCAGTACATCAAGAAATGTCTTTATATCCCACACTGAATATGCCTTGACACTGGATACTTGTTAATCAGTGGCAATGATAGTCACTCAGACATGCATCTCTTGAGTGCAACTGCCATGAGGCATTGCTGGGAAAACCATGAGAAAGGTGGCCTTTCTGTCCAGTTCCCTATGGCTTGGGTCTCTCTTACTATAGACTATGAAGTATGAATTAACTTAGAGAATGTAGGGAGAGGACAGAAGACTATAGGAAGATTGACTGACTGATAAAGAAGTTCTGACACCACTTAAGAAGAAACTGAAGAAGTGTCAACATCCAGTAACATGGTCTGGTAATAGTCACAGTAGGCTAAAATCTTTTACTGTTCAAATGGAGGGCAGGGATTCAGTCATTCAAGGAATGCCATCAGTTTATTAAATAATATAATTGCCTTGATATACAGGCATTTTAAGTTTTTAAAAAATGGAATATTCAGTGAATTGTTTCATAAGTTTAACATTCCTGAGACTTTAATAATATGCTTCAGTTTTTAACTAATTTTCTTAGAACATTATTTTACTGAAAATGTGAACTCAAAATTAATTTAGAAACCTAATTGTTGAGAGGAGTCAAGATGGTGAAGAAGTAGCAGGCTGAGACTACTTCAGGTAGTGGGAGATCAGCTAGATAGCTTATCTAAAGATTGGAAACACCTACAAATCCAATGGGAGATCGAAGAGAAGAAGAACAGCAATTCTAGAAACAGAAAATCAACCACTTTCTGAAAGGTAGGACTGGCGGAGAAGTGAATCCAAAGCAATGGGAAGATAGACCATGGGGGGAAGGCCCGGCTCCCGGCAAGTGGCGGAGCAGTGGAGCACAAAATCAGGAATTTTAAAAGTCTGTTCCGCTGAGGGACATCGCTCCAGAGGCTTAACCAGGGTGAAGCCCACACGGGGTCAGCGCGGCCTCAGGTCCCGCAGGGTCACAGAAGGATCAGGGGTGTCTGAGTGTCGCAGAGCTTACAGGTATTAGAACGGGGAAGCCGGCTACAGAGAGAGAGCTGAGGAGTGAGCTCTAAGCTCAGGGTTACCTTGAACCAGTCACAGGCTCGGTCAGCTCGGAGCGTGGCCAGAGGCCAGGGTGACGGGAGTAATTGGGCGCTGTTCTCTGAGGGCGCACTGAGGAGTGGGGCCCCGGGCTCTCGGCATCTCCGGGCCAGAGACTGGGAGGCCGCCATCTTCATTCCCATCCTCTGGAACTCCACGGAAAGCACTCAGGGAACAAAAGCTCCCGAAAGCAAACACGAGCAGATTACTCAGCCCCGCCCCTGGTAAGGGTGGTGCAACTCCACCGGGGGCAAAGACACTTGAGAATCACTACAACAGGCCCCTCCCCCAGGAGATCAACAAGAAACCCAGCCAGGACCAAGTTCACCTACCAAGGAGTGCAGTTTCAATACCAAGGAGAGTGGCGGAATTCCAGAGGAGGAGAAAGCAAAGCATGGAACTCATGGCTTTCTCTCCATGATTCTTTAACCTTGCAGTTAATTTAATTTTTTTTTCTTTTTCAATTTTTTTTTCTCTTCTTCTGCTAATTTTTTTTAACTTTTACCCTTATCTTTTTTAACTTTTTATAACTAGTTTAATATATATATATTTTTTCCTTTTTATATTTTTTCTTTATTGGTTTTCTTTTTTGAATTGTTTCTTTCTTTTTTTTTTTTTCTTTCTGAATCTTTTTGTCCCCTTTCTCCCCCCTCACAATTTGGGATCTCTTCTTATTTGGCTAAAGCATATTTTCCTGGGGTTGTTGCCACCCTTTTGGTATTTTCCTTGCTCCTTCATATACTCTTATCGGACAAAATGACGAGGCGGAAAAATTCATCACAAAAAAAAAAAAAAAAAAAGAGGCAGTACCAAAGACTAGGGACCTAATCAATACAGACATTGGTAATATGTCAGATCTAGAGTTCAGAATGACGATTTCCAAGGTTCTAACCGGGCTCAAAAAAGGCATGAAAGATATTAGAGAAACCCTCTATGGAGAGATAAAAGCCCTTTCTGGAGAAATAAAAGAACTAAAATCTAACCAAGGTGAAATCAAAAAAGCTATTAATGAGGTGCAATCAAAAATGGAGGCTCTCACTGCTAGGATAAATGAGGCAGAATAAAGAATTAGCGATATAGAAGACCAAATGACAGAGAATAAAGAAGCTGAGCAAAAGAGGGACAAACAGCTACTGGACCATGAGGGGAGATTTTGAGAGATAAGTGACACCATAAGATGAAACAACATTAGAATAATTGGGATTCCAGAAGAAGAAGAAAGAGAGAGGGGAGCAGAAAGTATATTGGAGAGAATTATTGGAGAAAATTTCCCCAATATGACAAAGGGAACAAGCGTCAAAATCAGGCGGTTCAGAGAACCCCCCTCAAAATCAATAAGAATAGGTCCACACCCCGTCACCTAATAGTAAAATTTACAAGTCTTAGTGACAAAGAGAAAATCCTGAAAGCAGCCTGAGAGAAGAAGTCTGTAACATACAATGGTAAAAATATTAGATTGGCAGCAGACTTATCCACAGAGACCTGGCAGGCCAGAAAGAGCTGGCATGATATATTCGGAGCACTAAACGAGAAAAACATGCAGCCAAGAATACTATATCCAGCTAGGCTATCACTGAAAATAGAAGGAGAGATTAAAAGCTTCCAGGACAAACAAAAACTGAAAGAATTTGCAAACACCAAACCAGCTCTACAGGAAATATTGAAAGGGGTCCTCTAAGCAAAGAGAGACCCTAAAACTAGTAGATCAGAGAGGAACAGAGACAATATACAATAACATTCACCTTACAGGCAATACAATGGCACTAAATTCATATCTCTCAATAGTTAACTTGAATGTTAATGGGCTGAATGCCCCAATCAAAAGACACAGGGTATCAGAATGGATAAAAAACCAAAACCCATCTATATGTTGCCTACAAGAAACTCATTTTAAACCCGAAGACACCTCCAGATTTAAAGTGAGGGGGTGGAAAAGAATTTACCATGCTAATGGACATCAGAAGAAAGCAGGAGTGGCAATCCTTATATCAGATCTATTAGATTTTAAGCCAAAGACTATAATAAGAGATGAGGAAGGACACTATATCATACTCAAAGGATCTGTCCAACAAGAAGATCTAACAATTGTAAATATCTATGCCCCTAACGTGGGAGCAGCCAACTATATAAACCAATTAATAACAAAATCAAAGAAACACATCAACAATAATACAGTAATAGTAGGGGACTTTAACACTCCCCTCACTGAAATGGACAGATCATCCAAGCAAAAGATCAACAAGGAAATAAAGGCCTTAAATGACACACTGGACCAGATGAACATCACAGATATATTCAGAACATTTCATCCCAAAGCAACAGAATACACATTCTTCACTAGTGCACATGGAACATTCTCCAGAATAGATTACATCCTCAGTCCTAAATCAGGTCTCAACCGGTATCAAAAGATTGGGATCATTCCCTGCATATTTTCATACCACAATGCTCTGAAGCTAGAACTCAATCACAAGAGGAAATCTGGAAAGAACCCAAATACATAGAGACTAAAAAGCATCCTTCTAAAGAATGAATGGGTCAACCAGGAAATTAAAGAAGAATTGAAAAAATTCATGGAAACAAATGATAATGAAAACACAACGGTTCAAAATCTGTGGGACACAACAAAGGCAGTCCTGAGAGGAAAATATACAGCGGTACAAGCCTTTCTCAAGAAACAAGAAAGGTCTCAGGTACACAACCTAACCCTACACCTAAAGGAGCTGGAGAAAGAACAAGAAAGAAACCCTAAACCCAGCAGGAGAAGAGAAATCATAAAGATCAGAGCAGAAATCAATGAAATAGAAACCAAAAAAAACAATAGAACAAATCAACGAAACTAAGAGCTGGTTCTTTGAAAGAATTAATAAGATTGATAAACCCCTGGCCAGACTTATCAAAAAGAAAACAGAAAGGACCCAAATAAATAAAATCATGAATGAAAGAGGAGAGATCACAACTAAACACCAAAGAAATACAGACAATTATAAGAACATACTATGAGCAACTCTACACCAACAAATTTGACAATCTGGAAGAAATGGATGCATTCCTAGAGACATATAAACTACCACAACTGAACCAGGAAGAAATAGAAAGCCTGAACAGACCCATAACCAGTAAGGAGATTGAAACAGTCAGCAAAAATCTCCAAATAAACAAAAGCCCAGGGCCAGACGGCTTCCCGGGGGAATTCTACCAAACATTTAAAGAAGAACTAATTCCTATTCTCCTGAAACTGTTCCAAAAAATAGAAATGGAAGGAAAACTTCCAAACTCATTTTATGAGGCCAGCATCACCTTGATCCCAAAACCAGACAAGGATCCCATCAAAAAAGGAGAACTACAGACCAATATCCTTGATGAACACAGATGCGAATATTCTCACCAAAATACTAGCCAATAGGATTCAACAGTACATTAAAAGGATTATTCACCACGACCAAGTGGGATTTATTCCAGGGCTGCAAGATTGGTTCAACATCCGCAAATCAATCAATGTGATACAATACATTAATAAAAGAAAGAACAAGAACCATATGATACTCTCCATAGATGCTGAAAAAGCATTTGACAAAGTACAGCATCCCTTCCTGATCAAAACTCTTCAAAGTGTAGGGATAGAGGGCACATACCTCAATATTATCAAAGCCATCTATGAAAAACCCACCGCAAATATCATTCTCAATGGAGAAACACTGAAAGCATTTCTGCTAAGGTCAGGAACACGGCAGGGATGTCCATTATCACCACTACTATTCAACATAGTACTAGAAGTCCTAGCCTCAGCAATCAGACAACAAAAAGAAATTAAAGGCATCCAAATTGGCAAAGAAGAAGTCAAACTATCACTCTTCGCTGATGATATGATACTATATGTGGAAAACCCAAAAGACTCCACTCCAAAACTGCTAGAACTGGTACAGGAATTCAGTAAAGTGTCAGGATATAAAATCAATGTACAGAAATCAGTTGCATTTCTACACACCAACAACAAGACAGAAGAAAGAGAAATTAAGGAGTCAATCCCATTTACAATTGCACCCAAAACTATAAGATACCTAGGAATAAACCTAACCAAAGAGACTAAGAATCTATACACAGAAAACTATAAAGTACTCATGAAAGAAATTGAGGAAGACACAAAGAAATGGAAAAATGTTCCATGCTCCTGGATTGGAAGAATAAATATTGTGAAAATGTCTATGCTACCTAAAGCAATCGACACATTTAATGCAATTCCTATCAAAGTACCATGCATTTTTTTCAAAGAAATGGAACAAATAATCCTAAAATTTATATGGAACCAGAAAAGACCTCGAATAGCCAAAGGAATATTG
The DNA here is from genome assembly GCF_010015895.1 of Lontra canadensis. Classification (NCBI taxonomy): domain Eukaryota; kingdom Metazoa; phylum Chordata; class Mammalia; order Carnivora; family Mustelidae; genus Lontra; species Lontra canadensis. The sequence continues at coordinate 20,012,398 of NW_022631005.1, forward strand.
AAAAAGAAAGCCAAAGTTGGTGGCATCACAATTCCGGACTTCAAGCTCTGTTACAAAGCTGTCATCATCAAGACAGCATGGTACTGGCACAAAAACAGACACATAGATCAATGGAACAGAATAGAGAGCCCAGAAATAGACCCTCAACTCTATGGTCAACTAATCTTCGACAAAGCAGGAAAGAATGTCCAATAGAAAAAAGACAGCCTCTTCAATAAATGGTGTTGGGAAAATTGGACAGCCACATGCAGAAAAATGAAATTGGATCATTTCCTTACACCACACACGAAAATAGACTCAAAATGGATGAAGGACCTCATGTGAGGAAGGAATCCATCAAAATCATTGAGGAGAAAACAGGCAGCAACCTCTTCGACCTCAGCCGCAGCAACATCTTCCTAGGAACATCGCCAAAGGCAACGGAAGCAAGGGCAAAAATGAACTATTGGGATTTTATCAAGATCAAAAGCTTTTGCACAGCAAAGGGAACAGTTAACAAAACCAAAGGACAATTGACAGAATTGGAGAAGATATTTGCAAATGACATATCAGATAAAGGGCTAGTGTCCAAAATCTATAAAGAACTTAGCAAACTCAACACCCAAAGAACAAATAATCCAATCAAGAAATGGGCAGAAGACATGAACAGACATTTCTGCAAAGAAGACATCCAGATGGCCAACAGATACATGAAAAAGTGCTCCACATCACTCGGCATCAGGGAAATACAAATCAAAACCACAATGAGATACCACCTCACACCAGTCAGAATGGCTAAAATTAACAAGTCCGGAAATGACAGATGCTGGCGAGGATGTGGAGAAAGGGGAACCCTCCTACACTGTTGGTGGAAATGCAAGCTGGTGCAACCACTCTGGAAAACAGCATAGAGGTTCCTCAAAATGTTGAAAATAGAACTATCCTGTGACCCAGCAATTGCACTGCTGGGTATTTACCCTAAAGATACAAACGTAGTGATCTGAAGGGGCACGTGCACCCAAATGTTTATAGCAGCAATGTCTACAATAGCCAAGCTATGGAAAGAACCTAGATGTCCATCAACAGACGAATGGATAAAGAAGAAGTGGTATATATACACAATGGAATACTATGCAGCCATCAAAAGAAATGAAATCTTGCCATTTGCGATGACCTGGATGGAACTAGAGGGTATCATGCTTAGCGAAATAAGTCAATTGGAGAAAGACAACTATCATATCTCCCTGATATGAGGGAGAGGAGATGCAACATGGGGGGTTAAGGGGGTAGGAGAAGAGTAAATGAAACAAGATGGGATTGGGAGGGAGACAAACCATAAGTGACTCTTAATTTCACAAAACAAACTGAGGGTTGATGGGGGGAGGGGGTTTGGGAGAGGGGGGTGGGGTTATCGACATTGGGGAGGGCATGTGCTATGGTGAGTGCTGTGAAGTGTGTAAACCTGGCAATTCACACACCTGTACCCCTGGGGATAAAAATATATTATATGTTTATAAAAAAATAAAATAAAAAATAATAAAAAATTAAAAATTAAAAAATTTAAAAAAAGAATCCTAATTGTTGACTTGTATCAAATTAAGCAGCCTATCTATTTTGGTTTGGTTTGGTGGTTTTTTGTTTTTGTGTTTGTTTGTTCTCATTATTAGAGTGGGAACAGCATTCTCTTGTGGCATTCTATGACCTAAGTAGAAACAGAAGTCTTCCTGTGGTTGGTCGTACATACCTTGAACTTACTGTAGTTCCTGGTGTGCCAGAGGGCTTTCCTCAATGTCAGTGTTGTACTGTTGGCTCCCAGGAGTCCCTGCAGTCCTGTACTTCATGTGGGGCTACATTAGGCACATTTACCCTGTCTCCAGAAGCAGCCTGCTGCCACTGCTTACCAGGTGCTAGGCTTATGTGGGGTAGAGGGATTCTTAATTCTCTTCATTTAGTCTGATTTGTAGTATCTTTATCTTAAGGTAATAGTACTTATTATTTATATATATATATATATATATATATATATATATATATATATATATTTTCTTATTGGGAACGGATTCACTGTGTCTAATAAGATTAGATGAACAAAAAAGCTTATAGAATTCACACATTTATACAATTAAAAAAGAGAGAATAAATAAATACATAAATAATTTTCCTAAAAACTTAACTAGGCATAGAAGAGACACAAGAATATTTAATGAGAAGTCAAAATACAGTTCAAAGATATATATCAAAAACCTAAAAATCAATGAAATAGAAAATTGTCAATTTTTAAAGATATTCATTTATTTTATAAGTTTAATTTTAAGGACTTTTGAAAAATATTTTCCTACCAAAAATACATTTTATTTTCAATTCAGTTAGAAGTTAATTTGGAAATAAACTCATTTCACATAAAAATTCAACCAGAAGGATTATTTATTAATATCCATTCTTTATTATGTCTGAGATTCATTTATTGTGCAGGTAGCTCCAATTCCATCATAAGAATGGAAGCCTTTGTAGAGGTAGGGTAGAAATGAGGACAGAATAAGAAGGGCAATTCTGATGCATAGCCATCTGTGGACGAGAGCATCATTTTGCCTGAGTGGGGGGCTCATGGGCTTTCTGAGGTTAAAGAGCAGAATGTGGATATATGTGGTTGGGGCGTGTAGGAGAGGGAGCTGTAGACAGCAGAGCAAGCACAAAGTATGGAACACGGAAAATAAGTAGGATTTGATACACTAACTGAACACTAGCACTGACATGCCATGACATATTTCTCAAAAATAGTTTATGTATATGTGTCTGTAAAAAGAAATCCATTTAAATTGTGGTCTCCTCAAGTTGAAAAATGTAGGAGACAGAAGTGACTTAAAGAAAACTCAACACTTTTTTGAAATACTGAAACCAGAATTTGGGGTAAAAGTCAAATCAAATGAATTATTTAGCAAAGCAAAGTGCTCTTCGTGGCTACAAGTCTAGACAGAACAAAAATATCTTAATAAAACTTGATAAATTCTGTCAACAAATCGATATTTTTCCAGTTTTAATGTGATTTAAAAAAAATCAAAGTAACTCTTTTTTTCCTATGTGAATGTAGCTTTGGATCAAATGTCCTCAGAAGGCAAGATTCAAATTTGTTCAAAGACCTTGGAATATGGTGTTCATGATTCTTTATTTAGGTTTAGTCTTGAGACTAGCTTTTCTTGCTATTCTGATTATAATACTTATATAGGTCTCAAAAAAGACATGATTTCCAACTTCGAGAAAAATCTATTATTTAAGAATTTTTACCATGACAGGAAGTTGCAGAAAAAAGGCCTGTCTGTCTTCGGACAAATGCTGTTCTGTTGATTTGTTAGGATTTAGACAAATGCTGTTCTACTGATTTTTTAGAACAAAGAAAATGCCTGATACCTAGTTGGCTCTCAGTCATTTCTTCCTAAGGAAGAGATAACCAGCTACCTGAACTCAGGGATAATGACTGGAACACACTTGCTGCATAGTAGTTGATAAAAATTACCTTTCATATTTTCCTTCCAGCTAAAAATGCATATAATGAAACTATAACATTTCCCCAAACAAAATTAGATGCATATTTATTTTTTAAATTTTTAAGAAACAACTCCCATCTTTTTTCTCTGCAAGAGATCAAATAAATCATAAAGCAAGCCTTGAAAACAGTTCTATCCAAAGTGTACACATACAATCAATATTTTTAATGTTCTCTTAGCTTTTATGTAAAGTGCCAGAGAAAACATCTGGTTGCTTTGTAAGAGATCCACATGTCTTCCTCCCCCTTCATCCTTACCCCTTCCTAACCCCAAACGCACACAAAAAGTTTTTAGATTTCTTGAGGGCCACAGCTGGATACAAAATTATGTTGAATATTAAAATGATAAACCACATCTTTCCTTTTCATGATGGGTGCTTATGCTGAGTGGTAAATATTTTGGCATGATTAAGTGTGTCATAAATGCAATCACTTTGCAATGTGTTGGCCAGCTTAACTTTTTCACCCCAGCCGGATTCATCATAGTTTTGAATAATATCTGAAAGTTCTTCATTGTCTTTTCTGATGTTAAAATAGCAACATATGGTGCTTTGCAACAAAAGATAATTAGAATTTTGCCTTGCCTGTCTTTAATGCTCTAGTTTGTAAAAAAACAAACAAGAAGTTTGTTAATGGAATTTACAAATAGTGTGCAATGAGAATAAGAAAAATTAAGTAAATCGTCAATTTAACACCCTCATTTGTACATTTCTAGCCAATGAGAATAAATATAAATGTTCTGAGTATTATTTTTAGCAAATTAAAAATAAATCCACATCTTCTCCTCCTACATTCCCCGCCCCCAAAAAAAGAAAAAAGTCCTTTTCATCCTGGAGTGATTGGAAGCTATTTGATAATCTCTGTCTGTCCTTTGTGAAGACTTTAAGGCAATATGTTAATGAAAACAGGACACTTGGAAATTCTTGCTAAGAGATCTAGAGTTTTATTAATAATTTCAGTTCTTGGACATTTCTGGGCCTCATATTTCTCCTTGTTATTTTGTCAACCTGTAACGTCAAAATGATAGTTTCTTCATGAATTGTAACCTCCAGTGTGAAGTGTAGTGCTTAGCAAATAGCAGAAACTAAGTAAGTAACTGATAAATGAATTAAGAAATGAATGCTCATAAAGATTCATTTATTAATATAATTGAATAATCAGGCTTGAGAGGAGACTGGACCTAAAGTCTAGGAAAATCATGATGTACCTCAGTTCTTCCTTCTTACCAGTGTTGTTTTTTCCAGACTGCTTTGTCTTTCACTGTTATTTCTAAACTTCGTTGTCATTCTTAAGAAATTTTTACACAAAATCTCTTCCTTTGTCTTTTCCTGTTTATTTTGTTCTTTCTTATTGCTATGGAAGTGTCTGATCTTGACCATGACCTAGTTCTTGGCTTCTGCTTTAAGAAGCTATGATTATTAAATTATACCTCTGTTTAAGATTTTCATTCTCTAGTACTTGATTTTAATTTTGCATTTCCATTCTTATGGCACATCTACATTGCCATACCAACAAAACTAACCTCTATCAGATAGATTTGAAATCTCCCTCATGATGGAAGATATAATTATAATCATCATATTAGTTTCACTTCATTTTCAGTTTTCTATTTATTCTGAAAGTAGAGGAGAAACATTAGGCTCCGCTTCCCTTGTCATTTCTGCTGTACAACATCATGAGCTGAACAGAACAGCATCATATATATATATATATATATATATATATATATATATTCCCAATTCATATATATATGAATATATAATATTGATATAAATAAATATATAATTATAAATCATAAATACGTGTTCCTATCAGTGACAGGGTCGGGGGCAGGTATTTTGAAGAGGATGTACCAAGAAGATAATTAAGCCTGAAATTTGTGGCTCCTTACTTATATAGGCCCATCAAAAGCATAAGAAGGTACCCTAGCAATCTATTTTCATGATCCTGTATTTTTGCCAAACCTCACTCTGTTGAATACATGGCTCTGTAGTCACTTTTCTCTTTGTGTGCAGGGTATTGGAATAGTTGTGGACATTCTAAAGTATGAGCAATAGGGAAGATAAAATTATTTGGGGGATAATGACATATATCATGGTTTGTAGTCACTTTTATATTTACTTAAGGTTATTGTTGTCATCCCCTGTATATAAATAACTTGGGAATATCCATTCTGACCACTGTGCTGATTATCTGAGATTGTAAAATGAAGGTTTAGATCAACTATCTTACTATAGAATTAACTTGTCAAGTGTCATTTGCCAATGGAAGTATGTGAATAATGGAAGAAGTAAAAAATTTGGAACATGTAGAGGCAGAAGCTAGTTTGTGGAAAATTCTTATATATACATATAAATTTATATTTATTTATATATAGTTATAAGTAAAGAAAAATTTGGTTTTCAATTTATACCTAGTTAAAAGAGGTTTATCCATTTCAAATACATAATTGATAATGTAAAGTTTTCAATCCATACACTTTTCTTTTCTTTTTCTTTTTTTTGATGGAAACCACACAAAATAGATTTTTTTCAAATTTTCTATGAATATAGCCTACAACTTTTTGGTAGTAATAACAAATACTGAAAAATTGTCTGGATTAAATTATGTCTTATATAGTCTAACATTCAATATAAAAATTAGTCAAGTATGCTAAAAGAAAGAATAGATCATCTTTCTATTCTCTATATAGGTAATAAAATTTGTCATATGAAGAGGCAATCAAAAAGTGTAAGCCAAAATATGTAGGAATAAAGTATTATAGAGGTATGTCTATCAATTCATTTAAAAATATAATTTTTCCAAATTTTTTCCAAAATTTTCAATACTTGTGAAAATTGTCTTATTTTTAAAAAATTAGATTTATTTTCAATCTAAAATATCCTTTTCATACCTAATTTTTAAAAATATTTTATTTATTTATTTGACACAGAGAGAGATCACAAGTAGGCAGAAAGGCAGGCAGAGAGAGAGGAGGAAGCAGGCTCCCCGCTGAGCAGAGAGCCTGATGCAGGCCTCGATCCCAGGACCCTGAGATCATAACCTGAGCTGAAGGCAGAGGCCCAACCCACTGAGCCACCCAGGTGCCCCATACTTAATTTTATGTTTATAATTTTTATTCATTTTCTAAAAGAAGCCTCCCAAATTGGCTGAATAAAATCTGGATATATCCTAGCTAGTGGTTATGATGTCTTCCTACTCTCCAGCGCTATCACTTTAAACATTCTAATAGGAAAAACTTCCATAATTGTAAATAATGACAACACAAGGGCAAAATAATGAATGCTACTTAAGTGGTACAATCAGTAAGTGTATATAGTTACTGGGATTTACATTAACGTACATGATGACCAAAAAAGAGGAGCCAGAGTTCTATTGAAGGGAGTCATTTGGATCTGTAAATAATTAACAGTAGAATGTTAATGAAACTAACAGTTTCCAAGTTTCTTCTCATTTGCATCCTCAGAATTGAAGAGTGTATTCTCAGGGCCTAATCTACCACTATGTACATAGTACTGAAACTAAAGCATTAAAGATAAATTAACAAATTTTCTTGTCAACATTTTGATTGTCTGCACATTCTCCCTTCCCCTATCTCCATTGTTTTACACCCATACTCAGAAGAGAATCACCAACTCAGCAAACATAACCTCAAGGTCAGGCCACAGTTTGAGTGATTTAAGGGTGAGTATATGACTCAACAATGGCCAAGCTTACTGTCCTATCAATTTATAATTGAAGCTAGAAATTCCAGAGTAATCCTGGATAAACTCTGAATTTTAGAAGTATTGGTGAAATAAGCAGCAGAAAAACCTGAGACAGAAGCTCCCCATAAACAGGGAGCCTGATGCAGGCTTGATCCCAAGATCCTGACATCATAACCTGAGTGAGCCAGAGGAAGATGTTTAACGGACTCATTAAAAAAAAAAAAAAAAAAAAAGGAAAACAGTATTTAAATTTCTACTTCTGAAATGTCCCTAGGTTGTAAGGCAAATAGAAGTCAGAATAATTCCCATCATTAGACCAAGATTAACAAATGAATTGACTTATATTACAAGATACATATATATACATATATATGTATACACACACACACACGCACACACACAAAATATATATGTAATTATATACATATATTTATATATTTATATATATTATTATAATTGTATATATAATATATATTATAGGGTATATATTTATATGTATAAAAAATAAATTGATGTTTAGAGATTTGATTTGAAAACTATTAAAATACATAATGACATTAGTGAATGATAGTTTTGAATGATGATTATTGAATTTGAAAATATTAGGTTTTGAATTGAATCTAGGTTAAGTTTTGAAGTTTTGTGTGCTTATTACCAACAAGTATCACAAAATAGAGTAGTACTGTGATGAGGTGACTTACAGTATAGTTTGAGAGACTTGACAAGCATGGAAAATTTATAGACAGTATGGTATTCTAAATGATTTTAAACACATTTATGCCAAGATATTTCAGGAAAGGTTATTCACACAGAGGATACTTTCTGCTTCAGTAAATATGTTCCCTAGTGCAAAAGATCCCAATTCTGTTTGAATTATCTGTGATATTCTGGCGTGCATACTAGTTTGGTGTGTGTGTTTCTTTCTTTCATTCTTTTCTTTTTTGACAAACACTACATAAATGGGAGTGCATAAATCCCAATTACCTTGAACTTGCTAAAAGCTGTCTATGGTCTTAAGAAAACAAAACAAAACAAAATAAAAACTTCTTGATTCCCTAATCATCCAAATGAAGAGATTTGAATATCTCTTGTGTATTGTTCAAGCTTTCCCATTCTTCAAGTTTTAACTGACTTTATTGTATTTCTGGGAAGCAGAAGTGAAAGGAAAGAAAGGGGGAAAATAATATACTAAAAATATATGAGAATCCATGCTCAATTTTTTTTTCTTTTTTACTTTATTTTTGTAAAGGCATAGAAATTGGGCTCCATTTGATTTTCAGTCCTTTGAAGCAGATTCTTGTTTCAAGGGTTTTCTTATTTGTTTTGGTTTCCACAAATTATGTGCATACCTTCTTTGCTCACAAAAGGGCATTAGGAAAAAATGCAACATATGATCATGGACTAGACTTTGTTAACTTTTGGGACTGTTGCTTGTTCTGTGTGTGCAAAACATGATACCTTAACTAGATGCAGTGTACCTGAGGACAGCACTCAATTTAGCACAAGTCATCTAGCAGAATCGTGATCCCCTAACAAATGATTAGTACGATGAGCTTGTTTAGTATTATCAAAAGAATGTGATCTTGGGGGGCACCTGGGTGGCTCAGTAGGTTAAGCATCTGCCTTCGGCTCGGGTCATGATCTCAGGGTCCTGGAATCATGCCCCACATCGGGCTCTCTGCTCTGCAGGGAGCCTGCTTCCACCTTACTCTCTGCCTGCCTCTCTGCCTACTTGTGATCTCTCTCTGTCAAATAAATAAATAAAATCTTCAAAAAAAAAAATGTGATCTTGGAAAGTCATTGTGTAAGTTCCAGCTCCTTCATCTGTAAAGTGGAATAAAAATAGCATCCAACTCAAAGAACAGTTGTGAGTATTGAATGAAAATATACCTGTGGGGTACCTGGGTGGCTCAGTTGGTTGGGCAATGGCCTCGGCTCAGGTCATGATCCTGGAGTCCTGGGATCCGGTCCTGCATCAGGCTCCATGCTTGGTATGGAGTCTACTTCTCCCTCTGACCCTCTCCCCTCTCATGCTCCCTCTCTCTCTCACTGTCTCAAATAAATAAAAAGTTAAAGTTATATCTGTAAAATCAGTGAGCCCAGTGCCTGATACATAGTAATCACTCCCTTTATCTCTCTTATAAATAGAGACAGCACATATAAATAAAGATACAGCATATTTTATAAATTCTAGAACACATTCCTTTGTATATTTGAATCTCTGAAATATCCATGTGTCTGTCATGGATTACACCTTAGCATTGTGACATGGCTATATTGGTATTGTCTTTTTTTTTTTTCATTGTTATTATGTAAATACTAGTGTATCTACCAGAAGTACCTCACATTCAGTTAATGAATACATGTTTTGATCTTGTAGATGGAAACTCAAATGTGTTGTAACTATATATATATATTTTTACACACTATATGTAGAACTAGTATTTATCTATTTGTATAGCTACCAACAGAACTTTGTCTTTAGCTGTTTTTTAAGCCTTATATATTGTAGATGATGAATCCAACCCAGAAATTTGAATTATTATGTTCCAAATGAACTGTGGTGTTGATAAACAATATTTTCTAAATTAATCAGCAGAGTCAATAGAAATGTAAATTTACTTGCATTTCAATATGTATTTTATTTCATTTGTTACATATAAAACACCAACATACCTATTAAGAAATGTGCTGAGGTAAGAGCCTGTGCTGGAAGATAGAAAGTCACATTCTTAGCTCTGCTCATAACCGAGGTCACTTGTACAAATCAGTAACCTCTCTGAGCAGTCATTTCCTCCATTTGTAAAATTAGCATCTAACACTGGTGATTGCTGATATTTATATGAATCTATATTGTACAAGATGGTAGATTGTCTCCCATGGCCATGGTGAGACTATTCTACTGGAGAAAATAGCACAAGTTCCTTTAGTCTTTGTTGATGTGAAGATCTGGTTTAAAAAAAAAAAAAATCAGAATGTAAACAGTAGTTTGCATATGACGGTAAAAAGGGCATAATTCTGGAAGTTTACTGCCAAAATATTTAGGATTCTTTTAAAAAGTTGTAGCCAGGGAAGTCCGTAGTCATAGCATTAGGTGCTATGATTATCCAAATCCTTAGTAGAGCTTCCCTGACTTCTCACAATGTGGAAATACAAGTTGCCCTTTGGAATTAGAAGTAGGGCAAGGCAATTTGTATTCATTTCTGTTCAATCATGAAGGGTTCAGTAGAGGAGGCTGTTTCACAAACCTTGTTATGAAAGAAGAAAGAATGTTAGTTTAATGTTCACTCCCATTAAGTGTTCAGTAAACCATACTGTCTGGTTCACAGACAAGTGAAGCTATTTTTGCTCTAGTGACAGCAAGAGCAATGATATAGTATTAAGAGAGGTGACGTTAAACAAGTCTGCCACTAACTGACTGTGTGACATTGGGCAACTTAGGTCTCCTCTGGAGATAATGGTGATCTGCATTTCTTTCTAATTTATCTTCTGGCTCCTAAGGAACATATTGTAGATACATATTGGACAATTTGATAATTGAGATTTACTTTACACATGGTCCAGTGAGAATGAAAAATGATTACTAAAACTAATAGGACAGAGAAATGAGAAGACAGGTCAACTGTGGTCATAACTTATCAAGAAAGGCTTTTGGAAATAGGTAATATTTGAAGTGATGAAACCAAATTGGTAATATGGAACTCTGTCAACATTTGTAGGCAACATCAACAGATCAAATATACCGTTCAGATTCCTAGTATTTTGGCAAAGAGCAAATTTTTCTTTTTTTTTTTCTTTTTTCACATAAAGTTGTCCATGAGAAGTAATGGTCATTGCCCCAACTTAATTTCTTAATTTAGCCAAGGCACCAAACTTAACTCAGTTGATGTATCAATTTCAAGTCTTTTCCCTCCATCATTCTCACCTACCATTTATTCTCCCTAAAAGTTGGCACTATTAAAAAAAAAAAAAAAGCATGCTTGTAAGATTAGTTGACAGAAACAGATCATATAGAAAGAAAGCCATTGTAAAACCAATAAATATCATAGTAAGGGTTAAAAATGTTTGTTAATGCACTCTTTACTGTTTGACTTACCATAAGAATCTATGCTAATAAATTTATTCTTAACATTTAACTAGAAATTCAAGTTAATGTAACTAAACATTTGGAGAGAATATATAGTGTTAGCAAAGACCACAGTTTAGATTTCCACTTTACTATTTATTGGCTCTGTGGTCCTGGGACATTACCTGTTTCAAATATATGAAATAAAAATAATAATACCTCTTTCATGGAGTTGTTTTAAAAATCAAATAATGTTGTATGTATAGGCCTTATGAAGTGCCATGTAAATATTATGTGCTAACAAATAATCACTAAGAATTCAAGCTTTAAAATAATTATCAGCTTATAAGCTGTGAATCAAATTGTTCCTGCATGCCTTTAGATTTCACACCTTTACATTTAAATATTAATAATAAGTAATGTTTTTGTTAGTATTAAAATGGTTATAAACTTCCCAATATATTTCACATCATATATTATATGCAACATCAAATCTACACGCCACACTGGGGTAAGATAAAAGGTGTTTGTGTATATGTATTTAGGACATGACATGGTAAAAGAAAAATCCTGTGTAATATAATTATCATAAGAAAAAATGAAATTATTAGTGAAATGTGTACCACGCTTAAAAATAATCCAACCTTGCTTCCATGAAATGGCCATATGTGTTTCTGAATGTTTTTTAATAGTTGAGCCCATGAAACATACACTCCCTGAAGTTCCACAGGCCCCTTATCCAGGGAGGATGGTGCATGCTACTGCAGACTGGGAATGGACATGTCTAAGGGTAGGGCGCCTCACTGACCCTGCTTAGGTCACGGTGGCAGAAAGACAGCTGTTGTTCATTGTACTCAACAATAGAGGTGTTTGAAGGGCACGTTCATGAATCTGTTCCACTTGGGCAGTCCTTTAAGGAATCCAAATGAACTTAGGCAGAGACAAGTAGCTGACCCTTCTGGCTGCTCCATAGCATGAGGGATTGGTATTTTGGATAACACTCCTGTAATCTCTTCATGGTGTATCATTTAGGAGTTCCTGAAAAAGATACGATACGTGAAAAGTATCTTTCACAGGACCTAGCATATCTATGGTTTTTGAGCCTAAATAGTACATTAATAGAACCACATACATATGAGTCTTAGAAAAGTTGGTATGAACTTGGTCAGTTGCTTAGTGAAGAGCTATAACCTTCATACTCTTGAGCATTCATTTCCTAACTTGTTATAGCTATCAACACTTAACAAATATTCATGTAGTTGACAAAGTTCATATCTGGAGCTTATAAGGAATATCATGAAATTATGCCCAGATGCTTTAAAGAATGTTCAAATTCATATTTTTGTAATTAAAAAGTTGTTTTCAATATTAATTAGCTTTTAATCACAGTTTACATTTTTAACTGTGTAAACCAAAAGGACTTCTATACATGTTAGTGAATATTTAAGATTAAGAGGACCAGTTAACTTATTTTATGAATTATATAGAAATTTCCCCATAAAGTGGTAATATTGATTTATTCTCAGCCAAAATCTTGTCAATGATCAGTTTATTTTTGTGTGACCTCATAGTATCTGTGGTTTGATGTTCTTTTGAATTTGAGGATATTACAGAATGAACAAGAAGACAATAATGAAGATTAAAGAAAGAGTGACAGCTGAGAGGCTACAAAATGACATGAATCCTTCTAATGGTATTTTTCTCCTTAGGCAAAAGACATGGATTGCTAAAGGAATTTTTAAAGTATTTATAGAAACTTAATACATATGTGCTTATCTAGACTTTACTATTCATATAAAAATAGGGATTTTAAACATTCTGGTTTTGTATTAATAAAATCCCATATTCCTATGACTAAATATATTCTTTTCAATGGTTAAAGATACAAAATTAGAAAAATAAATTATCCCAGTACTATTTTCAATATCACATGTAAATACTTTTGCACATGAGACTATATTTACACTGGGAACTGGCCAAAGTTGGCCACTTTTTCTTTTGATTTACTTTTTACAAATAGCATTCAATTATGTTAATTTTTACCTTTTGCTGAAGATGTACCAGAAAAACAGGATCCTGAGGTTACCCAGTCACAGTAACAGCCAGTCCTTGGCCTTGAGAATCAATTCTTAAATTCTTTCTGTTGTGCAAGAAGAACAAGCATATGTTTATTTCATGCTTATTTTATGCCCAACATTTCATTAGATGCCTTGAGGAATACAAAACATTGGATTCTGGATATTGTCAAGTAGTTTAAAGCTTAATTGAAGATGTTTAAGTGGCATATGGAAATCACATATGAAATATATAGGAATGTACCTGGTTGCATATAATTTTTAAAAATTGGTATAGAAAAGCTAGGAAGGGATGAGATAACTGGAGAAGATTGATTTTTATAGTCAGTGCCTAAAGCAACCAATAAAGATTGAATGAAAATTTTTAAGAAATTTTTTTTAAGAAATTATTTTTTAATTTTAAGTTTATATCACATGAAATTTTGTTTAAAAACACTATGTTTTTACTCATTTAGAAACCAGCTATATGGTGCAATAAGATAATCTTTATAAAAGCTTAAGTTGTATTAATTCTACTATAAACTATAAAGACACCAATAATGGTTTGATATATTAAAATAACTGTGAATTGATTTTGGGGGAAAATTAATTTCACCAACTGGATCACTCATTCTTCTTGGCATACCCATGATTTCAAAATCTTATGCAATCTCTCTGCTTTTTTGTTTATTTGTTTGTTTGTTTTTAAATCTCAGTCCTTTGTTTTTGTTTTTTGATGTGTACTTTGTTCTAAGTCCTTTGTCTTTTGATTTATTTTGTGGCAGTTGTAATATAAAGGCAGGACATTCAGACAAAATTTAAAGCAAATAAAAAGCTCTAATTTGTATAATGAAGAGCTAAATATCAGAATAGGAGCCACTGATAGTGTTTGAAACCTGGAAAATATATATTTAAAAATTATTTTTGCTAAATACATTCAGTTTAACACAGCATTTATATGCTGCTGAATCTAATTTTAAGTGATAGATATGTTCATACTTGTTTTGAGTTTTGAGTTCCTTAATTGTTGTTAAAAAAAAATTCTCCATATCTTAATGCTTAATAGTAAAAATTTATTTTTTGTTGACATCTGTCATGAGTGAGTCAGGAAGGGGGTCTCTACTTCATATAGTAATCTGGGGACCTGGGCTCCTTCTAGCCTGCAGCTTTGTCCTATTTTATATCCTTGAAGTTCTCTCTCCTTTGTTGATAGATGGGAAAAGAGAGAGAGTGCATGGAGAAAGGCCACCTGTTCTTACCAGCCTCAGCCACGAAATGCATGTGTCAGTTCTGCCCACATTCTACTGGGGAAAAATGGTGATATAGCATATTTAGATACATACAGCAAGGAAATGTAATCTAGCTGCCAGTCATATAAATGAGAAAACCACACTGGATATCAGAAGTTGTTTGTGCAAGTCTAATCAAGATTCATTTGTTTAAATCTAGGAAAAACTTAAGTACTTAAAATAATGTCAGCAAATTGAAAAGAAAACCTACTCCTCTAGCAGGCAATATATAACTAAAGGGAGTTCAGTGGGAGATTCTGAACAAATTATGCAGCAAAAAAAGATATCATTGACCCAAAATCAAAATATTTGTCTTCTGATATGTAATCCAGCATGTGTTAATACAGAAAAAGAAGCATTAAAGCAAATAAATTAGAGAGAAAACCAATTTCCTTTATAGAAGAAAATTTTATATTTGACTCATAAAATAATCTTCTTTCAATATCTGTGATCTAAAATGGGGAAAGAAGGGATTATCACATAACATCTGGGTACCACTTGGCAAATTTCATCAAGCTTTGAGATTTTTACTCTCATTTATGAAAAAGAAATTATTCAGAAGTAAATACAAAGCAAATCTTCTTAATTATATTCTAAAAAAATTCTTGATTAGCTTCTTAAAATTTTCTTCATCAACTGTAATTCTTAGATCCTTTAAAAGCAAACTTAGTTGGCTTGCCTGAGGGAAAAAGAAGAAAAGGGGGATCGAACTCTAAGATTGAGCCTAAGTTCCCCTTTGCTCTAAAGTATCTGTTTAAATAATTAGTTTATGAGTGAAGAAAGGGTCATTGCTGCAGTCTTCCTGATATTTGCATATCCACATGAATCAGGTAAAGTTTGTGTGTGTGCATGGGCATATGTACCTACTGTAGGAGAGTAGAGGAAATACAAGTGGGGGAGAGAAGAACTAAGTAAAGATAGAATATTGAAAGTGGCAACTTACCCTTAACTGAATTTAATATGCTATCCTATGTAAATATAAGCACTTCCACTTAAAAATTAATGTTTTAAAACTAAAGTAATTATATTTAAAAGATAAGTCAAAATTATTTTTTCTAAAGAACTAAGTATAATACCATAAAAGCATAATGTAACACTATTGCTTTTAAATACACATAGTAATTTGAATAAATTTTCATATTGTCATCCAAGCCTGTTTGAGTGAAATAATAAATTTCATTTGTAATTAGCAGCATTCAGTTAATCTGCTAAGAAGTCACTTAGAACAATTTTATAATTGTGATGGTTAAAACTTTTCCTTCCAGTATTTTTTAAACTAATGAGTTGACCTGCACTTACTTTCTTTTCTTTCAATCTTCTCTCCAAGATTGATGTACCACAAACAACCGAAGCTGCAGGTGTTTTGGTGCCCTGCGTCTCCACCAGTCTACCCACTGTTTACACCATCCCCTCTGCTTGGAAAGACTGCACACTCAGGTCCAGTTAGTTGTTTGGTGACCTAAACTCAGCAATAAGAGCTTGACTAAAAGGAATCTGGTACACCAGCGTCTCCTTAGTGAAATCCTCACAATTGACTTCCACTTTCATGTTTGATGTAGTTCAATCCCAGAATAGCTATCACATCCTGTCCATTGTAAAAACAAATCCAGATCCTAATATATGTGTTTGAATAGCTGCTCTTTTGTGCTATCCACTGTTGTGAATTAATCATGCTATCCTTCTCTTTGTGATGATAGTTGAAAGAAGATATTAGTGTTATATTTAGTTGTATTTGTAATTGCATTACATTGAAGAAAGCATTACAATAAATTACTCTGTTTACTCTTTGTCTGATAGTTTTAATAGAATACTCAATTGCAGGGAAAAAAAACTTCATTTAAATTATCTGTACTGTTTAAATTCACTTATTTGTTTCTGCTTTAAATCCATGATATATCATTAGTGTAATGCTGCTTAAACTATTTAAACAGTTGTCAGTTTTAGTCCTGGAATTGTTTAAATCTGTAACTTAGTATATTCAAAGCCAAATACATCATCTTCTATTCCAAAACCACCCTTTCCCATACTTCTCTATTTTTGTTTGTTAGGTAGCATGGTGCCCCATGTCAACTATGACCAAAAATTTGAAGTTATATTTAATTCTTTACCTTGCGTTGTGCGTTCAGCCATTTGGCAAGACCTCTTGTTTCTTCTGCTACAATGTCCTCCACCTCCATTCCTTTTTTCTTCCCTAGTTCATTTCCTCAATACCACTAAATTGCTACAGTGTCCTAGGTTTTTCCATTATCTCTCATCTCTTCATTCTTATAATGTTCTCAGATTGGTCCTATGGATATGGGATTTGGATCATGACTCTTCAAAAGTAGAAAAATATAAACTCTTCAGCAGGTTTAAAGACTTTGCATTAACCTCACCGAATGCCCATGTTGTCTTATGTCATCTAACAGTATTGAGGAATAGTAAAGATTATAGACTGATCTATTTCTAAATTTATGTGATTGTTTTGTACCAGTATCACATTTATGAACTTCTTTCTACTTAATAACGCTTAACAACAAATCTAACAGCGGCATTAGGGAATTATGTTAATAATGAAGATATTGAGGATATCTACATTAAGTTATGAAGAAGGCATGATAGAACAAACCTTTGTGATAGAGTATGCCACTGTTTTTTATCTTATCATAAAAATGTGGTTGCTCTATTAGATTATTATATATCATGTAAAATGAGATTTATAATTAGTCATGTTTTTTAAGAAAATCATCATTGTTATCATCATCCTCATTTTTTTAATACTTTAGATGACTTTAATTTACATCAATTTCTATGCAGACCAGTAATGATCAACATAACCTTCTTTCATGCCAACAAGGCTCTACACTTTACTCAGTGTTGCAGATTGTCTTACCCCAGAAGCAATCTCTGAGACAGTTTATCATGTGGGAAGTTTATTACGGGGCATGCTTTCTATCAGTACCTGTGGAAGAGAGAGGATGAAATCAAGATTGAAAAGAGGGAGAAATAGAGTTGTGATTTGTTCCCTACAAAAGCCTGCATTGATCTCCCAAGGAGTAATGGAGTTGGAGGAGCATGTCAGAGATGGCCCAAGTTGGACAAGGGCCTGAGCCTTCTTTTCTGCATATGATCAAGCACTGATGTCACATGAGACCAGAGGGACCTTCTACCTTGAGAGTGGTAGCTAATCAGTCCTTCAGGGCAGTCTTCCTGCAGCACTCTGGCAGTTGTGGACATAAATGCTTCATTTCCAGTAGAAGATGTTAATGGCACACCACAGTATTGACCTCAAGATAAACAGTAATGCTTTTGTACATGTTAGGGTGTTTCTGCCATACCTAAGTTACAGTGCCTATAAACACCATCTGGACTTTACACAGCCCTCTTCTGATATCAACCATGAAACCATCCACCTGTGAAAATCACTATCCTCTGAATTAGTAACGTATGGAATAATGAAGTCAGGATCATTTAAATAAGAACTGCAAATACTCAGTGTTTTTGGAAATGGCATCCTTAGCTTATTTTGCAAAGATGCACATATGGATTTATCAGATTAACTTGTTGACATGTCAACAAGGCTGAGAGTTTGCTTTTAAAGGCAGAGAAAATATGTAAATGTCAGTGGATGGTAGGTTATCATTGGCATCATATTATGAAAGCAGCATGTTTGAACTGAAAATGCAATGTTTCTTAAGCCAGCCGCAACATTTAAGAAAAAAAGAAGCAGCAACATTCCACTGTCTGCCTGTGGTAGGCAGGATAATGTCTCTCTACAGATGTATAAGTCCCAACCCTCAGAATCTGTGACTGTAGTACTGTATTCCTGACAAAAGGACTTTGCAGATAAGATTAAGGTTACAGACCTTAGCTAGAGTATTCTAGATTATTTGGGTGAGTCCACTATAATCATATGGACCCTTAAGTTCTCTTATATAAGAGAACTTAACTCCAGCTAGTCAAAGAGCTGTAAGGGAAGAGGAGGAAGGAGAAATTTAAAATGTGGGAGGGACTCTACCCATTGTTATTGACTTTGGAGATGAAGGAAGGGGGTGACAAGCTAAAGAATGTAGAAGCTTCTTGAAGCTGGGACCAGCCATGAGCTGATAAAGAGCAAGGAAGTGAGGACCTCACTTCTACAACTGCAGAGACTAGAATTCTGTCAACTACTCAGATGAGCAAAGAAGTAGACTCTCACCTAGAACCTCTAAAAAGGAAAATGGCCTTCCTCGTGCCATGGTTTTAGCCCAGTGAGATCCAAGTTAGACTTATAACCTACTTTCTTACAACTATAAAAAGATAAATTTGTTTTCTTTAAGCTGCTAAGTTTGTTGTAACTTGTTATGGCAGCAATAGAAGACTAATGCAGATACCCTGCATTTCTTTAAAACTGGATCAGACAGCCCAGTGAGATGTGATAAATTAAAGGTGAGGGTGAGAGCTGGTGTTAAATGGATAAAAGCAAAGGAAGTAAACACATAGAATATTGCAATGAGAAGGTACTATTTAAATGTGTTGAATGGAACCTCTAAGAACAAATTGTACATTTACTATTATTTTGCCTAGATATATTTTTGGCTAGAAGCAAGGATGCTGGTCACAGTTTCACTATTTAACTCCTTGGGTGTTTTAAACAGGTATTTTAGATGAGTATTGTTTTTGAAACTGTAGAAAATCTATAAATTTGTGAATGCTATTGATAGGACCAGAACTAAAGAACTTCTGGAAGACAGCTTATTGCTATGCTTAAAAACAATGTTGCCATCTCACTGTCTTCCTAAAAAGAGCAAGGATATAGGAAGGAAGGAAGCAGTAATTTTTATATGGCAGTTTTATTAGCATAACCAATCTGGTATCTAAAGACATGCTAGGGTCTTTCTTTAAATAATATTCAGAACCTCAAGGAAGCTAGAATTGTTAGACTGACCTAGTATGCAACTTACCAGTAATTGTCTAGTGACTCATTTATGGATTTGCCAAAGGATATAACATATTCAGATGACTAAATAAAATATGCACAGTTTCTGCTTTCTGTAACTCATCTAAACTTTCATCATTTGTCCCCACACATATGGGAATCAGAAAACACTTATTTTATTCCAGTGCGGTAAATTCAGTACTAAGCAGCTAAAAATAAACAAAAACTCGACTTATTTGTCTCTGCTTAAAAATGTTCCCTTCCCCATAGTTTTCTGCCATGGCTGTTCCAGTTTGGTGTGTGACAGTGTGGCTGAGGCATCCAGCAATGTGTTGTTTCCTGCTAGAATCTCCAGTGGGAATAGGAGCCCTTACTTTTGGCTTCTTCTTCTACCTCTCTAATAGATCTCTCCATTCTAAGACATTATCCCACAGAGGAGAGGCCAGAATAAATGAGTATTGCTGCTTCTCTCTCCCTCTCTCCTCTATTGTTGCAAATCTTCCAGGATATTAGAGGAAAGCCATCCACTTTGTGTTTCACTGTGGCTCAGATGACACAGGCCATATTGTCCTCTTTCCCAAGGATATTTGACTCACCTCCTTCCTCTTAGGACTATAATTTCAGGAGAACAACCTGAGAACAGGATGTCTTAGGGACAACAGGGAAAACATACCAAGATAATGTTTTCAAAATACTCTTACCATTACTTTTCCTCTGTAGGAAAACATTGTGTCCCAGGAAAAGGTGTGGATGCCCATTTGAGCTTCTTCCACCTTTCTAAGATGACTGGATCTAGCATTCTAGCAGAATATATATATATTATATATATATATTTTATAAATATATATTTTATAAATATATATATTATATATATATTTTTTTTTTTCAGTCAACTCTTCCTGTGGCGTGAATAGGCAAATTTGGCCTCTGGGTGAAGTTTTTTCCTCTTATCACTGAAGTTATTCTTTATGCTCCCAAGAAACTTACATCTCTCCCAGTTCTGGTCACTATCCCACCCTTATTTACTCTCATAAAAGGACTAAGTCGGTGGATCTTGTACATAAGTGGATGAGAAATCACCTCTGTTTATAGGTATTTGATATGGCTGCTAGTCCATACATCTGATTTCCAAGCATTTTCTCTCCCCTCAGACTATCTGTCCATTTCTCTTGCTGAATATATGGTTCAAGAGGGAAATGGGCTGCCTTGACCCAGTATTTCATAAGACAGTCCTGCCTATACTCTCTGTAACCTAGGAAACTTCAAGCTGGTAAGAGCATTTACAGAAAAATTCTGGTGTGGCTGTGGAATTATACATTTTCCTTCAAACAGCAGCATTTGACATGACTCAGGCTACTGGGACTGGGCTTTCTTTCCTAAATAAGGATCTCTGTCTTTGTAAACATCCCAAATTTAAGCAAGCTCTGGAAAGGACCTTGTCCCAGCTATTGTCCTCTTCCTTTCTCTCATCAAACTGGATTTGCCTTTCTCCAACACGGCTTTAACCCTGACCTTTCTTGTTCAAATTGAAAGTTGCTTGAGGGAAGAGATAAAATTACGCTTTCCTGGATGTCTCACAGTACTTAGTGTGGTGTGGTGTTAGTTGGCTTCAGGCATGTAGTGTGGAAGGAACTGCATGCTCTGCAGGGTTTTTTCAATCACATAAGAGAATGCAGCCTTGATAACAATTATACAGGATAGAGTGAGATAACTTTTTTTTTTTTTTTTAAGATTCTATCTATTTATTTGCTACAGAGAGATCACAAGTAGGCAGAGAGGCAGGCAGAGAGAGGGAGGGATACAGGCTGCCCGCTGAGCAGAGAGCCCGATGTGGGGCTCGATCCCAGGACCCTGAGACCATGACCTGAACTGAAGGCAGAGGCTTAACCCACTGAGCCACCCAGGTGCCCCTGAAATAACTTTCTAATCTCCATAGAAACTTTGAAGCAGGGAATGGTAGAATTAGTTAAAAGTGGTAGAAATGACATCAATTTGTCTAATTCAGCAATTTAACGGATTTATGTAGACTTCTGGAAAGTGGGAGCCAGATTCCAAAATTAGAGTCCTTAGCTCTAAATTCTCGTTTTGCCTTTTATTGATTTATGGACTTGGATAGGATAGTTTCCTCCCATGTAAAACGGGCCTAATAACAGCTGTGTCAGTTGTAGTGAAGGCTAAGTGAAGAGTTAAATATAGAACAGTTAGCACTTGGCACATAATTGGTGCTCAGAATGTCAGCTTTGTTGTTGTTATTGTATTCTTATTAAACCTTTCTGTGAATAACTTTAATGATGTGGGTGGACCACCTTATTTCCCAAAACAGCCTCATATAATTTCAAGTCCCTCCATTTTCCATAATGTCCTTATAACTATGTAATGTCCTTCTCTCTGTAATCTCTAGGCCTGTCCTCTGGAAGCCCACAGACTAAACTGTCTCTTTTCCGTGAACCTACAATTTTATATTGTTGAGGAGAACTATGTACTCCCCCTAAGTCCCCTTTTCTCCAAGGTAAACATGCTTAAATCTATTGGTCAGTCCACAGATAGTCCATCTTCTCTCTCCATATATGTGGTCTATTTTTTTGGTTTATGTTGTTTTTATGGTTATTTTTTATTTTGGTTGTTTGCTTTTGTGTTTTTTTTTTAATTTTGTTTTCATTTTATTTTATTATTTTTTAAAAGATTTTATTTATTTATTTGACAGAGAGAGAGAGAGAAAGCACAAGCAGGGGAGCCTCAGAGGGAGAGGGAGAAGCAGACTCCTTCCTGAGCAGGGAGTCTGATGTGGGGCTCATTCCCAGGACCCTGGGATCATGATCTGAGCCAAAGGAAGACACTTTACCAACTGAGCCACCAAGGTACCCCTTTTTAATTTTGTTTTTAATTGTTTATTAAATCTCTAGCTTACAGAACAGAATATATATTTCAGATATACACTCAGAAGCACAGATGAGAGTATCAGTGGGTGTCACTGCTCATCTTTGCTCATTGTTCTGTCTGTGCTAGTGAAGTGCTATTATTGTTTTTGTTGTTATTATGGTTGGGGAATCACGTTTCTGACTTACAGTGAATTAGCAGTCATTTAATGTTAGGGTTTTTTTTGTACACGTGATGCTTTTGATTAGCATCTCCCCATTCTGTATCTCTGTCTTGATTTACTGAATCCAAAGAGCATTATCTACAGATATAATGAATGGAACACATTCCATACAAAAGTCTATGACTTCACATTTGAAGAAGAATAAACTGCATATGAGAGAAAACAAGAATCATCCATTTGCATGTTGTTTACTAGATATTACCATGCAGTTGGGTTCTTTTTGCTGGATGGACTCCCTTCCTGAGTATCCTGGCTCCCTTCATCTCATAACCAATCAACATTGTGAACATCTGTCTATTGGCTTGGAGACAATCTATCCTATGTTTATCCAATATTGTTGTTAATAAAGAAGAAACTTATTAGCTAAAGTGTTGTGCCATTCATTGATTGAGTCAAATGCCTTCCTAAAATTTGATTTCCTTAGATTTCTCAGAAGAGAGACAGAAGCTGGCTAGTATGACATTGGAGGGAGTGGAAAGATGGTTGGAACTAAATGCTTGACTAAGCTTGGTTTGATGTGGTATCTAGAAAAAGATGATAATTAAAGGGATCATTTATAAAATGCACTGCAGAGAAATATGCTAGAGAAAATGTACTTAAAGTTGCACTGACTTAAAATTATTTTATTATAAGATCTTCTCGTCTTTTTCTGCTTAGAATTTATTAGAATACTATCTTCTGGGTATCTTTTAAATATTTGTTTATATGGTTCAGATTTTTCTGTTAGTGCTAGAGGAAATTCAGGTAAAAAATTAATTCACCTTGGGAATGTCTCCTTGGGAGACATTTGATCTAGTATTCTACTTTTAGCACCTTTGCAAAATTTAATAATCCCTGCTGTTGGAATTATAAGACTCTTATTCCAAATACTTCAAGAAATCTTTTAAAAATTTGCTTACTCAAAACTCAAGTATATCAACCTTACAATTACATTCTCACTTGCTGTAATTTCATATAGTCTTTGAATATGTTTTGTTCACAAATTATGATATTATCCACATAAGTTATATCAATTTCATAACCTTTATTCTTTTATGTAATTAAATATTCTTGTAGATTTGTGTTGATAGATACTGGGCTAAATTCTCTATATCCTTCAAATTTCTTATGCATATTCACATGGTCCAATCCTATACCACTTTATGGTTATTATTAAGCCTTTTTTCCTGAATTATACTTAGGTGGACCATAGAATTTATTGTTCAAAGACACTTTTCCAAGTAGACTGGGCCACTGTAAGTAATTATTCGGGGGTAAACTGGAGCTGTTCTAGGAAGTGTTTAGTGTAAGATAACCCTATATAGAACAAATGCTCATTTTAGAAAAAGAAATAGAAAATACAGATAAATATTTCATTTATTTGTTTATTTATTTATTTATTTTTTATTTTTAAGAGATCAAGAGAGACAGCCCACGTGCATGGGATTTGTGGCAGGACAGAGTGGGAGGGAGAGAGAGAATTTCAAGCAGGCTCCACACTCAGTGTAGAGCCCAAAGCAGGGCTCAATCTCACAACCCAGAGATCATGACCTGAGCAGAAATCAAGAATCGGACACTTAACCGACTAAGCCCCAGATTGCCCCCAGATAAATATTTTAAAAATCACTCACAGTCCCTTAACTTCTTTTTCCTTCTTTCTCTTTACTGGTAAGTATTTACATATATGGCTATGCATATATAGTTATACATTCATACATACATACATACATATATACCCATCATATTTATACATACATATGCACATATTGTATGATTAGAATCACATAACTTCAAAACGAATTTCAGTGGCTCAGTATTATTTTGCTGTATGAGTGTGTTCAAATCCTATTTAATTCATTCACTGTGGAATATTTACACTTTTTCTTGTTAATACCACTGTGATGCTATCCTTATACATGAGTTTATTTATAGCATTTATTTTTTTATGGTAAGATACTAGAAGGGGATTCATTGAATCAGGGAGTGTTGATATCATAATGTCCTTGACACATCTTTTCACATTAATTTTATAAAAGTTTTATGAATTAGCACTGTTGTCAGTCTATGAGAGCTATTTTACCACACTTTTACCATTATCAGGCCATATTATCATTTTTATCTTATCATTACTTACTTCTCAGAAAAAGTGGCAAAAAAGTTATAAAGTTACTTAAGTTAAAACATCAAACTGCACTTCTAAGGTTTAAATTTCCATGAAATTTGTTTCAGGTGGCTCATAAGTTAGCTAGGGAAATGAAAAGTAGTCTATTTTAATCAGCTTTAATCCATTCTTATGGTCCAATTGAATTCAATAGTTTGCAACCAAGAACTTACAAACTGAAAAGAAAGGCTATTTTTCAGATACAACCTTTATAGGGGAGCAGTCCTCCCATGTTTCTAAGGCAAGCTAATCTAACATTTCTGGTGTTTTCCTCTAAGATATGGCAGATCAGAAATATATTGTTAATATTCCTTCTTGAAAGATACTTTGATTACTGCAACTGCTATATGGGGCTGTGTTTTTGAAGGCATTTGTTTGAAGGGGTTTAAGTTAAGAGACCCTTAACATCTCAAAGAATTGAGTGATAAAGAAAGATATACCTTGCAGCCTTAGGAAGCAGTGCTTTAAAGCATGGGCTCTAGAGTTAAATTGCACATTTAAAAAAAGTCCTGGGGTACCTGGGTGGCTCAGCCTGTTAAGCCTCTGCCTTCAGCTCCGGTCATGATCTCAGGGTTCTGGGATCAAGCTCCGCAACTGTGTTGGGCTCTCTGCTCAGCGGGGAGCCTGCCTCACCCTCTCTCTCTCTCTACCTGCCTCTATGCCTCCTTGTAATCTCCGTCAAATAAGTAAATAAAATCTTTACAAAAAAAAAAAAAAGTCCTTGCATTACTCCTAATTGAGAGATTTGAGGCACCTTTTTGTTTAAGTTTTTTTGTTGTTGTTACTTTTTAAAAATTCCAATTAGTTAACATACAGTGTAATATTAGTTTTAGTTGTACAATATAATGATTCAGCATTTCCATACAGCACCAGGTGCTCATCATAACAAGTGCACCCCCTAATCTCCCTCAGTTATTTAACCCACACTCCCCACCTCCCTTTTGGTAACCATCAGTTTGTTCTCAATAGTTAAGAGCCTGTTTCTTGATTTGCATCTGTCTTTCTTTTTTTCCCCCCCTTTGCTTTTCTGTTTGTTTGTTTCTTAAATTCCACATATGAGTAAAATCTTTCTTACCTCTCTAAGCTTCAGTTTATCTGTTAGGAAAAGCAAAGCAAAGCGAAGAATACTATAACACCATTTTACAGGGACTATATGCAATGATCTTTCTTTCTGTTCCTATTTATTAGAAGTAAGCAAATCCTAATAATCTATAACAGAAGTGTGTGTGGGAAAGAKGAGAGATAACGTTTTTGGCTTATGATGAAGTATGGACTTTATATTCTTGGACCTGATGTACTGTTTTTCTTAAAAAGAATGTCCAAGAATACTATAAATGAAATCAACATTGTGATTAGATTATAGTAATTATATAAAATAATGTCTAACCATTCTTTTTTTAAAAGATTTTATTTATTTGAGAGAGAGAATGAGTGAGAAAGAGAGAGAGCACAAGCTGGGGGAGACACAAAGGGAAGGGAGAAGCAGACTCCCCACTGAGCTCAGGGACCCTGAGCAGGGTCATAACCCCGGGAACATGACCAGAACTGAAGGCAGCTACCTAACCACTGAGCCATCCAGGTGCCCCACCATTGTATATTCTTATGCAAGGCATAATCAACAGCAAAATCTAACTTAATCCTTTAGTTCTTATGCTAAGTTGTCATGAGCAAAAGTTTTTGGAAATTCCCAATCCACACACTAATACTCTACTTATCTTCTGGAAGTGTATTAATAACAAAAAGAACTTTAAAAATATACCTTATTCAAGAACAGCATTGTTCATTTACCAGAGATGGTTTCCCTAGGTGGCCCCTTCATTAAAGATCATATCTGGAAAACATTTCAGCAAAAATAGATCCTGTCATAAAAATATAGACTTGAGAAGATCTAGTTTTTTATAGAAAAGAATTGTGATACCAGGTCAAGTTGCTAAAAGCATAAATAAAATCACTTTAGAGAATGATTCAATGTATCTTGAACACAGATGATTCACTCACTTGTTGGTAATTGTGCTTTTTGTAATTTTCTTGGAAAATTAAACTTCAAAATACATACTCCAAAATACATACTCATACTTCAAAATACATACTTTTATGTATGAGTGGGTTAGGCCTAGAAGCACAAAAATCTGTGAGACTCAGTTTCGGCCTGTGAAGAGTGATCAAGAAAGAAAGGGAGCATAATGTAACATATTGAGTTTTGAGAACTAGGAATAATCTTAAAAGGTGAGCCCACTTCATTAACTTTAGAAACCTGATCCTGAGAAGAAACAAAAATGTTGAAAGCCTGTGGAATTCAATCATACAAAACACAGTGGGATCAGAGAAGCTGCTAAGTTAGAGTCTGTCTACACAGAAAAACAATGCAGACCCGGGAATCAGCTGTTAACACATTTTTTAAAAAGTAGTAGATAAATTAAAAATTTTATATTTTGAATTTATTGGTGGTTTGCATTTGAAATTAAACCTGCACTTAGTGAATATTAACTGTTGGAGAGTTAAGTGACAGGAGTATCAAAAATTGACTGTTCAATGAAAAAGAACCTGGATACTAAAACTTACAATAAATAAAACATAGTCATAGAAGCTTCTTTCTTTAACATTTTCTCTTTTGACTATTTTGTCTCTAACTTCACTGAGATATAATTGACATATAACATTGTACATATTTAAGATATACAACAGATTAAATTGATACATCATATATTACTGAAATGATTGCTACCATAGCCTTAGCTAATACTTCCATCATATCAATGATTACCATTTGTTTTTTGTGATAAGAACATTTAAGATCTACTCTCTTAGGTCTACCGTCTTCAAATCTACAACATATTGTTAACTATAATCACCCTGCTGACATTAATTCCCCAAAACCTAATTCATCTTATAACTGGAAGTTTATACTTTTTGAACAACATCTACCAATTTCCCCCACCTTGCAGACCCTGGTAACCACCATTCTGGTCTCTGCTTTCATGAGTTCAGCTGTTTTAGAGTCCATCTACCTGAAATATCAGATAGTAATTGTCTTTCTCTGCCTCATTTATTTTATTTAGCATTATGCTCTCAGGATCTATCCATGTAGTCACAAAGGGCAGGATTTCCTTCTTTGTTATGGCTGAGTGATATTCCAATGTATAGGTATACCACATCTTCTTTATCCACTCATCTCTTTTTTTAAAGACTTTATTTAAATTTATTTGACAGAGACTACAAGTAGGCAGAGAGGCAGGCAGAGAGAGAGGAGGAAGCAGACTCCCTGCTGAGCAGAGAGCCCAGTGAAGGGCTTGATCCCAGGACCCTGAGATCATGACCTGAGCCAAAAGCAGAGGCTTAACCCACTGAGCCCTCAGGTGGCTTATCCACTCATCTCTTGAAGGTCATGTACATTATTTCCGTATCTTGATTGTTATGAATAATGCTACAGTGAACATTGGAATTCTTCATACCTTCTTGTATGGCATTTGCCCTGGAAAAACAAGTGTTTGCATTCAATCTTTTCTTGGAAGCATGCCTTTCCTTAGATTTCAAGTTAGGTAATTATGCTCGGACTCTGTTTTCGTGGCTACCATCTGACTGTTCTCAAGAGATACTTGATTTTGTAGATCATAGCTTTATGTTCTTTTTGCTGATACTATATAGCTGTTTTAACTGTATGGGAGTGGTATTCTTTCTAGTTTCCTCCATCCTTTGTAGATGCTAACCACCTACAGAAGTTTGGGAGTTCCATTCTTATGTTTTAATCCTTAAATGTCTTCAAATGCCCTTTTGTGTTTCTCTTTATTTTTGAACATTTTCCTAGTTGGAGCTATAATCTGTCCCTTAAAAAATTTTACCCTGGGGCAGGAGATTTCAATCCAAATGAGGAAATTAACTCTTCTTTTTAACTTGCGGAGATTTGTAACCAACTTTAAAGTGGAATCCCATATGAAACATGTTCAAATGTGGTAAGGGATTAAGTTAATTTGAATTTATTTCCTTTAGGTATTTGCTGGATAACTGGGAGTTTATTTATTTTAAGCTATTCAAAGGGTTTTAATGTTTTCATTTTTGTTGATTCTGTTTCCTGTTTCATTTGGAGAAATGATGGAGTTATGTTTCTGAAGAAAACATTTTGCATTAGCAGAGATAAGACCTATTTACAGGACTAAGAAATAATCAATGATCTTATAAAATGCATTTTATTTTATTTCACTGAATTTTATTTTCAGGTAACTATAAAATAGTGTTTATTTCCTTTACTTACTCTCAAGAATGAGTCAGGAAGATTCTAAATAGTCTCTGAAGAACCACAAAGTAAATTTATGAATTAATTACTTCAAGTAAGTTTGTATTGAGTATATACTACGTGTCTGTGACTTCAACACACACTCAGATACAATGGGGAGCAAAGGAAGGTAGTAGTATCTTTGATCTCGTTTAAGCTCAGATTGTTTCTAATTAACCCTGAAGCCCAACTAAATATTGATTTTAGGGGGAGAGAGATTCTTTAATCATATAATCATAATAAAAATGTATATCATTACACACTGTGACTATCCTTTTGAATAAAAATTGTAAGTTTCCATGAAATATTATAAAGGACCACTGGAGTCAGATTCTGGGTGGGTGTGTGTGTGAAAAAACACATCACAGAGAAAATTACATTTAAAATGAGATACAGGGCAAGGTGCTATATAGACAGGAACTATGCAGAAAAAGTGCTCTAGGAATATGTACAGAAGTGCCCTTGAGTGCTCTTTGAACACTGAACTATACATGCAAAGGATAAGACTCAGCAAGTTCAGGGAAAGAATAACTACCAAAAAGCTGTAAGGTAAATATTTCCCAAATCAAACACAAGGATAGGGGACATTCAGATTTTAAACAGTAAGAGTAGCAAAACCTTGTTGGATATGTGAGGCATTAAAAGACAGAGTGTGTTGGTTTGGAAAAAAATGCAAGAACCAGCTATATACTAGTTACCAGACACCCACTTGAAATAAAAGATACAAGTGAAAAGAAAAAGGATGGAAAAAGTTAAACAGAGCAAACCTTAGTGATAGGATGAAGAACATGTGTTAATAATAGACAAAGTAGACTGGAGGGCAAGGAATATTTCTAGAGATAAAATAAGATGTTTTGTAATAATAAAAGGTACAATTCATCAAGAAAACATAACAATCCTAAATAATTATATACCCTGTAAAAGAAATCCAAGCTACATGAAGCTAAAACTGGTAGAACTGAAATTAGACCTGACAAATTCATAATTATAGGTGGAGATTTGAACACTCTCTCCTAGTAATTGAATAGAACAAGTAGAGAGAATAGCAGTAAGCTTATATAATCCAATCTGACCATCTACAGAGTACTCTACCCAACAGCAGTAGAATGCACATTATTTCCAATTGCACATGAAATATTTTACTAAGGCAGACTATAGGCTGGCATATAAAAATTTTGATAACTCACTTAACTGTCTTATGAAATATGTGCTGTATTTATTTTCACTTTATAGATAAAGAAACTGAGAGAAAGAGAAGTTAAATAACTCACTTAGTTGTTAGGAGGCTGAGATGATATTTGAACATGGTGCTGTTTCAGTGTTCATGAGCTTTACTTTAAGATATTACCCCAGAGCACCATCTTCACTAATTGTGAGGTTCATGAAGTAGAAATAGTGGTAAAATAATTACAAAACTCTGATAAGTTGGATTGGCTTATCAAACTCTAAGGTGGGTTTGCCTAATATATTTTTAATGTATGCCTCTTATCCTAGCATAAGTATACTGGATGAGCTATAAATACATGGTCTCAAATCTAATAGGCTTCTTTTCTTACTAAATTAAAGACAAACTCTTAGAAAGTACTGTATTATAGCCAGTCACATTTAAAAAAAAAAAAGGTAACGAGAAATGAGCATTCGAAGAGTCTGATCTGATAAGCCAATCCTGAGAAATTGGCATCCCACATACTTGAGAGGAGGAGGAAGATGTTTGACCTCTCTTCTTGATGAAATGAGTTCTGAACAATTCTCCTTTGACTTATTCTGAGAAAGAAAGAGAAATCCAGATAGGGTTGATGGTTGTGGTAATGGAAATTAATTGAGATAGAACATGGTACTACTCGTTCAGATGAGTTTTAAGGAGATCCAACCATTACCATCAATTCTGGCCCTTAAGAGTGTAATTCCTGCTCTCTAGACAATAGAGATTAGGACAGAAACATCCTCTAATCTAGCTCTACTTCCAACTTTCATAGCACTGTCACCATCACAGACTTTATTTTCCTCCTTTTATTTATGAGTAGCTATCAATTACAACAAAATCATGTTGCAATATAAGGCAGCAGCCTCCAGAGTAAACACATGACAAGATGGTTGAACACCAGCAAAATGATCAGATTTGAATTTAATTTTTGCAAGATCCATGCTCTAAAAATTAAATTGCCTACTTTTGGAAGGGAATAAATAAGTAAAAATTCCAAAAATGAATTGGAACCAGAAAATGAAAACAGTTAATATAAATAGTGAACCATTAAAATTTCACGTCAGTCTTTCTGGAGTACTAAGTTGGTGCTGCCATGGAATATAGTGGTGCTGCTCTTAACACTTAAAGAGACAGACAGTTTCACTTGAAGAAAGCACCCCATGTTAAGTTATATCACTTGACATTATCTTCTATAACATAGGTTTTTAAACATTGTATTATTTTCTATTCTTTTTTTTAATTTTTTAATAAACATATAATGTATTATTAGCCCCAAATGGGCAGAGGATATTTTCTATTCTTTAAAAGAAAAAATACTGCATAAATTAATCTGTTATTTTGCCATCAAAAAGCATTTAAATTATGTAAAGATGACTATTTCAGTATTTTTTTAAAGATTTATTTACTTACTTTAGAGAGAGAGAGAGAGAGAGAGAATGAGTGGGTGGGGCAGAGAGAGAATCTCAAGGACTCCATGTTGAGCAGAGAGTCCAATGCTGAACTTGATCTCAAGACCCTGAGATCATGACCTGAGCTGAAACCAAGAGACGGAAGCTTCATCAACTGGGCCACCCAGGTGCCCCAACTATTTCAGTGTTTTTACACACAACATCAAACTCTGAGAAACTTTTTAACTTAAAATACTTTTTTCTCAGAATTAAAGTATTTTAAAGAACTTTCAATGAAATTTTATTTCTTCTGCCTGAAGAACTTTATCCAATTAGAAATGTGATTATCACAGCAAAACTTTTATTGACAGCAAGAAATAGCTCCACATTTGAAGCAGACAGAATTTTCTCTGATAGCTAAGCCTTGTGGAAGTATTTTTGTTAGGTTTCTATAGCTCTCTGATGATTTATTTGTAAATATTTTTAACATACACAAAATGAATGACAGAAAACATACAGAATTATAAATGCTTTGAATTTCTCTTTTCTTCTACCAGTTAAGGGGAAAGAATTTGTCCTCACCACACTTATTTCTTGATCTTCTGTATTTTCCCAGTTGTTGTCAAGAAGTTTTATTGATGTTAAGGATGTACTCTTGATGAGAAAGACTGCTTTGAAAATTCAAATTACTTTTATTAATTTTTGTCTGTTGGGTTAAGTTTCTTCAAACCAGCTCCACAGGAGCCTGGAATAAGGTCTGGGATAACTCATAAACACTTCCATTTCAAACAGACTTAAAAATTTTTTGCACGCTTGTAACTGCCAAAAGCATAAACATTTTGAGATCCACCATCATTCCTTTCTACAGGAAATTTTCTCCAGTGTTAAAGTTAGAAGATCAAGTTAGAATTCAGTTATATATAGGCTTGTGGTATCTCACAGATAAATTCCAGCTGCAAGCCATGATAGTGAGCCTAGATTTAATGTTTTACTTTCTGGTTGACAGAGTGAGTAATCTGAGCCTGAGTGACAGTAGTGATCCTCAACTAGAACAAATTGATGTATTAGCAAATTCTTCTATGGGACTTCTCACTGCTTCAAGGAAATGATCTACTTCTGAGGACTATTAAATAAAAACTATCAGAATAAAATCTCTTCACAAATACTCATTTCTGCTTAGGATTTCCTTTATCTTTCTGTAATAGATATAGCAAGACTGAAATATTTTTTAGTCTATCTTGTGATTAAACTAAAAAATGAGTGTGGAGTGGCTGGGTAGCTCAGTTGGTTAAGTGTTCAGCTCTTGGTATTGCCTCAGGTCATGATCTCAGGGTCTTAGGATCAATCCCTAAGACCCTGAGATCAGGCTCTGTGCTCAGGGAGGAGTCTGCTTAAAATTCTCTCTCTCTCTGTGCCCTTCTCCCTCCCTCTCTCTCTCTCAAATAAATACATAAATCCTTAAAATAATAATAATACCTGAATAACCAAAGGAATGTTGAAAAAGAAAACCAAAGCTGGAGGCATCACAATTCTGGACTTCAAGTTGCATTACAAAGCTATAATCATCAAGACAGTATGGTACTGGAAAAAAACAGACACATAGGTCAGTGGAACAGAATACAGAACCCATAAATGCACCATCAACTCTATGGTCAACTAATCTTTGACAAACCAGGAAAGAATATCAGTGTCTTTGAAAAAAAGATAGTTTCTTCAACAAATGGTTTTGGGAAAATTGGACAGCAACATGCAGAAGAACGAAACTGGATCACTTTCTTATACCATACACAAAATAAACTCAAAATGAATGAAAGATCTAAATGTGAGACAGAAAACCATCAAAATCCTGGAGGAGAACACAGGCAGCAACCTCTTCTACCTCAGCTGCAGTGATTTCTTGCTAGACACATTTTCAAAGGCAGGGGAAATAAAGGCAAAAGCAAACTATTAAGACTTCATATAGGTAAAAAGATTTTACACAGCAAAGGAAATTATCAACAAAACTAAAAGGCAATCTATGGAGTGGGACAAAATACTTGCAAATGTCTTATTAGATAAAGGGCTAGTATCTAAAATCTGTAAACAACTTATCAAATTCAACACCAACAAACAAAAATTACAGTGAAGAAATAGGCAGAAGACATGAACAGAAATTTCTCCACAGAAGACATACAAATGGCCAACAGACACATGAAAAAATGCTCCACATCACTCAGCATCAGGTAAATATACAAATCAAAACCACAACGAGATACCACCTTACACTTGTCAGAGTGGCTAAAATTAATAACTCAGGACAGAACAGATGTTGATCAGGATGTGGAGAAAGAGAAACTCTTTTATACTGTTGGTGGGAATGCAAATCAGTGCAGCCACTCTGGAAAATGGTATGGAAATTCATCAAAAAGTGAAAAATAGAGCTACCTATACCCAGCAACTGTACTACTAGGTATTTATCCAAAGGATACAAACATAAAGATTTGAAGGGCACATACACCCCAATGTTTATAGCAGCAATGTCCATAGTAGCCAAACTATGGAAAGAGCCCAGATGCCCATCAACAAATCAATCAATAAAGAAGATGTGGAATATATATATATAAACTCAGCCATCAAAAGAATGAAATCTTGCCATTTGCAATGATGTGGATGGAACTAGAGGGTACAATGCTAAATTAAATAAGTCAGTCAGAGAAAGACAATTATCATATGATCTCACTGATATGAGGAATTTAAGAAACAAAACAAACATAGGGGAAGGGAAGGAAAAAATAAGATGAAAAAAGAGAGGGAGGCAAATCTTAAGAGGTTCTTAACTATAGGAAACAAACTCAGGATTGCTGGAAGGGAGGTAGGTGGGTGGGGAGATGGGATAACTGGGTGATGGGCATTAAGGAGGGCACTTAATGTAATGAGCACCGGATGTTATATACAACTGATGAATCACTAAATCCTACCTCTGAAATTAATGATACAATATATATTCATTTAACATAAAAAAAATGAAAATAGATTAAATATAATAATAAGTGGGTGGGAGATTAGGAGAAAAGTGAGAGGTAGAACTTAGGTAATTAATAGATTATCATAAATTCATTCTGAATCTTTGCTGGTTTAAGAACAAACATGTAAGAATATGTTTGATGTGGTAATAATCACAAAATTAAAATTAAATTAACAGATTGGGGTTCCATGGTAATTTTTAGAATAATATCCATATCTGTATTTCCTGGCATGGATGTCAAAGGTTTTGTTTTTCTAATTTCCAGAGTAACAAATTCTACCTGGGATATAATTCAAGCTGTGCTTCTTTCCATCTCTTATGGTTATAATACTCTTTACAATCCTTCTCTCAGAATTTATAGTCATTTGGCTTAGCATTTTTACAATTTGAGTAAAGTCTTAAATGTAAAATAGGAATCTGTAAATATAAACATATGTATTTTATTTGAAAACTCAAATCTAAGGACAATGTGCCTTTCACAAGTAGGAATATTTGTATTTTCCCATTAAAAGGAATAAAACTTGGGGCACTTGGGTGGCTTAGTCGGTTAAGCCCCTGCCTTCGGATTAGGTCATGATCTCAGGGTTCTGGGATCAAGCCCTTCATTGGGCTCTCTGCTCAGCAGTGAGCCTGCTTCCCCCTGTCTCTCTGCCTGCCTCTTTGTCTACTTGTGATCTCTCTCTGTCAAATAAATAAATTAAATATTTTTTTAAAAGGGAATAAAACTTAACTCATGGCGATTCACAGACCTGTACCCCTGGGGGAAAAAATATATTATATGTTTATAAAAAATAAAATTAAAAAAAAATACTTAATTCATATCCCCTTTTATTTTGTCATAATATATCTTCCGTTTTAATACTCTTCCATATGTTTGCAGTATGATAATAACAAAGGAATTGTTGGTTAACTTAAAAATATTATGAATTATAAAGGAAAAAAAGTTTTGTTTTTTTTTTAAGATTTTATTTATTCGAGAAAGACACAGAGAAAGCATGAATGGGAGGAGGTACAGAGGGTGAGGGATCAGCAGGCACCTGGATGAAGGTGGGGCCTTATGGAGGGCTCAGTCCCAGGACCCTGGGAACATGACCTAAGCTGGGGTCAGATGCTTAACCAACTGAGCCACTCAGGCACCCCAACGGAAATTTTTTTTTTCCAAAACATCTTTGACAAAAACAAGGGAATACTAGTAATGAAATTTTTAAACAATT
Source organism: Lontra canadensis (assembly GCF_010015895.1). Taxonomy (NCBI): domain Eukaryota; kingdom Metazoa; phylum Chordata; class Mammalia; order Carnivora; family Mustelidae; genus Lontra; species Lontra canadensis. Next base: position 20,048,251 of record NW_022631005.1, read on the forward strand.
AGTATGGAAAACTAATACATATATATTATCTATATAAAACAAACTTCTAAATACAGCGCTTAATTTTTATTATTATTATTTTTGTTATAAACATCAAGTCAACTGAGAAATTTGAATCAGAAGTAAGTTATCAAAGTTCAATATTTAAGTTCAAAAACCTTTCCTGTGGATGTTTTAGGACAAGTGCCTACCTATCCTTTCTTTTCCTTCCTGACAATCTATTTTCATTATAATGGCTGAGTAATTGCATCAAAGCTATTAAAGAAGGTAGCAAAGTTCACTGTAGTATATTTATAAAGGACCAATATATTGTAGATTTTTGAGAATAGGGTTTAGAACTAAAATAACTTTCTGCCTGTATTTTCATATATTAGGACTGCTATATTACTATCTTTTCTAAGAACCCACACAAAACAAAAGGAGTCCTCAGTTTTCAAACAAAAGAAAGTTAACTTTCTTTTTTTTTATGTTTAATAATTGCAAGATTCCTTTCTTATTTTACAATAAGACCATTTATAGTAACACCATTGTTTATAGTAACACAAATAGCACTCTAGTACAAGACCTTTCAGTTGACTGGTTAGGTTTAATATTCTTGAAGTTTCTCAGTAGAATTTCTGCAATATATTGGGTTATAAGCCTGATTAAATTAGATACCTTAAAATACTTATTCATTAGTTATTGCTACATAACAGAATTTCCCCCCAAACTTAGTAGTTTCCAACAACACATTTATTATTTTACACTTTCTGTGGATCAAAAATCCTAAGGATGGCTTAACAGAGTCCTCAATTTAAGGTCTCTCAAAAAGTTACTGAGCCAAGGTGTTAGCCAGGGCCATAGTGACAGAAAAAGCTTGAATAGGGAAGCATCTGCTTCTAAGTTCACTTCCAGTAGGGGTAGGATTCAGTTCCATAAAGGCATTTGGTCTGAAAACTTGCTGTCCTGCCACCAGTTGGCCAGAAGCCACACTTAATCCCTTGTCATGTGTACCTCTTCAACTTGATTCATCAGAGCAGGCGCAGAGGAAAACAAGAAGGAGAATGCCATAAAATAGAAGATACAATTTTTTAATAACATAATCTAAGCAGTTAACATTTTTGCTATATTCTAATCATTAGAAGCAATCACTGGGTCCTGCTCACACATTAAAGAGAAGGATTTCACAATGGTTTAGATACCAAAATGCTGGTATCTTTGGTAGACATTTTGGAAGGATACTTGTTACACTATGAAATCATTTTTTAAATTAATGTGAATCATAGTACTATGCCATGCTTAAAACATTTTTTTTTCAGCAAAAAATACTTCCACTTATTTAAAAAAATGATATAAATGAATGGGTTTAACAAAATAATTAAATGGATGATTGCTAGTACAGTGTTTTTCAAAGAAATAGATGTGGACATTTTCTTATAATATGGGAGGTAGATGGGAGATTATATATATTTTTTTTTCCTGAGTAATGTATGTGTTATCTACCATGTAAGTAGAAAATTGCTGATATCACCACCAACATCCCTGTAATCATTTGCTCAGAATGATGTAATTTGTCAAGATTTCAGAGTTTCCCAGAGCTTTAACTTTCTAATTTTGTTATATTCTAAAATTTCATCCTTAAATTTTAGGGCATTAAAATGGCTTTTTAAAATAAGAATGGTGATATTTATCCTGTACTTTCAATATTTTAATTTATTTTCCCAACATCTATTCAATAACATGACCCCACCCCCAGCACTGTCTTAGATACTTTCGAGTGAATGTGCCATGTGTTCAGAAATTTTTTTCAGAGTATTTTATTGTATATAACTATCTAATGAAAGCACATCCCAAATTATTACTTATGGCTGTAATTGGCTTTGATTCCTCTTCAGGGCTTGCTCAGGGCAGCCAGCTAAGCAGAGGAATATAAACTTCTGGATTTGCATCTTATTTCTTGCTTCATTAATTTCATTAACTTCCAAACTGATGAATTCTTTGAATTAAAATGTCATTTACATTTAATATCCAAATCACTTTCTTTGCATTTAAACCTTTTAATTGTATTTTTGAATTCTCGTTCTAAATTGTGTTTGTCAACGTCTTAATTAGATTTATGTCATAGGGATATAGAACTGACCTGAACAGTAACAAGCTTAAATGAGAAGATTTTCTTTATAAGGACTTGTGAAATGGCTGAAAATATGTTATGCAATGTAGATTTTGTATCTTGTGTAACTAAGGGTATGTGTCTAAGATGCGTGAATGGTATATATAGGTAACTATTGATTTATACAGAAAGATCAAATTTGGACACCTGGAAAAGAGACCTTTCTTTTTTCCAACAAGTACAGACTGCGTGGGATTTGTAAGGAGTCTCATTTAGTAAGAGAAGATTTTATTTTGCTGTTTACTTACAACAGTGACAAATGGTGGCCAGAAGGAAAAGCAAAGTATGTAATCAATCTTAACACCTTTGTGTTTTTCTGAGAGAAAAATAAGAAAGAAAAAAAAAAAGAAAGAAAGAAACCAAGGAGAACAAAGCAAAGGATATACTTTGAGAGTAAAAGAGAGAGAGAGAAAACGAAAACAAAAACCTGTCTCTTGTTTCTGCTGTTAATGATGATGATGGTGATGGTGATAATGACATCAGTGAGAATATAAACAATGAAAACTGTCAGTCCTAATCTTTAAAAAGACACTAAAAGTTAGGTACTATCCTCATAGTCTCATAGGTGATGATACTTGAGGTTTACGGAGGACAAAATTTGGCTTAAATTGACACTTCTGAAAAATGATAGAACAATATTCAAATCCAGTTGAGTCTTTTTGAAGTCTGGGGACTTCCTTGACTTCCTGCTGCTCATCCTGAAGACACTCCTGGCCAGTGGTAGTCATATGTGGTTCAATTATTTTTTTTTCTGTACCTACAATTATACAGAAAGTCCAGTTCCTAAAATTTTTCCTGAAAAGTAGTTGGAAATTATCTTTTTACTCTTAAAAAAAGTATTTGATGTTTTAAAGCACAAATATAAGTCTACAATAGTGTGGACATATTCAAAAAAGCTGAAACATACAATGAACATTCAAAGCATAGCAAATTTTATCTCATTCAAAAAAGATAAACTCTATAGCAAACCATAATATGCAGCTCCTATCACCTGACTAAAATTCCAAGGCTCAACAAAATTCATAAAAGTATGAATATGCTTATTTAAACAAAGACCACACATCCCAGCTCGGACCCTTTTACTGGCATTATTATGATTTTAACATGTTGTGGTTCCATTCTTGCCAAAAGAAGACAGTAAGAGCATGAGATTTGGAGTCACACAAACATGGGACAAAACCTAGTTTTGCCAGTAGCTGTGTGATTTTATATTTAACTATGTAATACTCTATTTTTTTATAGAGAGAGACTAGCTGGAATGGATATCATAGTGTTATTGTGCACAGTAGATGCATAACATGCTGTATAAATGGACATTATATTATCATCATCAATATTGATGTTAATAGAGCACCACCCTTGGTTTAGAATATGACCAGATGAAATTGCTTTTTGGTGGTTCTCTTTCATTTACTGAACTTTATTTGAAATCAAATCATTTGCCTTGTTCTTTGCTAGGCACTGATATGGAAGGGGTATAAAATGCACCCTTTCTTCCCTGAGACCCATTCCTTTTTCATCCTTATTCCCAAACTTCCTGCTGGCTTGAAATTGAACTGGGGCTTAACAAGAGCTCAGAATATCCAAGGACTGTTGGAGATTAAGACCATTTTTTTTTTCTTCTCCTTCTTACAGTCTAAAAACTTTAAAATGGGGGTGGACATGAGCCTATTTAAAAATCATCCTACCTGCTATTAATGAGAAGTGGGGCAGAGTGCCTGTGGATGCATGTATCAGTAAAGCCTGCAAGGCAGGAGTCCAAGGAAGACATTACAGTAGGTTTGGCAAAGTCAGTGGCAGGTGGAGATGGAGAGAAGGTGAGACACATGAGGTAGAGAAGCAAGGCAACACTATCAGATCTAACAGATTATATATGTGAGCACAGGTAGAGGGAAGGAAATGAGGACAAATTAATACTGAATCAGGGACGAGGGACTAAAGTTAAATCAGCTTTGTGTGGGAAAACCAAGAGATCAGTTTAGGACATGCTTAATTTGAGATATTTATGATATTATCAAAGCACAGATGTCACTCTGACTAGAAGAATGGGTAATTCCTAATAAGAGGTTTACCTTGAGATATAAATTTTGGAATTTTTATTAGGCAGATGAGTTAAAAATCAGTGAAAAAAATAAAGAGGGTTTTACCACGCCTTCAGAAAAGTCAGCATGTCAAGGTGAGAAAAAGAAGAGGGTAATGTGTGGAAGGTGCCTAACAGAATGCCTAGTGTATATTTAAATGTAAATAAAAGTTATTTAATAGTAATAATTCAGAATTCTCTTTGTGCTCAGATATCCATACAAGATGAAAATTATGTCAAAAACTGAAGCAGCTCAATGTATCTCAAATATTTTAACCATTTGTATTACACGCACTGGGTTATAGTTATGTTTGTAGAGTACATTAATGATTCCATTGATCTACTAATTAAGGTTTTTTTCATTGATCTTCTAATTAAGTTTTGACTTATGTTAATTTTTCCATCTTTTATTTCCTAGAGATTGGTTACTTGCACTTTGTACTACATTTACTACCTACATCACAATAGAGTTTTCTGAGCCAAATACTTTTCTTTGTGATTTTGCTGAGCAAGAGAAGGCAGAGAACATTGCAATGATGATAAAAAATATGTGGGTGACCTTCCCTTTCCTTCTTCCTCTGGTCTTCTGATTTTCAGCCCTCTGAATGCTTTCATTTGGAATGTAAATCTGCTTTTCAACAAAGGCAACTTTGATTAAGTTCTGTAAATTCTTGAGTGAAATTTCAGCGAACTCTCAAGGTCTTTGGTAACTTTTCACATTATTTAGTTTTTCAGCCATCTTCAGCCTTACTTAAAAGCAAAATCCTTGTAAATCATGCATTTTTCCAGAAGGGGTGCTGTATGTCGTTTTCTCTTCATTTTTATACCTAATTTTAAATCTAGGTGCTTCCCCCACCCTACATTTTTTTAAGATAAAGAATATTTAGAAGAAGAGTATTTATTTTGCTAAGTTTGTGAATGAAAAAAAAACAATTGATGTTCAGAATTGTATTCTGTCCATAATTTTTGAAATCTATTCATTATTGTCCTATTTAAAGATATTTTTGTCATATTTTAAATTGCATGACTGACAGAGTAACTTGGATATAACAGAATTTTCCAATCCTGAATATAGATGACATGGAGCACTTGCTCAGAGGTCTTAGAACACAGATGTCTAAGCTGTTATCTTGGGCCAAATCCTCACTTATTTTGCCAAAAGCACACATCAATTAAATGGAGTCAGAACTTTCTGCAATATTACATTCACATTCTGGCTCACTGAATACATCAACATTAACATTTTTGGTTTGGTTTTTGTTTTTCCCTTTGAATTATCTAGGCTTTCTGTCACTCACTGTTTTTTGTTTGTTTGTTTGTTTATATTGTTTTTATGTATCTTTTAAAACTAACACAACTTTTTCATACATCCCAGAGTTTATTGTAGTCCACCCTTAAATAAACTTATAAAATTTGAAAATAAAAACCATAAGTTATAGTAATGCAATATTAGTTTTAGAGAAAACAAGGAAAGGTAGAAGAATATATTTACCCAAGCCATACTGAACTGTTTTTTTTATTATTATTTTTTATTATTATGTTCAATTAGCCCGAAAATAGTACACCATTAGTTTTGATGTAATGTTCAACGATTCATTAGTTGCATATAACACCCAGTGCTCATCACCGTATGTGCCCTCCTTAATACCCATCACCTGGTTACCCCATTCCTCCATGCCTCAGCCTTCTGTAACCCTCAGTTTGGTTCCTGGAGTCCAAAGTCTCTCATGGTTTGTTGCGCTCTTTGATTTCTTCTCATTCAGCTTTCCCTCTCTTCCCCTGTAGTCCTCCATGCTATTCCTTATGTTCCACATACAAGTAAAACCATATGATAACTGTCTTTCTCTGCTTGACTTATTTCGCTTACCATAATCCCCTCCAGTTCCATCCATGTTGATGCAAATGGTGGGTATTCATCCTTTCTGATGGCTGAGTAATATCCCATTGGATATATGAACCACATCTTCTTTATCTATTCATCTATTGAAGGGCATCTCGGTTTCTTTCACAATTTGGCTATTGTGGACATTGCTATCATGAACATTGGAGTGCACGTGCCCCTTCTTTTCATTACATCTGTATCTAGTAGTGCAATTGCTGGGTCATAGGATAGCTCTATTTTTAACATCTTGAGGAACATCCACACTGTTTTCCAAAATGGTTGTACCAATTTGCATTCCCACTACAGTGTAAGAGGGGTCCTTTTTTTCCACATCCTTGCCAACATGACTTGTTTCCTGTCTTATTAATTTTTGTCATTCCAACTGGTGTAAGGGAGTATCTCATTCTGGTTTTGATTTGTATTTCCCTGATGGCTAGCGATGGTGAATATTTTCTCATGTGTCTGTTAGCCATTTGTATGTCTTCTTTGGACAAGTGACTGTTCATGTCTTCTGTCCCTTTACTGACGGGATTATTTGTTTTTTGGGTGTTGAGTTTGAGAAGTTCTTTACAAATCTTGGATACCAGCCTTTTATCCATTATGTCATTTGCTAATATCTTCTTCCATTCCATGGGTTGCCTCTTAGTCTTGTTGACTGTTTCCTTTGCTGTGCAGAAGTTTTTTGTCTCAATGAAGTGCCAATAGTTCATTTTTGCTTTTGTTTCCCTTGCCTCTAGAGACATGTCTTTTTTTTTTTTTTTAAGATTTTATTTATTTATTTGACAGACAGAGATCACAAGCAGGCAGAGAGGCAGTCAGAGAGATAGGAGGAAGCAGGCTCCCTGCTGAGCAGAGAGTCCGACTTGGGGTTTGATCCCAGGACCCTGGGATCGTGACCTGAGCCGGAGGCAGAGGCTTTAACCCACTGAGCCACCCAGGCGCCCCTAGAGACATGTCTTGAAAAGGTTGTTGAGACCAGTGTCAAAGAGGTTACTGCCGCTGACTGACTACTGTCTCACATTTAGGTCTTTCGTCCATTTTGAGTTTATCTTTGTATATGGTGTAAGAGAATGTTCCAGTTTCATTCTTCTCCATGTGGCTGTCCAACTTTCCTAGCACTATTTATTGAAGAGCCTTTTTTCCATTGGATATTCTTTCCTGATTTGTTGAAGATTACTTGACCATAGGGTTGTGGGTCCATTTCTGGATTCTGGATTCTTTTCCTCTGAACTATGCGTCTGTTTTTGTGCCAATACCATGTTCTCTTAATGATCACAGTTTTGTAATAGAGCTTAAAGTCAAGCATCGTGATGCCCCAAGCTTTGGTTTTCTTTTTCAGCAGTCCATCTGGCAATTCAGGGTCTTTCCTGGTTCCATATAAATTTTAGGATTGTTTGTTCCAGCTCTGTGAAAAATGTCAACAGTATTTTGATAGGGATTGCACTGAATGTGTAGATTGCTCTGGGCAGCATAGACATTTTCACAATATTTATTTGAACTTGTTTTGTGTTTTTTCTTTGCATAATTTGGTCGGTGATCTCATTCAAGGAGCAAATGATGAGATGGATATTAAGAACCAGATATTGCAGAATAAAAAGCTAGTGACACTTATTATAGGGTGGTAAAATATTTGGCACACTGTCATCAAACGTACCTTTGAAAGCAAACCACATTACCAAGGGGAACTGAAAATAAAAAAAAAGAACTAAAACGTTAAGTTAGGTGGCTTCTCTCTGTCAAGATCTTCAGTACTGCAGGCCCCACTCATTCAAATTCTTATTTTCTTTTTCTGTGCAAATTATCAATTGACCTAGCATCATTTATTAGATCACCATTTCTCCCATAACAGTACAGTGTCACCTTGTATTACATCAAGGGACTGCATATGTGTAGGTTTGCTAGATATTCCCTTTCGTGTCCCATTGCTTTGTAAGTGTATTTTATTGCCAATACTACAATCTTAATTATTGTAGCTTTGTAAATTTATTTTTAATATGGTAGTGTTTCTTTTCTTTTAAAATTGTTATATTATATTAAGCTTATCAATTTCCATATAAACATTAGATTCAAATTCTTGATTTCCAGAATTCATTCATTCATTCATTCACTCATTCATTCATAAATTTTATAAAGGACTTTTTCTAGACATTTTAACAGAGTAAAGAGCTGCTCTTCTGTTTCTACTTTCCTCAGATTCTAGAAAATCATACATGGGTCTAGAATTTTTATTAAAATTCTTCATTGAGTCCATGGTAGCCAAACTGTGGAATGACCTGAGATGTCCTTCAACAGATGAATGGATAAAGAAGATATGGTTCATATATATAATGGAATATTACTCAGCCATCAGAAAGGATGAATACCTACCATTTACATCAACATGGATGGAACTGGAGGGGATTATGCTAAGTGAAATAAGTCAAAGACAATTGTGATATGGTTTAATTCACATTTGCAATAGAAGTAATGGTGCAAAGGATCATAAGGGAAGGGAGGAAAAGCCAAATGGGAACAAATAAGAGAGGGAGAAAAACCATGAGAGACTCTAAACTATAAAAATCAGACAGAGGGTTGCCGAAGGGGAGGTTGGTGGGGGGATGGGGTAATTGGTTGATGGGCATTAAGGAGGTCATGTGATATGATGAACAATGGGTGTTATATGCAAGTACATGCTCTTCTCACACAGAACTAAAAAATTATAAATCTATATTGTTTTATGTGCTAATTTTGTCTTAATTATTATAACAGCACTACACATGTAGCGAAATAAATTGACTTATTTTTTAATATTAAACCAAACTAACATTTTTGGAATGAGTATAAATTATTTGTTATGTTTTATCTTTCATATGTATTGCTGGATTTGATTTGCTAATACTTTGTGATTTTTCTATCTATGCTCATGCAAAAGATTGATCTCTAGATTTTTTGTTAATATTTTTGCCAAATTTTGATATCAAGGTTATACTGTTTCCATAAAATGAGTTAAGGAGTTTGATAGTGTTCCCACATTTTTAATTCTCTCTATAGTTTGTATTGGATTCGTATTTTTTTTCTTTTTTTGTGTGTAGAGGAAATCATAAATGAAGCCATTGGGCTGTGGAGTTTCTTTGTCGAAGGGTTTTAATAACAAATGCAATTTCTTTAATTGATGTAAAATATTCAGTTGTTTTATTTCTTTTGTGTCTATTCAGTTGTTTTTTTAATTGTAAATTTCACCTAAATTTCCAAATAAAATTACTTTAAACTGAATAAGTTTTAAATTTTTTTTGGGGGGGGGAATCTCCCATTTTCTATTCCTCAAATGGACTAATCTTTTTGCTTTCTCTCTTTTCTTATTTGTTTTCCTAGGGACTTATCCATGTTATTGCTAATTATGAAGAACAAACTTTCAACCTTGTTAATTTTCCTTATTGTGTGTTGTATCATATTGCATTAATTCCTTCTTTGAGCTGCTTTATTTCTTTTATCCCACCTCCTTTTGATTTAAATTGATGTTCTTTTATATTTGAGATGGCCACTCAGTTCATTGATTGTCAACCTTTTTTCTTATCTAACATATTAATTTAAGGCAAAAAGTTTCTTTAAAAATGGTTTTATCTCACACATTTTAATATGTACATTATATAGAAAAGAAAGTTCCTAGATTCTCTGCAATAAATTGTGGTGACTTTGTGCATCACTGAATCATTTCCCTGGAATAATAGTGGCCTGAGTGCTAAATCGAACTCAAGTGCTAGACTTGTAGTTGTATGTCAACAATCCAGAAAGATATACTGTGACTGCACATTCTCATTAAAATAAATACAACAATGTGTTGTCAGCCAGAGACTAGAAAAGGGACTTGCAAACATTTGTTCAGCAGAACCGAGATGCATAAGGGGGACTTAGAAAGCCAGAAGACAGATTTCTGACAGATGTGGGCCTTATAGGTAGTCACGTTCACCAATCCTAACAATGGGAAACCCTGGTGAGGCTAAGGTCCAGGGTAGAGACTGGACATCATTTGCACCAAGTGCCTTATGTGACAAAACCATCTCCCAGTTCATCTCTTGCATGTCTGAGTTTGAGTGTTAATACACCCAGAAAGATGCTTTTGTACTTGATTTGTTTGTGACAACAAAGTGCCCATTGTTTTCTTTCCTTCACATTCTCTTTTTCCTCCCTGGATGTGTGCATGTTAGGATAGGAGATGGATTGGTTTTGGGACAGGGAAGGAATGCAATGCTAGGGTGAATGTACAGTATGAATTTATCATGAAGTTATTAAAGCTTAAGGGATTTCAGCTAAGAGAGAGTTCTAGCAATATATTTATACGGTCATTTGTTCTGGGGAATTTTTTAAAAAGAAGATATTTTAATCACAATCAGTTTTAAAGCTTACAAATACCACTATCACAAAAAAATTTATTGACTTCCTAACTTACCATGTATATATAATTGTTTGACTTCATACTCTGAATTTGTCCCTGCTAAGGTGTTTGATTTTCTAGAAGCTATGATTTCTCCATCCAAGAAAGTTTCATGCTAAGACCCAAGCAGAATTTCAAACAATTCATTAAGAGAGGATGATATACTTTTATGTAAATTATGAGTAATATCTTTGCATATGCAGTGTCTTTAGCCAGGGCTCTGCCAAGATTAGCAAGAGAGAAAGTGAAACAGATTAACATTTATTAACATTTTCATGTTCCTCAGTATTTTCCTTCCCCACTCCACCCTCAATAAAGTAGCTTTGCCTACACAGTAGCCACCTTCCACCCACCTGCACACACACACACACACACACACACATACATACACAAGCCCTATAAGTAATCCTTAAACATAATAGATTTGGGGACTTTAAGATTGTCCTCTTGTTATTATCTCCATTGCTATTCCTTTAATAGTTCTCCATTGACACTTGTACATACAATAAACCAGGATGACATTTGCTTAGGGAAATCAAATGCACACTTTATTAAATTTTAGAACTAACACAATGGGAGATTCACAAATCTGAACCTCTTATTTTTTGGCCTAAAGTGTGAGAGGCTGGCTAAATATTCATTACAACCTTATCTTCTATGTGATTTTGTCTTTAAATGACCATTTCTCTATTTTATCTTTCTAAGTCACATTTGGATAATGATGAGGTATGTCAGATACCTGGTTACCATGTATCCCTGCCAGTCCATTCTTTTCTTATACCTTCTTGGGGGGAGAGTGGTATGATTGTAGGAATAAAGCACACAGGGATTTCACATTTTGTAAAGGTAAGCGAGTAAATATTAACACGTACAGTCATAAATAAGCATGCAAGTTGAATGTGTGCTGTTATATGTAATCTTAAAATCCATGGAAAATTTTCCAGTACTAGCAAAAGATACTCAGTCTATTTCCAACTCCTCCCACCCCCCCCCAAAAAAAAGCAGGGGAGAAGCAATATGTGAATATAAGACATGCAAGCTGGGAGCTATGGATAGAGATTTTAAAGACAAGCTTTCAAAGTGAGAAATGAGGGAGGTATTGCATATGGGAGGTCTGTCAAAGACAGAGAAAAATAAAAAGAAATTTAAAAACCATTCCTTTGGACTATTTGTCACCTTCATGCTGTTTCAAGAAATGCAAGTCATATAAAGAGCTTGAAATTATTTTGAATTTGTTCTGTTCTCATGGGCTGTGTCATTTTAACTGCAACACTGCCCTGGATCTGAACTGTGTGGGTCAGGGCTATAGCAGTATTTATATGCATTAAAATTATAACTTCCCCATGAATCAGGGAAAATTTGTCCTGTGATATACTATTAGGTTTTCAAAGGGTCCTTCTGTTTACTGCTTATCTTAGTAGTGCACTTATTAACTTCTATATGTTTCCAATTTTCCCACAAGTCCTTTTACATACACATTTAATAAAATTAACCCTTACATACTCAGGTTTTATTTCTAGATTTTTTTTTTTTTTGCAATATTACATATTAGGCAGGTTACTCTTACTCAGGAACCTGTATTCTAATGTTGTTTGTAATATTTCTAAAAATGGAGATTTTTTTTTAAAGTTTTTATTTATTTGAGAGAAAGAGAGAGAGCGGGTTAGGTAAGGGGCAGAGAGAGAAGCAGATCCCTCCGCTGAGAAGGGAACCCCATGTGGGACTTGATCACAGGACTCTGGGATCATGAACGGAGCTGAAGGCGGACGCCCCACCAACTGAACCACTCAGGCATCCCTAAAATGGAGATTTTTATTCATTGGTTACTCCAGCAACTGAGGCAGTCAAAAGTACATTGAGACTGCCATGATGGAGAGGCCCCATGTTAGTTCTGTAGTACATCTTCCCTGCTCTATGTTCATGGCCACATAGCCAGAGAATGCTCTTAGGCAACGTTTGGGAAGCCAACAACATGAAGAGGAATTACCTAAAGATGGCCTTTAGAATAAGGCCAGAGAATATGGTTATAGTACCAAGTGTCGGCTAATCATCGGGATCTCAGTTCCCAAATGTCTGACTGAAAGATCGCTTTGAGTGATTTTGCTTACATAGTTTCTGTGACGTATGTGTAGGATTTTGAAACTCGTTATTATTCTGAACTTCATACTGGATCAGAGCCAAATGAGAAAATATTACTGGCTGTAGATATGAACTTGACCTTCATCACAAATGAGCAAATACATAAATAAATAACAGCCATGAAAGGCTTGTGTAAAATACAAATATAACCTCCTTTTGTTGTATCCTGGACAGATGAGATATAAGGAGTATACCAAAACAGTAAGATTACAGAAACTTCTTTCCACTGAGTAGAAATAAGGGGCTAAGATCAACCTATCTCAGACACCCAACTTTCTTATATCTGCCTACCTTTATGCTTACAGCTGATTTTTTTTTTTTTTTTTCCAAATAAGGACCAAGTTCTTCCTTGGAAGGAAGGTAAATATATGCTGGGGGAAAGTACAGGAGATTCCTAAGGAGGAGACACTGCTGGGTAGAGCTATCCCAAAGTTATCACAGGATTATCAAGATTTGCCAAAAAGGTTACAAACCTCATGCTGATCTTTTGTTCTTTTTCTTTTGATTTTCAACTATACTGATAAAACTTAATGAAAACAACACACATCACTGTACTGCAATACCCCAGCATCGGAAATAAAGAAAAACCATGTCCCCAGCCAGAAGACATAATGTCATAACCCATGATCTCACAGGTCTAGAGGTAGTCAGCACCACTAATTTTTGAGAAAAGACAGTATCTTCAATAGCTTATGGGTCCTAGAAGATTGCATAATTCTTCTGAAAGAGGAGAGAGGGGCAGCATTTCCTTACAGGCACCCAGTGAGTACAGCAGTGATGGCTTTGTTACAGAGTACCCTGAATGTGCCAAGATCCCACTAAAAACAAAATCCAGTAATTTTCCTTTGTTACAGTTGAATGGAGCTAAGGTTCTGATTCATTGACTGTAGATAATGCTCAGATGTTTGAGTTTTCACTTTATCCCAGCAAATAAGACTAATAATTCAACCTTCAGATGAGCACTTACATTATTATAACAAAATGGTGAACCTTCCAAGAATGTGTTTGATTGCCTGGTAGTTATCTCTGGGGTTTCTCACAATATGACACATGAAAAAAAAAAAAAAAAAAGGAAAGAAAAGAACCCTAAGAAAATGAGCCCAAGAAATTCTTCTAACTTAAGTATAGTATTTTTCAAGCCCAATGGTAATATTGTCTTTTAATGTAGGTTATTCAAATATTATAGTGCTTCAGACACATGAATAGAGTTAAAAACAGCAATGGTTTCCTTGTGATTATTTCTAGTCACCAGGTATTTCTTACTTTGATTTTACCACCTTTTAAATTGTGTTCTTCAAAGAATTCAGCTAACCCTGCCATTTAACAACTTTTCTTTTGCATTATACAGATACATTATAGGTAACTTAAAACAAATTATTGGTTGATCTTGCCTTTTTAATTTTTTTTTTTTTACTTTTTATTAATGTATGATGTATTATAAGCCCCAGGAGTACAGGTCTGTGAATCGCCAGGTTTACACACTTCACAGTACTCACCATAGCACAAAAACTCCCCAATGTCCATAACCCAACCACCCTCTTCCTACCCCCCTCCCCCTAGCAACCCTCAGTCTGTTTTGTGAGATTAAGAGTCTCTTATGGTTTGTCTCCCTCCCAATCCAATCTTGTTCATTTTTTCCTTCCCTATCCCCCAAACCCTCCACATTGCCTCTCAAATTCTTCATATCAGGGAGATCATATAATAATTACCTTTCTCTGATTGACTCATTTTGCTCAGAATAATACTCTCTAGTTCCATACACATCATTGCAAATGGCAAGATTTCACTTCTTTTGATGGCTGCATAGTATTCCATTGTATATATATATACCACATCTTCTTTATCAATTCATCTGTTGATGGACATCTGGGTTCTTTCCATAGTTTGGCTATTGTGGACATTGCTGCTATAAACATTCAGGTGCACGTCCCCTTTGGATCACTACAATTTTATCTTCAGGGCAAATGTCCAGTAGTGTGATTGCCGGGTTGTAGGGTAGCTCTATTTCCAACTTTTTGAGGAACTTCCATGCTGTTTTCCAGAGTGGTTGCAACAGCTTGCATTCCCACCAACAGTGTAATACGGTTCCCCTTTCTCCACATCCTTGCCAACATCTGTTGTTTCCTGACTTGTTAATTTTAGCCATTCTGACTGGTGCGATGTGGTGTCTCACTGTGGTTTTGATTTGTATTTCCCTGATGCCGAGTGATGTGGAACATTTTTCATGTATCTGTTGGCCATCTGGATGTCTTCTTTGCAGAAATGTCTGTTCATGTCCTCTGCCCATTTCTTGATTGGATTATTTGTTCTTTGGGTGTTGAGTTAGATAAGGTCTTTATAGATTTTGGATACTAGCCCTTTATCTGATATATCGTTTGCAAATATCTCCTCCCATTCTGTCAGTTGTCTTTTGGTTTTGTTGGCTGTTTCCTTTGCTGTACAAAGCTTTTAATCTTGATGAAGTCCAAATAGTTCATTTTTGCTCTTGCTTCCCTTGCCTTTGACGATGTTTCTAGGAAGAAGTTGCTGCAGCTGAGGTGGATGATGTTGCTTCCTGTGTTCTCCTCAAGGATTTTGATGGATTGCTTTCTCACATTGAGTTCCTTCATCCATTTTGATTCTATTTTTGCGTGTGGTGTAAGGAAATGGTCCCATTTCACATTTCTGGAGGTGGCTGTCCAATTTTCCCAACACCATTTGTTGAAGAGACTCTCTTTTTTCCATTGGACATTCTTTCCTGCTTTGTCAAAGATTAGTTAACCATGGAGTTGAGGGTCTATTTCTGGGCTCTCTATTCTGTTCCATTGATCTATATGTCTGTTTTTGTGCCAGTATCATACTGTCTTGATGTGATCTTACCTTTTTAAGGTAATTTTAGTTGATGACACTGAATCGTGTAGTGTAGCTGTTATTGCTTTTGTTGTCTTGATAAATTCCAAAGATTAACTTGTTTCTTTCATTTTCTTTTCAGTAGACCATTTAGTTCTTTCTATTTTCCCTTAGTTTTTTGTCTGTTTTAATGCCTGTGTTGTTGATCACTTGTCTGCATTTCCTATTACTGCTACTTTTCTTTTCACTTAATTATTTGAGTGATTACACTGTTTTCTCTTAAAATAGAGATTAATTTTTAAAGTCCTGTCAATTAGTCTCTCACACCTTTAATGATGTTTACAACAACAAGTAGCAAGATTTATTTCAGATTCAGTCTCTCTCTCTCCTGATAAAAGTCTATGAAAATGGAGACTAAAACAATAATGTGATGAAAAATATCATTTTGAAAAATTGTGGTCCTATTTTTTGTTGCTGATAACTGTAGAAACTTAATAACTGAGAATCAATCACAAAAGGTGTGACTTAGTGAATATGCAAAGATATGGATGATGAAATGAGGTAAAAATACAGAAAGTAGAGGCTAAATTGCAATATTCAAAAACCAAATTTTTAAAAACCCAGACAAAAAATATATGATTACATCATCCTTAATTCATTTGAGATATGTATCTAATAAGACTTAGAGTTATAATTTTGTCAGGTAAGTATGTAGTACTGAGATTCTTTATGTAGGGGTAAATACATGAAGAGCTTTATGAGAAAAAAAGTTATTAGATATTGTTTTTGGAAAGCTACCATGCTATTTCTAATCAAGGAAAAGCAAGAAATTATGGGGAAGTGTGTTGGGGAGAGTCAGCCTTTGTCTAACTCATAAATATTATATGTCTACAACTTTCAAGATTGTATAAATATAGAAATATCATGTTTCATAATTGAAATACCTATTGGAGCATATCTGTTCCAAACCGCAAATGTGATTGACATATTGCTTCTGTACGGTGGTGGCAACTCTGCCCACCAAAGATTCATGCTCTTCTTCCATGGTTTGAAGCAGGTGCTGGGATAAAGCTATCTATCTAGCTAAGCATTTGGTTTTTAGCCCTCTTGTATCTAAGCAGAGACATGATTAACTCTGGCTAGTAAAATGTGAGCAAAAATAATGACTGTCACTTCTTCAATAGGAGAGTTTTGTTCTATGTGTCTTTCTCATGGAGTCAGAATTATCTAAAGTCCAAATATGACTTCCTCACTAATAAACGGTGTAATTCTGATCAAGTTTCTTAAATCGCTATGGTTCAACAACACTTATCTGTCAAATTGAAGAATTATTACTTAGAAATACTATCTCAGAAATAGGTGTGTTTTGCATATTAAAAAAGAAAATATATGCATAATGTTCTGCACTACCCCTAACACATCAGAAACATTAAGAAAATCATATTTATATGGTGCTAATTCATATCTTTGTTTCTTTTGAAGACAAGCATAGGGATTGTATTTTATTGTCATGTTGCCTATACGCACTGTCACACAAGGAGCATGGTGTGTGGGTTTTGAAAATTTATATTGAGTTCAGTTAAAAATCAAGTTATGTTAAGACCATCCTAACACTTTTGCACAATTCTTTAGAGTTGTTTTTTTTTTTACAAGTTCTACCATACAATTGTACATTTGTTTGTCCATATGCATTCTTAAAACCTATTTTAGTGTGGCTTTTGTAAAGTTTTAAGCTGTTTTGAGAACACATATAGTCCTTATGCAGACCATTCCCATTTTTTGACTTTATTATTTACCAGACTAAAAGAAGAGTCATAGATTCTTAGAGTGAATGAGAACTACTCCATCTAAAGCACAATAGCTTTAACAACATTTATGCAGCATTTGACAAATATTCACTGAGTGTCTGCTCCATACCTTACAACAGTTCTCATCTATGCTCTCTTGGAACATTCATTCTAGTGGTGGAGAATGACAATCAACAAACTAATAATAAATAAACAAAGATAATGTGGTAATGAGATCAGGGTACTTTTCTGAGAACAGAAGCTTCTTGTATCACTAAGGCTCAGCTCCAGAGCTACCTCAGAGAGAAGATACAAGGTAAGAACACTCCAGGCTAAGACAACTGCAAGTAGAAACTCCTTGAGTTAGAGAAGAGAAAATGTGGGGGGAAATAGCATCAAGGGGCAAGACGTCATGTTGGGATGGCTTCAAATTACATATTCCAACTTGCTTGATCAACAGAAAACACTTACTGTAGGAAAATTTCTCTCCCTTTGCCACCTTCTAGTTGTTTCTGGTTTAGTGTTTTAGAATTGTGCAATACTATAAACCTAACCCTATTATGTTTGTCTTTTTAACACCAAACTTCCTCATTTCTTTTCAACCTTACTAGGTAGTATAATGGGAAGTGTCCTGGCTTTGTTGTTAGATAAATACCAACTCTGGTATATATTAGTTTGTTAGTCTCAGGAGAATTAAGTAATCTTTCTTAGCTCCAGTTTTCTCTTTTGTAAAATAAGGAAAATCACACCCAGCTTCCAGGAATATTGTGAGGATTAAATGAGAGAACTTTGTGAAGTACAAAGATAGCACCAGGCACATAAGATGTGTTAACTGAAAGGCAGCTATAATAATAACAGTCATTACATTCTTATTACCCTTATTTTATGGCAGCTCTCCTGTTCGTCAATGTTCCTGTGAAATCACAGGTCCCAAAATTTAATACAGAACTCTAGGTAGGGTTCATTGAGGTCATCAGTTAAGAACTATTCTTATTCTTTGTTCTTCACACTTCACTTTTATAATTAAGGTCCACAATGTTTTCAATGTTTTTGGCAAGTATACGGTATTTATAGTGACCTCTGTAAACAAATATTTTGATCTTCTTTGCCTTTGTTAGCATTTTTTCTCCTTCTCTGAAACTTAGATGGGAGGCAATGTAAAACAGAGGATAAAATCCTGGTTTTGTGGCTACATCTGGCTTTGAATGCTGGCTTTGAATCTGTCTGAACTGGAGCAAGTTGCTAAAAAATTCTGAGCATTTTCCTCATTTGTTGAATGTGGATTTTAGTAATTACTCTGTAGTATTTTTGTAAAGATTACATAGGACAATGTATTGAAAATGTTAACAAAAAGTCTAGGATATGATAATAAATCAATAAATGGTAGCTATCATTAACATTCTATTAAACTGTAATTTGTTCTCTTTTTTCATTTTTTCAAAGATTTTATTTATTTATTTGAGAGAGAGCGTGCACAAGTTGGGGGGATGGGCAGAGGGAGAGGGAGAAACAGAGTCCCCACTGAGCAGAGATCCTGAAGTGGGGCTCTATCCCAGAACCCTGAGACCATGATCTGAGCCAAAGGCAGACACCCAACTCACTCAGCCACCCAGGGATCCCAAGTATCTCTCTTTCTTAGATCCTTTCCTGTAATCTCTATATATATTTTCTTCCATTTTTGAATCAGGCATAAATTTTATTAATGCTCTACTACATTTATGATCACATGATTCATGTTACTTTGAAAAGATCAGGGCTAAGTGTAATGCCCAGGATAATCCATAGGATATCTCTCTATCTGCAAACTAATCCACATATAAGTATGGGAAGTCAGCCATTGCCAAAGATACCTTTGTCCTTTCGAGATGTATTCATTATTGATTTATATATAGTTCAGCTTTCCTTGGATTGATATGTGATTCTGTAACAGATGGTTTGGGTATATATCATTGTAAAAATTAACTATATTATCCTTAATTTGTGAAATATTTTAACAAACAAATTGCTATTTTTAGAGACTGTTAAAATGTTTCTTATGATTGATTTGCACAAATCACACTCTCATTTATTAGAAGCAAATAGGAATACCCATGAATGGTCATTTTACTGCAATCCCTATGGTCTTGCCATTTGCAATGGATTCTGTTTATTCCTGACTATGGACAAAGCTATTCTTTATTCCAACAAATTATAGTATAAGGACCTATTTGATAAAGCATTCTCCATTCTGCTGTGTAAAATTGCATAGGGATATTTCTATACATTTTGATTTGTTAAATCCCCCATCAGAAGTTTTCAAGCCATACTATTAGATTTTGATGTAATTTATGTCAGTACTTAGAATCTCAATAATGACTCTACTGACAAATAGTGCACTCTGGGACTTTGGGATTTGGGAAATGAGATGGGAAACCCATTCCAATTGCACCATAAAAGGTAATCGTAACTTTCATAAATGTATAAAATAATCAGTTGAAGTGAATTCAAATGAATCTAATTTAAATAATATAAATTTAATTAAGTAATAGTGATTCCAAATTTTACTCCATTGTAGTACTTTTTCAAGACTTTACAACTTGCAAAATTCTGTTCTTAATGGAGAAAAATAGAAAAATAAACATTTTTAAGAGGGGATATAATATATTTTTGGTCTCAAAATAGAAAAAATGTTGATTCTTTTGTTCATAATTCTTCTTTCTTGTAGAGACTCTTAGGAAAAAGGAAAAGTAAATTTATGTTGAAATTAATTTTGTAGACCTTTTTCAATAATAATATACATTCTTATTTCAATTTTAAATGCAATTCAGTTCTTCAGTTCTAAAATACAGGAGGATGTAATAAAGTTTGGTAATTATGCTTTAAAGGGGAAAATTGCCTTGAAGATGTTAATTTTAAACTTTACATGGTTTGCTTTTGATCTTATTTTTATCTTGTAATTTGCAATCATATCATCAAATTCTTATTTTCTTCTTTAAAATAAAAAAAAATGAACAGTACTGAAGACTGAAATTTGAAACCTGATTGCTTTTTATATTTTAGTTTACTAATCATCTCTTTTTTTCTTTTAATTTAAAATTAGGTTAAAGCTATTTAATAAATAGTTTATAATTATGTCTAAAGTTGTTCATAGCATTACGAGGCAAGAAATCCATTCCTATGGCTTAGTGATATTGATATTGATATTATGATTTAATAAAACATTGTATACTATATGGCTGAGGGAGAGATAGATTTTCTTTTTCTTTAAGAAGAGGCTATACTATTCCATCAAGGCTAATTTTGGTTGAGATACAGCTTGTCAAATGACTTTTAACAAAATGTACTAGAGAACATGAAGTCACAGTGTATTTAAAAGGAGGCCAAAAAGTATGCATATAAGTTTTATTGATTTAAAATTGTATTAACTGCATTTTTAAAAATCATTTACTTATCTTAGTTAAATAGGTTTGAATTTTGAGTTTAATTAATTGAGCTACTTAAAAATGTATTAAAGAGTACTGTTGGAGGTAGGTCTTTGGGTTATGGGCAAAATATGGCATACAATAATTGATATTTGTTGTAAATGGACTCCCTTGAATTTGTAAGGTGAAGAAGTGAGTTAGGTTCACTGTTGCAGTCCTACTCACACAAAGAGCTGGGTACATCTAGGTTTTACCATAAATATATTTTGAATAAAACAATAAATGAATGAAAAAATAAATAAATGCTAATACAAATACATTCAGAAAAATATTGGTAGTAAAGGTGACCTTGAATTTTCTGAGGATAGTCTCTCACTCTCTTTCTGTACACACACACACACATACACACACACAATTTTGAAAGGATTAAGAATCACTTTTATGAGTTTCTAGTCAAATATAGTGACATAAGGGGTGCCTGGGTGGCCTTGGGTGGATGTCTGACTCTTGATTTCAGCTCATCTTCTCCAGGTTATGGAATTGAACCCTGTATGGGGCTCCGTACTCCTCAGGGAATCTAGTTACGATTCTCTTTCTCTCTCCCTCTGCTCCTCTACCCGCTTATTTTCTCTCTCTCTCTCTTTTTCAAATAAATAAACAAAATCTTAAAAAAAAAAAAAGAAAAGAAAAAGAATGGTGACATAAGAGGCTCCTGGACTCACTTTTCTACAATGGGCACACCAAATCTACAGCTACACAAAAGCAGTTCCTCTGTACACATAGGTGAATGAAAAAATAGCCACATAAAAACAGGTAATAAAAGCAGAAATGCACTCCCACCATACAGTGGCACCCCTGGCACAGTGACATACTAGTGGGAAAAAACTCACAATTCAGCTTCTCTTAGAGGCATGGACGATTTGAACCCCACATCTAGCATCCAGAACGTTAAGAATTTTACCTGATAGTTGAGCCCCCAAAACACCTAGCTCTGCCAGCTGACAGGGCTCACATGCAGGAGACCCACCAGATCACAAGTAGTAAACAAAGAAATAATACTTAACGGGCTTGTGGGGACTTGCTGTGGCTCTCCCCACAGGGCTCTGTATACAGGAAGCAGACAGAAACACCCTTCTCACAGTCTTTCCTTCAAAGACTCCTATATGCATACTTTAAAGG
Organism: Lontra canadensis; assembly: GCF_010015895.1. Classification (NCBI taxonomy): domain Eukaryota; kingdom Metazoa; phylum Chordata; class Mammalia; order Carnivora; family Mustelidae; genus Lontra; species Lontra canadensis. Next base: position 20,070,108 of record NW_022631005.1, read on the forward strand.
CTTCTACCTAAGGGTCAGGCTTCTAACATAGCACACATCCAGGAGCTGGTTGTAATTCTCCCTGGAAGCCAAGGAGGATGGTGTGTGTCATCACCACATTTTCCTTTTACTTCAGTGGTGTCTCCTGGGAAGGAGCTTATGTGCATATCTGATGCCTGCAATTTTGCAGCTGCTGCCCTGTGGGCACAGTAATTGATTACCTGGCTCTGGTGGCTAGTGGAGCTTGTGTTCAGAGGTCCCATAGCTCTATAGCAGCAACAAAAACCAGTTCTTAAGCAGTTACCCTCCCAAGGCACATTACAGAGGGTACAGGTAGAAAGGCCCATTGCTCAGCCTTTCCTTTAAAAGACCAACTGAATACTTTAAAAGCTGTTGCCTGAAGGTCCAGCTTCCAAACAGCCTGCATGTATGTGCTGACCGAGATCTTCCCCTTTAGGAATTGACAGGTCTTGGCACACTCTCAACTACTAAAAGTCATTACAAATGAAATAGGCTGCTTGGATAACCACAAAGGTGTGAGAGACAATCAAGAGCTAGGGAGGGGTTGAATGAGAAGATTTATCTCTTACATAAGACCACTCCATCAAGACATGGCAATGTGGCTGATTTATCTAATATGCAGAAACCAACACAGAGAGTCAAGGAAAATAAAGAAACAGAATATGTCAAAAAAAGGAAAAAGATAAAATTCCAGAACAACTTTGATGAAAAGAAAAAAAAAAAAAAAGTAAGTGATTTACAGGATAAAGAGTTCAAAATAATGGTCATAAAGATCCTCACTAAAATCAGAAGAAAACTGCAAAACAAAATGAGAGCTTCAACAAAGAGACAGGAAAAAAAAATACCAAACAGAAATTAGAGAACTGAAGAATATAAAAACTGCAATAAAAAATTCAATAAAGGGGGTTCAACAGCATAGTAAAATAAGCATGAGGAACAGCAAACCCAAAGATAAGCAGTAGAATTCATCCAATCAGGGGCTCCTGGGTGGCTCAGTGGGTTAAAAAGCCTCTGCCTTCGGCTCAGGTCATGATCTCAGGGTCCTGGGATCAAGCCCCGCATCGGGCTCTCTGCTCAGCGGGTAGCCTGCTTCCCTTCCTCTCTCCTTGCCTGCCTCTCTGCCTACTTGTGATCTGTCTGTCAAATAAATAAATAAAATCTTAAAAAAAAAATTCATCCAATCAGAGGAGCAAACAGAGCAAAGAATAAAAAAAGAACAAAGATAGCTTAAGGGATTTATGGGACAACATCTAGAGGACTGACATTCATGTCATAGGGGTCCCAGAAGGAGAAAAGAGAGAAAATGGGACAGAAACCTTATTTAAACAAATCAATTGTATCAAAAATAAATACCTAGGAGTATATTTAACCAAGGAGGTGAAATATCTGTACAGCGAAAATTTTAAGATGATGAAAGAAATTGAAGGCAAAAAATAGAAAGGTCTTCTTCCATGTGCATGGATTGGAAGAATTGATATTGCTAAGATGTTCATACTATCTGAAACAGTTTACAGACTTAATGCATTTCCTGTCAAAATTCCAATGGCATTTTCAGAAAAATAGAAAAAAAACAAAAAACCCTGAAGTTTATATGGAACCAAAATTATCGTGAGTAGCTGAAGCACTCCTGGGAAAGAGGAACAAGGCCGAAGAATTACTCTTACTGTTTTCAAACTATATTACAAAACTGTAGTAATCAAAACAATAAGGTATTGGCATAAAAACAGACATATAGATCAATGGAACAAAATAGAAAGAGCTTGAGAGATAAACTCAAACATATTTGGTTAACTGATTTATGACAAAGGAACTAAGAATATACAGTGGGGAAAGGAGAGTGTCTTCAACAAATAGTGTTGGGAAATCAGAAAACCACATGCAAAAGAATGAAATCAGACCACTATCTTATACCATGCAGGAAAAGTCAACTCAAATGGTTAAAAACTTGAACACAGATCTGAAATTATACAACTCCTAATAGAAAACAAAGGGTATAAGCTCCCTGACATCAGTCTTAGCAATGATGTTCTTGTATCTGACACCAAAATCAAAAAGGAACAAAACAAAAGTTAAAAGTAAGACTATACCAAACTATAAGGTTTCTGCATAGTAAAGGACACTATCAACCAAATGAAAAGGCAACTACTGAATGGAAGAAAATATTTGCATATCATGTATCTGATAAGTAGTAAATATCCAAAATATATAAAGAGCTCATATAACTCAATAGCAAAAACAGAACAAAAAACAACAACACACACACAAAACACAAAAACAACTCAATTAAAAAATGGGCAGAGGAACTGAATAGACATTTTTCCAAAGAATAGATACAAATGAATGATCAACAGGGACATGAAAAGGTGCACAGTATTACTCATCATCATTAGGGGAATGAAAATGAAAACCAAAATATTCACCTCACACTGATTAGAATGGCTATCATCAAAAAGACAAGAGGTAACAAGTGTTTGAAAAGGTTTGGAGAAAAGGGAACCCTTGTGTACTGTTGTTGGGAATGTACACTAGTGCATCCACAGTGGGAAAACAGTATGGAGGTTTGTTGAAAAAAATGTATGTATGTATGTATTTAAATGATTTTGTTTATTTATTTGAGAGAGAGACAGTGAGAGAGAGCATGAGAGGGTCAGAGGGAGAAGCAGACTCCCTGTGGAGCTGGGAACCCGATGTAGGACTCGATCCAGGGACTCTGGGATCATGACCTGAGCTGAAGGCAGTCGCTTAACCAATTGAGCCACCCTGGCGCCCAGTTTGTCAAAAAAAATTTAAAATAGAAATACTATATGATCCATCCATTCCCTTCTGGGTATATATCAGAAAGGAGCAAAATCACTATCTTCAAGTGATCTGCACACCTATGTTCATTGCAACAGTATTTCAACAGAAATAATGGAAACAATCTAAGTATCCATTGAAGGATAAGTAAAATATGATGACTATAAAGAAAATATATATTTTATTTATTATATTTACTAAATAAAATATATTTTATTATATTTATTTTACTTATCTTATTTTTATTTTATTTATTTTATAGTTGTATTAATATGTAATAATATATCAATATATAAAGTTATTCATATATATAAAATATTTTTATTTTATACATTTTATATTTTTAATATTTTTATATAAAATATTCATATACATATATATGAATATTATTCAGCCATATGGAAGAAGGAAATCCTGCCATTTGTGAAAGGATAGATGGACATTGAGTGAGATAATTCTGACAAAGAGGAACAAGTTACATGTTGTTCTTACTTACATGTGGAATTTTATAAAATCAAAGTCATAGAAACAGAGAACACATTGTTGGTTGCCAGAATTGGGAGTTAGTGTGTGAAGGAAATTGATGAAAGTGGTCAAAAAGTACAAACTTTGAGTTATAAAATAAATAAATAAATAATAAAATAAAAATAAATAAATAAAAATAAATAAAATAAATTATTGTGATATAAGTATAGCATAGTGAATATAGTTAATAATACTGTATTGTGTATTTGCAAGTTGCTATAGGAAAATCTTTAAAAAAGATTATAACTATTTCAGATGATGGATGTTTACTAAAATTATTGTGGTAATCATTTCACAATATATGTGTATATCAAATCATTATATTTTAAACTTTACATTAATACACTGCTATTGCCAATTATAGCTCAATAAAAATGGGAAAAAAGAGTAAGTTTTGTTTCTGATTGTTATTGACACAAAATATTCTCAAAAAAATTAAATGATTGAGGTTGAAGGAAAAAAATGGGTGGGAATATAACAAGGTCAGACTTAATAGTAACTCACGGGAATTTACACCATGACATCATGTATACTTATCCATTTCTCTAAGCTTCCTTACAGCTAGTGCAGTGAGAGAAACTGTTACCTGATTCAGTTTCTTTACAGAAAACTGTCTGTCAGGGGAAGCTAAACTTTTCCAGAAACTTACACCCAAGAGGAATTTTTTTCCATGGGTACTTAAATAGAATTCTCTGATCTGAAACATGTTCTGTTCAGATAGAATGTTTTGTGGTGGTATTTCTCATGGTAAATAGAACACAGGCAACATGACAAACATAATTTACTTGAAATTTGGTCCAGATGCATTATGAATTATTCTTCTATCTTTGATAAATTAAATTTCCAGAGCTGCAGTTTTCATGTGTTCTGCAGATTCCAAGAGAGCCTCATGTCTTAGAAGCTTCCTTCAGAGAGATGAGGCATGGGGCTAATTGAAGTGGAAGCAATACAGGCAAAAAACAGCTCAGATCTGCATAAAATTTAAGAAATGCTTTTACTTCCATAAAAAAATTGGAAAATCACTAGTCTATATAGAAATGTTAGACTTTTAGAGAATCATTCTGCATTTTTTGCAAAACTTAAGTTCCTTTATATATAAAGGAGTATACTTATATATAAAGGAGTATATATACTCCTTTATATATGAGGAGTAGAAAGTTTAAAACTTTTGTCTATGATAAGATCAGATGGGCTACAGTGCTCATTAAGAATAGAGCTACGTGTTTGTCAATTAGTTTGATTATATACAGAGTGATTATCCTCATAGAAAATCAATGTCCCTAACTGAAATACATTCCAAATTGGTGGAATGACATTTTTTATAACTGCATTCATCTACTGAGACCAAAAAGTGCATAAAGAGAAACTATAAATTTTAAATAAGGGAATCCAGTGACCAATCATTTATTAATATTTGATAAACAAAAGCTACTTTGTAGACTGAGAAATTGAGCGGACAATAGTATGCTTTTGAAGTATTTGTGGGTTTTATTTTTTTTTAAGATTTTATTTATTTATTTGAGAGAGAGAGAGACAGGGCGAGAGAGATCACAAGTGGGGAGGTAAGGGAGAAGCAGGCTCCCCACTGACCACGGAGCCTGACATGGGGCTAGATCCAGGAACCTAGGATCATGACTTCAGCCCAAAACAGATGCTTAACCAACTGAGCCATGCAGGTGTTCCTGAAGTATTCATTAATGAAGTGTTCTTTTGAACTGAAACTTCAGATAAAAATGTCTGTGTGAAAGACAAAAGAATACATAGGTAATGGGAATGCCTGGCTGGCTCAGTTGGTAGAGCATGTGACTCTTGATTTTGGATCATGAGTCTTAACCCCACATCGGGCATAGAGTTTAGTTTAAAAATAGTAATCAGTCTCCCATAGTGGCATATTAAAAAAAAAAAAAAAAAGACTATATAAGTAACAAGAAAGAAGCTAGATGTTTAAATAGTAAAGGTTCATAAAATATAAATATGTTTGTATTTATATGTGTATGTATACATAGCATAAATATGCATAGATATGTACAGAAAACATATCATTTTAAATGTAGTATATATTCCCAAATTTTGAAAACATACAGAATGTAATAAAAATAATCTACAGATTCCACCAATGAGAGGTATTTACTCTCACCTGCTATTAAAATCCTGACTTTCTTGTGTGTATACTAATTTTATAGAATTGAGATTTTCTTTTTAACACTATTTTAAAAACAAAGATTTTCTTTGACATTAAATATTTATGAACATAATTTTAATGGCTATATAATATACTATTCCATAACTATAAAGTAATTTATTGAATAATTCCCTTGTTTTGTGGACTTAAGCTTCTTCCATCTTTAAACATTTATAAAAATGCTATTTATAGATTTTTTTTTTTTTTAGTATTTGCAGGCATTTTTATATGCCTGATTGTTTTCTTGAAATGCCTTCCGAAAGCAAAAATAGTGCAATAAAAATCATAAGTATTTATTAGTCACTCATAGATATAATTCAGTTATTCCTGGGAAACTGTAGGCCTTTATAAGACACCTGCTATGTGCATTAGGATACCCATCTAACTGTATGTTCACCAGCATTGAATGTTACTAATGTTACTTTGCAAAAAAAGGGGGGGGGCAATTTGCATCTCTATGCTTACAACTAAGATTGAACATACTTTTTTTTTTTTTTTAAGATTTTATTTATTTATTTGACAGACAGAGATCACAAGTAGGCATAGAGGCAGGCAGAGAGAGACAGAGGGGAAAGCACGCTCGCCGCTGAGCAGAGAGCCCGATGTGGGGCTCGATCCCAGGACCCTGAGATCATACATAACCTGAACCAAAGGCAGAGGCTTTAACCTAGGAGCCACCCAGGTGCCCCCTAAGATTGAACATACTTTTGAATTATATTATTCAGTTCTATGTTTTATGAACTGCATATTCATTTGCCCAATTATGTACTTGAGTCTTCATGTTTATCTCATAAGTTTCTGTTTGTTTTAGATAGTAATCTTGAAATGAATGGAAAATTAATTTTTAAAAAGATTGGGAAAATATTTTAAAGATGCCACTTTGAATTAGGTTTCAAAGAAATATAGTCATAAAGTTTCCATTGTATCAAGACATTGTGACTTTTACAACTTCTACATTTTTTTTTGATCTAATACTTGGATAAATGAATATTTTGATCTGTCCCTCTACACTTTTCAATTTCAATAACAAAATTCTAAAAGTTAGAGGGTAATAAATACATTTAACATGATCACAGTTTTGTTAAATGTACTAAACTCTGCATAATATTTGCACTCGAAGTTTTAAAAATTTGTTAGTGCCAACTTTCTGTACTTGTCTCTCACTTCAAGAAATACTCTTGGACGAGGGTATTAAGGAGGTACGTATTGCATGAGACACTGGGTGTTACTTGCAAACAATGAATCATGGAACACTACATCAAAAACTAGTGATGTACTGTATGGTGACTAACATAACATAATAGTAATTTACAAAAAGGAAATACTCTTGGAATGAAATGCACCATGAATCATGGCTTTCACTAGATGAGGTTTGATTTATTTAATTATAATATTTGGCTAAAAGAATAAAGCATAATTAAAAGGCATAATTAAGGTGTTGTCTATACCAGAAAATCTGTATCTACAAAATAAAATATTTGTGCCGTTAAGTTGGCACAAATACACAAATGTTCTTTTTTCCAAGGTAAAGTCAGTGATTACAAACATGTATCTTCAAACAAATTATGTGCATGAGGAGTAAGTGTGGATACAGTGAATGAAAAAGTATATATGATTAGATAAACAACTGATGATTTTTTTGTCATTGAAAATCCAATTCATTATCTTATATGAAAAAGTACTTAAAAAGTAGTACAATGTAGTAGCTAAGGTTATGGTTCAAAGTTAAGTTCCTCCAGGAAGTAACTCTGGAGGTGAAACAAATTATTTAACATCTCTTGGCCTCAGTTTCTCAGGGTCAGTAATCCACTCAGAATTGTTGCTTTACACCCTCATACAGGAATTATGCAAGTAGATGAGTTTGTTCTCTACAAATCAAATCAGAGTAAAAAAGAATCAAACACAGATTTTTTTTTAGTGTTCCTAAATGAAAGAATATTGAAATGTGCTGAAAAATGTATCATTAGAATAAGCAAGTTTTTTAGAAGGAGGATTCTTTTTTTTTTTTTTAATATTTTATTTATTTATTTGACAGAGGGATAACAAGTAGGCAGAGAGGCAGGCAGAAAGAGGGGGAAGCAGGCTCCCCATTGAGCAGAGAGCCTGATTCAGGGTTAGATTCCAGAACCCTGAGATCATGACCTGAGTTTAAGGCAGAGGCTTAATCCACTGAGCCATCCAGATGCCCCTAGAAGGAGCATTCTCGTTATGTCATGTATAAATTTAATTAATTTTGCCAAGATGAAAATAGATTCATTATCTTTGCTAGAATTTTGGAAATTATTTTGTTTCAGATATGAAATATTAGTGTGAATGTGTAAGTATATGTATATATGCTTTCAGTAGATGGCAGTGGGAAATATTTTGCCTTTTATTTCTTAGTTTATTAAAATTCCTTGTATTGTTCCATACTCTTTGAGACCAGAACTTTTTTTTTTTCCCAGACTAGAACAGAGTTGCCTAGTGTGTCCATTAAACCTGAGAACCACAGAGCTATGTTAACAACAGGCCTATATTGATTAATAAAGAAAACTCAAAGCATAAACAAGAGGTCTTACCTGTCAGCAGCATTTCCAGAGCTAGAAATGGTGAGTTCTATCACTTTGCTATCATCAGTTATAGTACTTCATAAAACATGGTAGCTGGGGGAAAGAAGTGGGTCATATTACTTTATACTCTGAGCATTTGCAACTTTTAGAGCATCTTTCTAGAACTAGTGCTAGCTGTAGCATTACTTTGAAGCTTCAACTTACGCTGATCTTGTCCAGCCCACCTTAATTAGTTTCAAGTAAAAGTGATCCTTTGAAAGAATAGCTTCAGAGAGAAAAGGATTAATTATAACAGCAATTCAAAAGCTGCTACCTTCTGAATCAGTGAATCTCATTGTCCTGATTATTTTAACAAGGCTGTCTTCATTTACATAACTTTCTTCTTCCTGCGTCAGTCCAATTACCTTATTTTCTTGTTTTATGACTCTGCTAATAGGTATATCATTTATAATTTATGAAACTAGCTCCCCTATTCAATTTTATTTGTTTTTGTATTCATCTCCCTTTTCCTTAAATGCCACTTGGGAATCAGGTATTTTTAATGGAATTGTTGTTTTCCTATCAATATGACACATTTGAATTCTCACTCAATAAAAGCTGAGGCCACTGAGACCTTTGTATTAGTGCTGCCATTTTAAAAAATTGATTTGATTTTGACTTGTTTTAAAAATTGATAGCAGCACTGAATTTGAGGCTATAGTCTTGTATTTGTAATTTCATGTTAACCTGGGGAGGGGGGCAGAGCTGAAAAGTTAATGGCCTGATGAATTTATACTACGTTGGCAAAAGAAAAAAGATATTCTAATTTCCAAGACCAGACTAGCTCTGTGTGGTGTAGATAAACCAGCTCCTCACTTCACACTCACAGATCAATCACACTGTAGGCTGCCTGAGACTGATTGAGATAATAATATAATAAATGAGTAGCCAGAGTGAGTTCAGTGAACTTTATATGAAAGGACATAAGAATGGATTTCCAAGAGTGAGTCCATCCCATGTCACCAGGACAAGAATTGGACCCAGGAATGTATTATGATAACTATAAAGTGTCTTCTTAGGAGGGACTGTGCATACGTGCTGGGGAATGGAACTCCATGATTAACCACATAGAGTGCCATGCCCATTGGCATTTTCTTTCCTAAAACTCCTGCATTTAAAGAAATCAGTCTCTATTTGATGACTACCCATAGCAAATACTCAAAAATGTGTTTTTCAATAAATATATTTAATTTGCACCGTAACATTCTCCAAAGTCAAAATTATTGGTGTTCTTTCCCATTTTTTAAACACTTGGTTTGGCATTATGCACCCTAGGGAAAGTTTATCACTGAGCTAAGAAACTGAAGATGAATGTAATAAAAATGTTTTCCTTTTTTTTCAAATTCTACATTACCGAATAAAACATACATAAATCATATTTTCACAAAGGAACCTCCCAATTAAGCTGATGGTAGGGCATAAGAAAATGCAGATTGTGCAAGGCACTAAGAGCTAAAATCTGCTGGTTTTGTCAATAGCTTTTCCCAAAAAGCTTTTGTGATGAGTACATCTGTAGATCAGAATTAAAAAAGTAAGAGCTACATGGAGTTTAATCATTTATATAACAATTAAGTAAAACATGTATTAATGATTCACTGTAAAAAACTTTTCTTGTTCCAAGTTTTATGGAAAAAAGAAAAACCATCTTTGTCTGATCCTTGAGGAAAAAGAATATTGTTAAGACATAGCATTCATTTTCTAAAAAATTTTTGAGTAGATAGGAAAATATTTTTGTCTTCATAACTGCTTGCAATTCTGCATCAGTTTCTAAATTTAAATAATTCTAAAAATTAATGTCAACTTTTATTTGGGTCTTTCTTTTGTACCATGGGATAGGGAAAGACAGAAAGGGTTCTTTTTGTAATCTAAAGGCACTAATGACAAGGAGATCTGGCTATTGGCTCCCAGATATATATGAGTCTAGATTGCTCCAATGCTGCTTCCTTCATTTTATTTCCTCCTTCCATATAGCATCACATTATGCTATAATAAAATAAAAATATGTCTAATAATATGTTTATAGATAGAACAAATGATCTTTCACTATTCCACATTTGGTTTTGAGAAAGTATATGAAATCGTATCAAGAATATATTTTCTTCTCCTCACATACAAACATGGTTTTGATTTCAACTCTTGCCACTTACTTGCTGAGTGTCCGTGGCCAATCATTTAAGACTTCTGAGCTTTAGTTTCTCCATCTATAGAATGGGTACAATAATATCCATCCTGAATGATTGCCTTGAGGCCTATAGCACATCTACACTTAGTATAATGATGAATATCGAAGGATTGCATTACAGGGCTGCCTAGGTGGCTCAGTCAGTTAAGCAGCTGCCTTCTACTCAGGTCATGATCCCAGGGACTTGGGATTGAGCCCTGCATAGGGCTTCCTGTTCAGTGGGGACTCTCCTTCTCCTTCTCCTTCTCCTTCTCCTTCTCCCTCTGCCCCTCCTCCATTCTCATTCATTCTCTCTCTCTCTCTCTCAAATAAATTAATAAAATCTTAGAAAAAAAGGCTTGCATTACAAATTGTAGTTTTCATTATTACTTGTGGGGGTGTTTTTAAATGAAAACCTTTAACAGAGTAAAGTCATCAACTAGATCTGGGCTACCTTACCTACCTGAACTTTTATTCACTTGTTAGCAGGCAGCATAAGGATGCATACTCTGATTTACATGATTTGGGTTCAAATTCTGGTTCTAACACCTATGTTATGTGCCTTTGAAGAAAACTTTAAGCAGTTTTGTGTTCCACCTGTAAAATGAGAATGTCCTAGCTCTTACCACCTCATTTGATGGTTGTAGTGATTAATGAGATGAAACAAACTAATAATCAATAAAGTTACTTCCTAAAATATACATCCTTGCTAGAATGTAGGCTGTCTTGTTTACCACTGTATCTCTACCATCTAAATGGTGCCTGGCACATAATGGACCTTCAATGTATGGCAATGTGATGAATGAAGAGACAGGGCCACTCACACAAAACATGGTCATTATCTGAATTACTGTCTTCACATGTGCTTTCCTCCAGATCTGTGTGTTCTCTTCACCATCATCTTTACACTCAATTCCTAGCCTTCTGCTCTTGCCTATGAGGAGCCTCTCAACTGAAATGTTGTTGTTTTTTTTCCTGTTCACCCAAAATTAACCAGTTCTTTGTGTTCCATATGAAGTAGAGCTGTCTTAAAGAAGACAACCTTATAAAGCTTCTAATCCCAGGGTGCCTGTGTGGCTCAGTCAATTAAGTGTTGGACTCGGTTTCTGCTCAGGTCATGATCTAGCCCCTGCATTCGGCTCCATGTTCAGCACAGTCACCTTGTCCCTCTCCCTCTGCTCCTTCCCTCCAACTCACATTCTCTCTTTCTCTCTCTCTCAAATAAATAAAAACATAAATAAATAAAATCTTTTAAAAAAATTAAGCTTTTAATCCTATAGTTTGTCTCTTGGATTTTGACCTTTGATTGTGTTCACTTTAGATTTTGCATATTTTATCAGCTTCCTTTGCCTAAATTTGAGAGAAAGGTATGTATGTTGGAAAATGGAGGAAAGGACTCTATCAACTTCGTACTGGTGACTTGGTTCATGTATGAGTTTTCCATTGCTGTTGTACCAAATTTACATAAAGCTAGTAGTTTAAACAGCATGACTATTTATATTATAGTTTGGGGGTCCAGAAATCTGAAATGGATCTCATTGGGCTAAAATCAAGGAGTTAATGGGGCTATGTTTCTTTCTGGAGGCTCTAGGAAAAAAATTAATTTTCCTTCTTTTTCCAGGTTTTAGAGACTGCCCTCATTCCTTGGTTCCGCACCCCTCCCATCTTCAAACCTAGAAATGACCAGTTGAGTCTTTCTCACCTCACATCACTCTAATACTGACTTTTCTGCATGTCTCTTGCATCTTTGAGGACACTTGTGATTACTTTGAGCTCATGCGGATAATCTAGGATAGCCTCTGTAATATAAGGTTAGCTGATTAACAATCTTCACTCCATCTGCTGCCATAATTTTAGTGTCTCTTGCATGTAATCTCATCTATTGACAGGTTCTGAGAATTAGGGCATGGACAATTTTGGTAGATTATCAATGTGCTTGCTGTAGTTTATTATCCTGGACATTCTCCTTTATGCTGAGCTAGAATTACCTGACTGAAAGCTCAGTTCTGCCTCATCTCTGGTACTAGTTTGTTCATTATTTGGGCTCCCAAATTTTAGCATTTTAACCGTGCAGAGATCTGACAGTTGACCTCTTACCCTATTTCTTTGACCAGGCCTCACCTGGTAGCCAACTTCTCACACTGGTGTCACTGTTTCAATTCTCCTCGTGCATGTTTGCGCCTAATATCTTTAAGACGAACCACTCCCTTGTTCTAAAGTTATCCTCCCTAGCATGAGTCTGCCTTTACTCTGTGAACTGTCTTTAGGACCCCAATTCATGTGACTTCTATATATGACTGTTTTCAAACTGCAGGTCACGTTGTTCCACGGTATCTGCCAGAACATGACTAATATTGTGTGCTGAACTGAACTGAACCGCACTGAAGTGAACTACCTGTTTTGATTAGCATCCTCGTCTGTTACTGTGTCCCAAATGCTAACTTCTGGTGACCACAGACATTTTGTATTATGGTACCTGCAACATTCTGATTGGTAAGTCTATCCAAACTTTGATAATTCCTCATCACCCAGATGACTCATTCCTGTTTTGTTTGTTTCTTTGTTTGTTGTTGTTTTTGTTTGGTAGAGGGGAGCATCTTTAAATCTCTCACTTTAAACATTATCTTTCTTTTTCTTTTTCTTTTTTTTTTGTCCATGTGTATATCTCTCTCCTCTAGCTTAAAATTGCTTCCTTTGGTTCTTCTTTATCAACAAATTTCCACCACATTCCATATCCCCAGGCCCATGAGTACTGGTAAAGCAAGAGAGATACCTGGTGCACAAAATTGGAGGAAGGACACACTGAGCGGATCATAGAATTGCAGGGTCAGCCTTTTCATGACCTCTAGGGAAAGTGTCTCCTTGAATTTTACATTTAAGCTCTTCTCTTGCCTCACACTAGTTCATGGTTATGCTTCACCTTCAAATTTAATTAAAATAATTATTAAATCTTTACTATCTCTACTCACTGCCTCATTTTTCATTATAGGAGAAGAAAAGGAAGGGTTACACTGTGCTCCACAAAAGGAGTGATCCCTTAGTGTAGGCTTCAAATTATAGGATGATCTGTCAACCCTGACTTCCCACTGTGGTCAATCCCAACTTCTTCCATTGTAAGCTATCCTCATCAACTTCTCTTGCCACAACCCATCATTCCTGACTTCTCCAACATGATCATCTAACCCCAACTTCTCCTGTGACCTTCTACTCCCAACTTCTCCTACTATGACCTCCACATTTTTCTATTAAAACATTTTTCTGCATTTTCTTTAGGGATGTTCCTTGCAAACACTGAAATTATATTGTGTTACTTCTTTTTTGTTTTTTTAGGTTTTTTAAAAATGCTCTTTGGATCCATTTGATTTTTTGTGGATAGGAGAAATAAGAGAAAACTATCATCAATTTTAATTCCCCCAGAACTTGGAAAGGCTAAAAAGGAGTTCTTTCCATACCTTCCTCCATTTAGGTGACTTCCTCCATGCTATGCTATGATAAATCTCCCTCTTAAGGGTCCCTGCTGTACTAGACTTCTACAGTTCCCTTCATATTTCTGTCACTTTTTATTCTTCCTCTGACATTAATTTGCTGTAATGAAACTCTTCAGGCTTTTGTGCTTACAGACTTATTTACACAGGACAGAGACCCAGTATGCTGCCTGTCTGTGAGATTTTCTCCAGGGTCATGATGTCCTAAATTTTACATTAGTTTCTTTTTTACTGTGATAAAATTAAATATTTTTATTTAGGTCAATGGGTAGTGTAAGGATAGTAGCTTATTTTTTCTTCTTCATCTTAGGATAATTTATTGATTTTCATCATCCTGGAAGTATTTCAATTATTGACTATTTATATGTAATTTAAATACTTCAAATATGCCTTTTTTCAGTTAGGAATCTAAAATCGATTTTTTTTTTACTCTAACATTAAATGCCATAAATTAACCCTATATGGGTTACCATAAATGTAACCCATAAAAATGGTGAGATACCTTTCTCAATAAAAGCAAAATTACTTATCAATATATCCCAAACTCTTTTTTTTTTTAATTTCCCTTGTTGGCATAGTTTGAATGTCAAGCTTTATGATCATGAACTGACATGATGTGATTTCATAGATTCTTAATTTTCTGGTTGTGTTAGTTCTTAAGTAATTTAAAGCAACATAATTTTCCTAAAAAAATATAGCGGGGGGAAGGCATGCAGCGTGCTCTTACTTTAAAATTCCTTCCTTAGGTACTTTCACAGTTGCAAAAGAGAAAAGAAGGAAGGAAAAAAAGAAATAGCAAAGCTCTTTTTGGGAAAAGAGATCTTGCATATTTAGAGAAGATGGTTCTAAAAATGCTCAGAATAAAGAAAATAAACTATATTTGCCAGTTACCTTTTTAAAGATTTTTTTTTTCTTTTTGAGGGTATATCAAGTGTTTTGGGAGAAAGTCTCAGTTAGATATTACTTGATATGGAACACTTTTGCATCTGTCAGAGTTCAATCAAGGAAGCATGGCTACTGAGTATGAAGGGACAAAGTGACTTGGAATAAGATATTACATAAGATGGGAGAAGCGGGCAAGGTGAAAATCTGGATGGAGTATTTAAACAACGAAAGAAAAACAAAAAAGGTCACTTGCCCATCCTCCTGAAAAGAACAGTTCAGGTGAATGACTGTAAACTTCCAGCAAAATCCAAGGAACACAGTACACCCACAGGTCAAAGCAGGTAACAAAAGTGGAGCTCATGCAGAGGTCTTTGAACTTGCTTCTGTTAGCACTAGTTGTATGTCCTTGGCCAAGTATCTGGGGTGGGCTGGTGGCCCCTGTGCATTTTTCTGTCATTGCATCTGATTGCAAACATCCTCTGGGAACGATGACTGCAGCTTTACATGTACCTTTCGGCTCTTTTGCAAGTTTCTGGCCACCCCTAACCTAGATGCATAAGGAAAACAGGTCCAGAAAACTGTGGTCTGAGAATCTGGCTAAACAGCAACCTAGCACACTCTTCGCTATCACTCTCTAGTACTTGTTGTCTGGAGAGTGCTTCCACGGGACAGTAACAGCAGGCACTACCGACTTCATTGGCAGGAGCTGTGGCTTGACTGAAAGGGCATCAGAAGTTGAACCTGTGATTACTTTTAGAGAAAAGTGTAAATTGAACCCAAATATCTCAAATTTATGCATAATTTTATGATAAGATTTAGTCATTGTGGCCACTCATTTTCTGTGTGACATTGAGTTGATCTGTAAACTCTCTATTTTTTGTTTTTCTGTTTTAGTATGGACTTAATATTATAACCATCTGTCTCAAGATGGATTCCCTAGGAGCAGATATTGAAGTAAGTTTTTGTGTGAAAGTGATTTACTAGGAAGTATTTCTAGGGAAATATGGCAAGGAAATGAAGGAGGTCGGGGAGAAAAGGGAAGGATGAGTTAGTTATCAGTACAGTACAGAAGAGGTTTTGCTTCGGTTCCACAGAGGATCTCTGATGACAATGGAGGCCTCACCTCAGAGTTGGCATCGGGACAGGAAACCAGAGAATGTATACTCTGCACCGATAGCCACAGGCTAAGGCTATCCTAGGGGAATGGGAAAGGTTATCCTGGAGCTATCTCTGTGTAAAGGCAAAACAGTCTGGCAAAGTGAGGGCAGTTCTGTCGCAAAGAGATACGGATGTTGGCTGTTGATAGTAATCATTGGGAAGCCAGTGAAAAAGGAAATGGTAAGATTTGAGAAAATACTCTTAGAGTTCTTGATATCTGCTACAATACTTGAAATGATTTTTACACAGCCTTAATAAAAAAAAACTATCAATATTTAAAATACATAGAAAGTTAGCTGACACAGAGTAAATACCCAATAATTTGTAGCCAGTGGTAGTAGTAGCAGTAGAGGCATTGTTGAATGGAAGGCATCCCAAAAAAGCCACCTCATGTTGATGAGGAAATTATCATTGACTAGAATGGTATTGGCAAGAATAGGAGTGAGGTTGGTAAAGCTTTGCATGCTCACTGAAAATGTAACACTCCAAGGGCAAAGTTGATTCTGACCCTGCAAGTTAACAAAATATGCAGTAAAGCTATTGTAATTTAAACAGTTTAGTGTTACCATGGGAATTGACAAATAGATAAATGGAACACAACACACTAAAAAGCAGAGCAGAAAATATTAGCAATAAATCACAAGGTAAATAAGGAGCTTTAAAATGATGAAGAAAGGAGAGTAATCCGTAAATGGTGTTGGAATTATTAGGAATCCATTTACAAGTAAAAATTTAAATTTGATTTTTATCTCATACAATGTATGGAAATAAATCTCAAATGCAATTGTGATAAAGATATTTAAACATTAAAACAAAATATAAGTATCTCATGGTAAGATCTTCCAGAATATAACAAAAACCCAGATACCATCATAAAATTTCATGGTAGATTTTACAATTTGTTTTTAAACAAAGAACAAAATAACATTCTGGTATAAAGTATTTGAAGCATATGTAACAGAAAGAGTATTAATATCAAAATGTATAACAAGTCCTCAGTAAGAAAATGAGAGGAAAATTAATAGATAAGAAATATGGGTTTTAACATACATAAAGTTAAACACAAAACAAAAAAAATGTAAAACTCGAATTATATTGTAGCAATGAAAAAAAAATCATGTGATAAAATTTTTTCACCCAACAGATGAACAAAATAAGGCAGCTTGTGGACAGTGATGTCACCAAAATGGTGAAATAGGCAGTTCCTTCTCTGCTTCCTTCATGAGAAGAATAAGTAAAAGCTGTTGAAGACCTCCACTGAGAGACACTTCCCTACACCTCAGGAGCCAAGACAGATTGGCATTAGAGGGTAAGAGAAGAGGCTACACACTGACCACAATGCCCTTCCCCCAGAATAGTCAGCAACATGTGGAGGCACCTCTCCTGAGCCTCTGGTTGCTCCAGGGGGAAAAGAGAACCCAGAAGGGACCACCAACCCACTCCAGCACTGGGGTTGTTTTATGGGAGCCCCTATTCTGATCTTACGCCATGAGATCTGCAGGAGAATTGGTGGGGCTCTGCAACTGAGAATCTGACTGTGATGGAGAAGGGGGCAGGAGATTGAAACAACCAACATGAGATTCTTGGCAGGCCAAGTATATACTTGCAATGCTCAAGTAGTAATCCCAACCAGCAGTTTTGCTCTCATCTGCAGAACCAAGTCACAGGGGCACTCTGACCGGGGAACTTAGCAGGATACAGATCTGCCAGATTCAGATCCTCAAACTAGTGATTGCCAGCCCTAGAGCCTGGTTTGACCATGCTCAGGCAAAGAGTTAGAGTCATAGTTCCACTTGCTCGATTGGATATCTTCTAGCCCCATCTTACCAGAAGGGCTGGGGACAATTCCTGGAGGCTATGTGGCCCAGTGATGCTCTATCTGAGAGCTGTGTGGGCAGAGCTGATAGCCTCTAGAGTGAAGCCAATACCAAGCATGGAGGGTTCCTATGTGCTCACAAGCAGAGAAATTAATTTATAGCCAAAGCTGAGGGTAGAAGGAGGCCCTTCCAAACCAGAGAGCCTATTTGGGAAATTGAGAGTAGTCTGTAACAGCCCTTCACCTCTGCACCCCCAGCTCCTGCTGTCTTACCACTACCCAGGCAAGGGAGTTGAGAAATAGCCCCATCCACATCCACATGGAGATTGTCTTCTAGCTTCATCTGACCAGAATGTCTAGGGACAACTCCTTTGTAGCCTGGTGGTTCTGGAGCCTAGAGAAGGGAAGGTATAGCCAATAATTTGCAAAGAAAACCAGTGGGCCTCATCAGCCTGGGAACTTGGAGTGTGGGTTGCCTTGCCTTAAGACAAATAAGAGCTTTGCTGGTTTTAGAGCTGCTTCTTCCGCTGCACCCAGGTAGGCAATCAAATTCATAGACCTGCTAATTGCTAAACACAGACTCCAGCCTATCTGACCAGGAACCTAACTAGAGCACCCACAAAGCTACAGAGCCCACCTAACAGTCCTGTGGACAGTGGCACTAGAACAGAGAGCCCAGCCTAGGGTTTCCCCAGCCTGCAGAGAAAACTCTTGGACTCATCTGCTGGGGAATTTAGTATGCACCCTGACCTGATTTGAGTTCCCAAACAAAAAGCTATGTACACCCTGGGTCCATCCTGCTGCCCTGCTAGGGAAGGGAAGGCTAATTCATAACTCCATCTATTACTGAATATAGTACCCAGTCCTAACCATTTAGTAAGCTTGATCCAAGAATCCAGGTAACTGTGGTACACATCCTACTTCATTTGGGTATGGGTCCAATCCAGGAGTCCTTTCTAACTATTCTCGGTGAAAGGCACACCCCGTGCCATCCCTATCCTCAGAACTAGAACAGTTGCCTCACCCAAAATAGACCATAATTGCAGGTCCCACATGCCTAATCACATTATCAACAGACACACCTAGAAACCCAAACTTAGCTGACTCTGGAAGAACAGCCCCAGCCATTTGCTTTAAACTATAAAGTCTGGAAGAGGAGCCTGAGTGTCAAAACACATACAGAGATATTTTATTGCGGTGTTACTTTTAGTAATGAGATTCAGAAATAATCTAAATGCCCGTTAAAAGAGAACTGGCAAAATAATGTATGATATATCCTTATGAAGGAATAGAATCCACTATTCAGTGTAATTAACGTACTTCTTCGTATAGTTACATGAAATGATCTCCAAAAGATCTTTAGCTACTTAGAGAGTTGTGAGTTACTTGGCTCTTGATGTAGATATAACCCATTTGCCAGAAAAACCAAAGTAAAAGCTACTACTTAGATAATCCTATATTAAGCCTAAATGATTAGGTCAGACTCCAAGCCCATAATTCCTATTTTCAAAGATGAGATGAAGAATTTGTCTTATCTTCTCTCATTCTGGGAAATCTTTAGGTTTAACTTGAAAAGAAATAATTCCATTATTCCACTAACATTGCACAGTCTCAAGTGACTCCACGAATATCTTGACAATGGGGTGTTTCCTTTCAATTAGAACTAATTGGAAACCCATATGTCTTCTAATTTGCCTGAGACATTTCCTATATAAAGTATAATAGGGAAATGAATATACAGAAAATCAGGATCCATTCACTAAAATTTCAGCTTTTATCTGAGCATTTCCAAATCCAGAGAAAGCAACTTAAAGCATGTAATTTATATTTTAACTTTTTCTTTTGATCCGTCACTTGATCTTTTTCTTTTGAGCTAAATGGCCCAACCATACACACGGGGAGACTTTTGAGAAAGTGAAGTCTTACTTTTTAATTAGAGCAAATGTGTTAAATGAATATAAAGTAATTTGAATACTGCAGAGACCTCTTAAATCTCTATCAATAAATCTGGTATTGCAGCAGGTCTGTCTTTGCACCATAGACTCAGTTAAGGTTGGGCTTGAAATACGACAGTGAAATGAATTTGTTACTAATGCAATCAAGTGTTTCAGTAATTCATGAGAAAGTAATTCCTCAATGTACATGACTCACTTAATAATTTAAGATTTTTCAGACTTGAAATGTTAAATGAGCTCTTCATAGATTAAAAAATAAAGAAATTCACTACCTGTTCCAAGAATTGTATTCCTTAAGTTCGTTTTAATTACCATACTGTTTATTTTGTGGAATAAAAATTGTTTGGGTAATGGTCTGTTTCTATGTGGTATTTCTATAGACTCCACACAAAATATCGTATTTCATATATAATTAATAATCAGTTTGGTTCTGACTATATATTAAACATTTGAGCAAAATATTCAGTCATCCAACTAGTTAGATACCCATCATATATAACACAGATTTATTACATGTAGGAGTTTATTTTGAGGAGCAGCGATCCATGCAAAAGAGATATAGTCAGGAGTTTCAAAAATGTCCATTTCAACTTTTCAAATTTTATAGATATTTTTTCTAGAAAAATTTATTTGAAAATGCTAGTCAACCTATATAACCTATTCCACAATGTGAGAAATAATTTGATAAGGTTTAAAAAGGTAAGAATGTGGTTTTTTAAATTTGATATTTCACTATTTATTCTCTTTGTTAAATAATATAAAGAAAGACTAGTAAAATCCACATGTGTTCTTACCTTTTTTTTTATACCTCTCATTGACCACTATACTTTTTTCCTCTCCTTAATCCAGTGTTCTATATGTTATGAGTTCCCAACCAACACCATAAAAATCTCCTAATTTTCATTGCTTTTGGTATTGGTTGTTCAAAAGTCCTTGAAAAATATTTGAAATTTACTGTATCTGCTACAGTTTCTAATCGAGATGTTTATTTTAACCTCTTAAAAATCCTAATAGTTTTCTTCTCACAGAAATAATGTTGGCCTTTATCCTATAGGGTTTTTTGTTTTGTTTTGTTTTTTAAGATTTTATTTATTTGAGAGAGAAAGTGAATGCGAGCATGAGCAGGGAAAGGCACTGAGGGAGAGGGTGAAGCAGATTCCCCACTGAGTGGGGAGCACAACATGGGGCTCCATCCCAGGATTCTGGGATCATGACCTGAGCCAAAGGCAGATGCTTAATAGACTGAGCCACCCAGGTGCCCCTAGGTTGTTTTGTTATTTAAATTACATGAAATGTTCTAAATTTCACAATATACTTGAAGGCAGAAGAGAAGGTTATTTTAATTTAATCCCAGTTAAATTCTAGCTTCAGAGCACTCTGAAACAACATATGAATTACGCACAGTTAAAAATTTGAAAAAGGAGGCAAGCAGTTGCCAAAGAGAACCCATACACAAGGAGTTTTAATGTCATTAGTGTTAAACTTTTCTTAATCTTGTTTGAATTTGCAATCAACACTAGTTTCCACATATTAGTACAGAAGCCAGAGAAGTCCTCTGTGTTCTTTCTGTATTCTTTACATCTTGTTTCTCAGTTTGGTCTGTGGCTCATTTGCATTAGGGCTGGAGTACCTGTTTAAAATGCTTGTTACCTGTTATCTGTCAAGACCTAATAAATCACTCTTCCATGTCCTGAACCAGATCTGGGAACCTGCATTTTAACAAGTTCACAAGAACAAGGTGGTTCTTAGACACACCAGATTTTAGAAATCCTTCATACAATCTTCTCTGGTAGTTGAGAGGTCTGTCTTTGCACCATAGACTCAGTTAATATATCAGCAAATTTTAAAGCGTTGAGTCAGGATATGAGCCAGAGGGATTAGAGATGAATACTCAGATATGTCAAGACTCTTTAATTTTGAGATTTTATGGGAGATGAAGAAGTGATGATGTCAACATTACTGAAAAGTTTCATAATGCTCTACACCCTGAAAAATGACAGTAATACACAAGTTCTGGTGTAGTATGTGTCTGAATAAAAAAAGTATGACTAAAATATGAAAGTTCTTTAGTTTATATCATTAGGTTCACAGTGTCCTACTATTCAAGGTGCCTATT
The DNA here is from genome assembly GCF_010015895.1 of Lontra canadensis. Classification (NCBI taxonomy): domain Eukaryota; kingdom Metazoa; phylum Chordata; class Mammalia; order Carnivora; family Mustelidae; genus Lontra; species Lontra canadensis. The sequence goes on from NW_022631005.1 coordinate 20,091,775, forward strand.
GTATTATATATACCTGTAAATTACCTGTGTGTTTCGTTTCCAGGTTAAAAACTAGGTCAAAGTGTTTTCTTTACATTTAAATACTTTACTTTCTGTACTTTATCATAAACTGGGAAATATAAGGGCTTGGTGTTTTCTATCACAATAAATTCAAGCAGCAGAATAGAGCAGAACAAAAATTCTTACCTGCTGCAAAATTAAGTCTATTCAGCAGTATTCTTGTATACAAGCTGTATAGGAATAAGCCATTCGAATAGCATTTTTAGGATCTTTCCTCTTCTTTCTTCTTTTCTTTTTCTCCTCCTCCTCCTCCTTCTCCTCCTCCTCCTCCTCTTTCTTCTCCTCCTCCTCCTCCTCCTCCTCCTCCTCCTCCTTCTTCTTCTTCTTCTTTTCTTTCCCTAATGATATTCTTCCTCAAGGTCAGAGGGCTCTAGTTGACTTGGCTGGGTCTGCTCAAAGGCAGGTCCTGGAAACCAGGGGAGATAGATTAGCCAATCCTTACTGTTACTACTTCATTCATGGAAGCTGCCTTGTTATAGTAGAGGTCAACTGGGGGGGAAAAACAAACAAACAAACAAACAAACATAACAATTTCTCATTTCCTTCCACAATCAATCTGGTTGCCTTTAAATCTCTGAAACCCAGAACAACAGAACTGAGTTCCAGGTGTCTACAGCCCAGGAAGAAATAAAGAGGGAAAGTTGTTTAAAAGTACTATCCAGGTTCTGAATGGACTTTTCTATGTTAGTATTAGCAGATTTGTGAATAAGGCAGACAATGGCATTGCTTTCAGGAAACAATGAGTAAGTGAGATTTGACTTTACAAATATCATTCCACTTTATAGCGATTTGGAAGGAAGTTTTTTTTTTTTTTTTTTTTTTAAAGATTTTATTTATTTGACAGAGAGATCACAAGTAGGCAGAGAGGCAGGCAAAGAGAGAGGAAGGGAAGCAGGCTCCCTACTGAGCAGAGAGCCCGATGCGGGGCTCGATCCCAGGACCCTGAGATCATGACCTGAGCCGAAGGCAGCGGCTTAACCCACTGAGCCACCCAGGCGCCCCTGGAAGGAAGTTTTTTACAATTAATATTTCAAACCTATGAAGCATCAAAGAGAGAATGTGTATAGTTAAATGTGTCAGATTATTATGTATGTTTGCCGGACAATGTCCTTAAAAAATGGCTTACCTGATGTCAAATTCCTGTGCCACAATACAACTTTAGTAAAGTATGGAAGGGAACCAAAATATGCTTCTTTGGCATAAGGACCATTTCGAAGGCAATTGAGGGGCAGTACATAAAGGAAGAACTCTAAAAGAGAGCATAAGTTTCCCTTTTGTAAAAGAAATAAACAATTATAGAGGATATTGCCATGTGCAAAAAAAAAAAAAAAAAAAAAAAAAAGTCTCCCTCTCCCCTACCAGGCAGGAACAGGTCTCTTAACGACTCATCAATGGAGGAGCTTCACAATTAAGCCTGCTCAAGATGGTATCTCAATGTGGTTTTGATTTTAAATTCTCTGATGGCTAATGATGATGAACATTTTTTCATGTGTCTGTTAGTCATTTGTATGTCTTCTTTTAAGAAGTGTCTGTTCATGTCTTCTGCCCATTTTTTGACTTGATTATTTGTTTTGGGGGGTATTGAGTTTGAGAAGTTCTTTGTAGATCTTGGATACCAGCCCTTTATCTATAGTGTTATTTGCAAATGTCTTCTCCCATTCCATGTGTTGTCTCTTTGTTTTGTTGACTGTTTCTTTTGCTGTGCAGAAGTTTTTTATCTCAATGAAATCCCAAAAGTTCATTTTTGCTTTGCTTCTCTTGCCTTTGGAGACATGTCTTGAAAGAAGTTGCTATGGCAATCAAAACCACATTGAGATACCACCTTATACCGGTTAGAATGACAGAAACTGAAAAGGCAAGAAAACCACAAATGTTGGAGAGGCTATGGAGAAAGGGGAACCCTCTTACACTGTTGGTGGGAATATAAGTTGGTACAGTCACTTTGGAAAACAGTGTGGAAGGTCCTCAAAAAATTAAAAATAGAGCTACCCTATGACCCAGCAATTGCACTACTGGGTATTTACCCCAAAGATACAGATATGGTGAAAAGAAGGGTCAAATGCACCCCAGTGTTCACAGCAGTGATGTCCATAATAGCCAAAGTGTGGAAAGAGCTAAGCTATCCTTCAATAGATGAATGGATAAGGAAGATGTGGTCCATATACACAATGGAATATTACTCAGCCATCAGAAAGGATGAATACCCAGTTTTTGCATCAACATGGATGGAACTGGAGATTATGCTGAGTGAAATAAGTCAAGCAGAGAAAGTCAATTATCATATGGTTTCACTTATTTGTGAAACAAGGAATAGCATGGAAAAGGAAGGGAAAAAAATGAAGGGGAGGAAATGGGAGGGGAAGATGAATAATGAGAGATTGTGGACTCTGAGGAACAAACTGAGAGTTTTTTTGGGTGGGGTTGGAGGATGGGTGAGCCTGGTGATGAGTATTAAGGAGGGCACGTATTGCATGGAGCACTGGGTGTTATACAAGCAATGAATCATGGAACACTACATCAAAAACTAATGATGTACTGTATGGTGACTAACATAACATAATTTTAAAAATCTGCTTAAGAAATCTTACTAAACCTGGGTTATGTGTATTAAAGTGGGCACATGTTGTGATGAGCACTGGGTGTTGAATGCAACTAATGAATTGTTGAAGACTACATAGAAAGCCTATGATGTACTGTAGGCTGGCTAACTGAACTTAATAAAAAAAAATTAAAAAAAAAAAAAGAAATTTTACTGAACAACCCTCATTTACAACACATCTCCTAGCCTCCTTCCCATAATTTATCTCCCCTTCCCAGAAGGCCCAAATATTTTTTCTTTGACCAGCCTAAGATGACAAATTCTACTTCTTTGAATCATATTTCTTTGTGAATTCCCATGTGTATGTATGTGCTTAAATCTGTTCTAACTTTTCCCCCCTTTTTTTCCCCTCTTGTTATCTGTCTTTTTTTTCAGTTTTTCAGTTCAGGCAGGCCCTAGCCATTGAAACTAGAAAGGTAGTTGTTTTTCTTATTTTGTTTTGTTTTATTTTTTTGTTTTTTTTTCTCCCTTACAGTATCTCAACATTTCTAAAGCTTAATTAACTTTTTCATTAGAATAAAATTTCTAAAAATTATTTTGTTTATTTATTTGACAGAGTGAGAGAGAGAGACATCGAGAGAGGGAATACAAGCAGGGAGTGGGAGAAGCAGGCTTCCCCCTGAGCAGGGAGCCCAATGTGGGACTCAATCCCAGGACCTTGGGATCATGATCTGAGTTGAAGGGAGATGCTTAATAACTGAGCCGCCCAGGTGCCCTTAGAATAAATTTTGTCTACTTCATTGGACATGAGTAAAAATTAAAATTGTAATGCATCTAAAACATTTAACATAACACCTAACAAAAAGAATAAAACTCAATATTAAATATCTGTTATTATTATTATTATCATCATTATTAGAGTACTGTAGTGGTAGTAGTTTGCTCTCTGCTTAACCCAAAAATCAGGTTCTGTTGACTCATTCATTTCTTTTCCTGTTTCAGCTTTATAAAGAATTATAACACCAAGTGTTGAGAAGACATTGGTCTATATGTCTTTCTTATATATCAGGGTATAGGGATACCCTATGTATGGATATACATACCCTTATGTATGTATGTGTGTGTATATACACACATATATACATACATATACATATATATTTTTATGTATGTATATATAATACTTATGTATGTATGTGTGGAGATATATATATATATATCCACACATATATGTAATGATGGCTTCTTGTCTCCAAGAAGAGAATTCTTGAGGATGTGATTTATGAAAATTGAGCTCTTTGGGGGTCTTAAGCTTATAGAAGACAAAGAATTTCAGGAACTTAAAACCCTTTGGCTCAAAATAATTCTTATGCCAAAGCAGCACATTTTGGCATGGCATATCCCTGGTCCCCTTCAGAGCTCATAGTAGATTAATAATAAATTGACATATTTATGACATCATGAATGGATCTTGAAGTCATCATGCTAAGTAAAATAAGCTCGAGGAAAACAAATAGTATATGATCTCACTTTTATGTAAAATCTTAAAAAACAAACAAAAACAAACAGAAAAACCCCATAGATACAGAGAATAAATTGGTGGTTGCCAGAGGCAGGAAGGTGGGTGAAATGAGTGGAAGGGGTCAGAAGACATAAATTTCCAGTTATAAATGAGTAAATAAACATGGGATATAGTGTTCACCATAGTTACTATAGTTAATAACATTGTATTACAGACTTGAAAGTTTCTGAGAGGGTAAATCTTAGAAATCACACAAAAAAATTTTGTAACTATGTATGGTGACATGTTAACTGGACTTACTGTAGTGACCACTTCATCATTTTGCAATATATACAAAGATCATTATGTTGTGCATCTGAAACCAATATAATGTTATATGTAAATTACACCTCAATGCAAGGATAGTAAATTAATATAATGTTAATAATAAATTGATTGAAATAATAAATATTTGTTGACGATGATTAATTTTCAGTTTGGTAGACATTACTAAGGAGACCCTTAGAGTTTTAGTTTTAAGAACACTGAAGAACTGTTAGTTTAACTGCACCACATTCTCTTCTCTCTTAAGGAAAAAGAATGCATTAAATTGATGTAGTCAGCTGTAAATCACATTCTGTATCCTTTACCTGGGTTTCAAGTAGTCTATTTTGCAGGTGGAGACCAGGTGCTCCTGTCCTTTGTAGATGTGTGTATGCATGCTGTTTGCCTTTACATTTATTGCTGAATTTGGTGCCAAAGGAATTTTGTTCAATTTTAGTCCATGCTTGGGGTTTACTCCTGTAAATTAAACTTGACAAAGTAGGAGTTGTTTGAAAACCAACTGTGTGAATTTTCAAAACCTTTTTTATCTGGCAATATGGTATAGAAAATCAAACCCCATGTGGCCATCAGTACACTATGTTAACTACAGAATATGTTTGTGAGGGGCCTTTGTTTGTAACTACCTTGAGTCTGTATATCATATCTTGTCAAACACCTGACTTTGTAAAATGGCCCAATAAATTTTCTGTGATTTTTTTTTTTTTAATATTCTTTACTAGGGTCATCTTTGTGAATTAACTGGGCATGTGAACCTCAGTGGCAGCTGGACAGAATTAGAGGATCCTATGGTAGAGAGAGCATTATTATTTCCTGACTCACTGTGTACTGTAGGCACAACCCACTAGGTGTAGAAGGATGCTGTGCGGGCCCTCTGACCTGCTTCGCTGGGGTTTATATTTGACCAATTGTATGCAAAATGGTCATTACTGTAAATGAAGAAGAGGGCCAGTCTGTTCTGCTCAGTAAGCTCGTGTAGTTTTAATTAATTGCTAAACGTGCCTAGAGGACAAGGACTACATCTGTCAACATATTACTTTGAAAAGAAAAAGTACTTAATAAGTGTTTTTAATAATGGTGATGAGAATTATAATACAAACACATTAACAAGGGTGCCTGCGTGGCTCAGTAGGTAGAGCATGTGACTCTTGATCTCAGGGTCATGAGTTGAAGCCTCACACTGAGTGTAGAGACTACTAAAATAAAAAAATAAAAAATAAAAATAAAAATGAATAAATAAATGGGAAGATAAATAAATAAATAAATAAGAAAATACATTTCAAGAAAATATTACATCTAAAACTGTCTGCTTGGTCTTACAAAAGGGAAGTTTTCCACCAGTTCGTTAGGCAGACCACATGAACTGCTTTCATCTATGTCGGAAAACACCATGACCAGGTGAGGCAGAAGTGTTACTAATAGCCTTCCACTCTCAAGCAAATATGTCTATAGCTACTCCTATTGCCTCCCAACAAATTAAACATAAAAGGAAAGAGTGAGTAGAGGTTTTGACTTATGTGACTGGTCCTGTAGTCCTGTAAATATGACATAAATTAAGGAAGATTAAGTTTCTATAGCATGAATTTTACATGTGTTAGTCTTCCAAGTTTTCTTATTCATGGGCTCCTCAAGTGCCTTTGGCTTATCTTCTTGAAGTTCGTTGTCTTTCTGCTGCTCATTTCCAGAATCACCTCCCTGACTGAAATGAAGTTAGCTTCCTCCACCCATGTCAGCCATAGGACTTAGGCGGAACTGAAGATTTGCCTCATGAGCCCGACAGAGACTGTTTACACAGTAAAGGGCTGAAAAGGTCAGTAGATGAAGATGTTCTAAGGCTATCTTAATTATATATACCTGGTATTGATACTAGGATTGCTTAAGGAACAAAGGAATATATGTGAAAAAATCTCTGAATCAAGATTTTCTTTGGCAGTCTTTGAAATGACATTTTTTTTCTCCATGGTTGAACCGTGTCCTGATCAAGGATCTCTACCTCAGGTCAAATTTACCAGGGAAGGTTTCTAATTAGCTATGTGAATAACTGGTTCATAATTTTAGTAAGCATTAAGGAATTAGAATATAATAGAATAGTATGATATAAAATAGTGTTTCTCAGTGGGCTGTCTTCACTCCATCTGTATCAGAATAATCTGAGTTCCTTGGGATGAAGCTCAGAATTTTGCTTTTTATAAAGCATCAGCTACTTTGTCCACTAATGTCTATGACCAACCTGAGAAAGGAGCCTAATATGGGCTTCAGAAAAACATAGATCTGAATTAAATTCTGGTTTCATCATTTACTAGTTGTAGAATCTTGGAAATCATGTAACTTAACTGAGTCATAATTTATTATTTGTAAGTTAAGAATGATTTCAAATTTTCAAGTTTCATTGAAAGAATAAAATGAGATATATATGGAATGCCCAACTATGTGCTTAAAATATTGTATATACAAAGAGGTAGATTTATAATAAAATGCAGTTGTATATACCACTTTCAGAACTCTGGAATGGGCCCTAGAACTATATCCTCACATGGTCATATGTGTTTGCTAACATTGCAATGTTAAGATATTTTCTTGTTTTTTTTTTTTTTAAAGATTTATTTATTTATTTATATGATAAAGAGAGAAAGATCACAAGTAGGAAGAGAGGCAGGCAGAGAGAGAGGAAGAAGCAGGCTCCCTGCCAAGCAGAGAGCCCGATGCGGGGCTCAATCCCAGGACCCCGGGACCATGACCTGAGCAGAAGGCAGAGGCTTTAACCCACTGAGCCACCCAGGCGCCCCAAGATAGTTTCATTCCAGTCAGTGAAGTCCACTGCTCCTTCTGCTGTAACTCATACAGTGGGCATTCCTCCTTGTGTGTATTGTTGTGATGTGACTATAAGCATTTTTAAGACTCATTAAAGGGATGTTGAATTGAGAATACTTCTAGTTTGAATTGAGTGAAATATATTTCGGTTGTTTGCAGCTATCCAAAAGTAGGCTTGGCTTCCAGGAATGTGCCTACCTTCCATCGTGGGAACCTCTCCCCAACCCAGTATCAAGATCCATAAATGCAGGGCTTGCAATATTATGATGTTTAAGAGTAACAGACACCACTGGAAATATGTGAGAAGTAAAGATGAAATAAAGTGAAATGTATGGAACTGGCTACTATGTGGAAAATTTTTCTTATGGTCAAGTGCATAAACTGTAAGTGAAGGATATGGTTCTTAAAGATGTTAGCTAAGGATGTAAATTCTGTCAGGTATACAGACACATGTCATTTTAAATGCACAAGGCATTATTTTTATTTTGGATAGGAAATCAAACACAATAGAACTTATCACAATTCATGAGTTTCTGAGCCAAAATCCATAGTAGTATTATAATCACAAATTATAGTTGATGCATTCCAACTGTCAATAATAATAATAATAATAATAAAATTCAATCAAGCACTCTAGAGGAAAGACAACTACATTTATATTCTCTTTAGAAAAAAACATTGTACAATAATTGTCATATCAAAAAGTAACTAAAGATTTGTAATAAAAATGCAGAAAATGAATTTTAGAAGTACATTAGACACAAATAATAAAAATTACTATTTTCTGGATTTTATGATACTTTCAGTAAATCATAGTTCTTTTAAAATTTGCATTTTATTATATTTCTTTGTTCATTCTAAATAACACTCATGCTTATCTCTAATTTTTACTTATAATTTTTGTTCTTTTATTTTAAAAGGTCCCTAGGGTTATTTAAGCTTCACATCTCAGAAAATCAGGATCCATTTCTACAAGAAACTAGTGTGCGTGGCGATGGAGACTATATTTGTTGTTAATAAGAATCATACACAAAATTTAAAAACTAATCAGAATAGTGAATTATATTGTCCAGTATAAACATCTAGCTAAGTTGTCCAAATACATGATGAGAATCAAAACATACTCTGTATTTTATTTCAGTGAGAAAATTAATAGTGATTTTTTTTTGGCTTATATACAACAGACTTTTAATAATTGTGATCTTGGTGACCTCCCCCCCCTCCCCCCTTGGAAGATGCAGTTTTGAATTTTGAACAGCATTTATCTTGATGGAGAAATTTTAGTGAAGCCACCTTTTTTCCCTAAAAATGAAGCCAACATCCTAGTAAAGCACAGCCTTCCCATTTGGGCATGGTACCCACTAAAGGAGATAACACATTTCCTGAGTGGTGCATCTTTCTTTCTTTGTCTTTCAGATCCAGACCCATACCAGCCTGTTTCTTTCCTTCCTATTTGGATGTGGTACCCACTAAAGGAGATAACACATTTCCTGAATGGTGCGTCTTTCTAGGTCTTTCAGATCCAGACCCATACCAGTCTGTTTCTTTCCTTCCTTTTCCTCTCTTTCCTCCCCCAACCTTGTTTCCTTCTTCTCCCTCCTTCTCTCCCTTCTCTCTTTCTCTCTCTCTCTCCTCCATTCCTTCCTCCCTCCCTGCTTCTCTTTTCCTCTTCCTCTTTCTTTCTGTCCTTCTTTCATTTTTTTTCATTAACATATAATGTATCATTAGCCCCAGGGGTACAGTCTGTGAATCGCCAGGTTTACACACTTCACAGAATTCTGATGATTTTAAGATAGAGTTGGGTAACATTTAAACTGTCTTTGATGTTATAACTACAGCGTCATAGCAAAGATGATTACAGGTCAGTGACTCACATACTCAAGTGGATACAGATGATAAAACATAATACTGTGATGGGGCGTAAGACTAAAATAACAGGGGGACCCAGAAGACTGAAAACACATTCTTCTCTTCCATTTTACTGTTTCCAATCCATTATATCCACACTGAAAACCAGGACTTTCAGTATAAGCCTTTACCAACATTTTGTTGTTGTTGTTGTTTCCATTGATTTCTTTTTGTCAAGTATCTTTTGCATTGTCCTAAACTGTTAAACAAAAGTTTGAAATATTCTATTTCTGTCACAAGCAGACAGTCAGGTCATTAGATCTTGTGGGAAAAATGAAAGTTCTTAAAAACCAGTACAGTTAAAAGCCAAGGAAATGTTATTGAAAGCTGGCATCAATGACCAAAATTGCCTTAGAGACATAATTCAGATCATTGCAGAATCACTAGAAACAATGACCTTAGACTCATTGTGACTCTTCCGAGGAGTTATCTTTGAAGAAGTTACTGAATCTGGAAGCACCCAGGGTGGGGAACAAAGTGTAATAGAAAGTGAAAGTATGGACTGCTAAGTATCTACTATAAACTTAATTCTAAGACAAAAACACAAATTATACATTATTAAAAGCAAAAATGAATGCAGTTAAAACTATTCCTCATTTATGGTTTTCATTCATTTCTAAAGGACTGATATTTGCATGGATAAGGTTCTTAGGACTAACATTACTTTGACTCTAATTATTACTTGAGCTGAATTTTAAATGTCTTAACATTTGATTTTACTTGATTGTAGAATAGCTTTTTCTGAATATTTAGTGGCTAGTAGTTTTCTGCTATTTGTAAGAGTTGTAATCGCTTTCTAGATATAAACAGAAGAAAGTTTGAAACGACAAGCACCACTTCTCCTAAATCTCAGAATGGAGTGGCCAAGATTTAAAGTTTCTAGACATAAAAATTTCATGTACAATAGAGGCTTCAGCCCCCATGGGGAAAAATTAATTGTACCTTACACATTTTTTTCCTAGGCTTAAAATGTAAAAGTAAAATTAACACATTAGGGAAATCTAAATATATTCAGTTAAGTATATTAATGGACAGCAGGCATTTCAATTATAAATAATTAGATTTCTAATTGCATTAAAATTCTAGTAATTATTATGATGAAAAAAATCATAATCATCATGCTCTCTATCACTAGGATTGGGCCTCTATCCCTATTGTTTAATCATATTAAAAAGCTGAGTTTTGTTTACCTATTTAGTTAAGATTTACAGAAAGCTGATAATATGCAAAGTGTTGTCCTTAGAAACTATGATGAAGATATGAAATGCAATGTACTCCTCCAAGAAGTTTTCTGTTTAGAAAATATGAAGCAATCAACTTAAGTTTTACATGCATGATTAGGAAATAACAGAAGTGGGAAGGAGATGTGAGATGAAAAAGAATAGTCAGAATTACTAGCCTGCAGGGACTTCTAAAATTGAAAAATTGCCTTCTACCCTGCAGTTTACATAAAGGAAACTTCCTTGTAAAATCAGGACTTCAACCGAAAAACTTCAGTAGTTAAAGAAATTAGGAAGGGTTTCTTAGCTCCCCTCAATCTCAAGTACTCACAAGGCTTCTCAGGGTCAACCCAGGATCTGGTCTTTTTTTATCTGTGGAATTCTATGACTGTTTTTCACTTTTCTTTTGCTCAGATGATAGGAATGCTCCAGAAAACTGGAGCCTTTTTATGGCCATCTTCTTTTAAAGATGGTGGTAACACGTGATGAGCAGCGAGTATTATACACAACTGATGAATTTTGAACACTACATCTGAAACTAAGGATATACTATATGTGGGCTAATTGAATTTAAATAAAAATAAATAAATAAAATTTAAAAACATAAAGATGGTGGTAAGTGCTTAGATTTTCACAGATGTCCTCAACAACTTCACAGACTCTTTAGTTACATTGCCATTCTATAGAGCTCCAAAGTTTCTGGTTTTCCTGAGTCTCAGCGAGAATTATCTAGTACCACTGTACCTATGTATTGTACACAAAGCATGTGGAGTCTTTTCCTCTTAGCTCTTCACTGACATGAAAACAGTGCTAGGAATTTTATTCTTTCTTCTTAACTCAAGATTAATTAATAATTTTCCAAGCATGATACCCAAATATATGTTATTTGATTACAATAATTAGGGATAACAGCTTTATAATGTATTTGTATGTCTATTTGTATTATATTATATAGTTGATACATATATATTTATAAAAATGGAATCACACCATATGTAGTTTTTAAACTACTTTTCCACTCAATAATATATCTTTATGAATAGCTACTTCATTATTTTAAAGAGCAGCATATATTCAATTGTTTAAATAAGGCAGTATTTATTGTCCATTCTGCCTTTTATATGCTTGTGGTATTTTATTCAACAAACAGATACTATATGCTGGACTTTATTCTAAGCATTTTAAATAATATTAACATATTTGATCATCATCACAACTATATAATGTAGGATCTCTAATTTTTGGTTATAACCAGTTTTCAGTTAGTGTCTTTAGACTTGTAGCCTCATACAATCTTCAGGAAAATGTTTAGGTATAGAATTTCTAGATGAAATAGATAGAAATTTTAACTGATAGATACTGCTGGTATCACATCAGTTAATTCTATAAGAAGCATGTGAAAGTGTACATTTTCCCTTTCTTGACAACATATATTTTCCTTCTCTTTGAGCTTACTAAAAATTAGTAATTATTAGGTAGGTCCTTCTGAATAACCAGTTAGCTCTGTGGGCAACTGTGAATATAGTGGAGAAGTTAAAGACAGCTAAATATCATAACAAAATGAGAACAATGATAACAATGTTGGAGCCTGCTCCACACTAGTAGAAGGTCTGAGTCATTGTCACAGTTGGAATGTGTAACTCCCATTTGTAGGAGCCGCTTCTTAACACAAGGACACATTTTCATCCCATTGAGAATTTAGAGTACAAGTTAGTTAGCTTATTTAGGAAGCATTAAAATGTTTTATTGATGTTCTTCATCTTGATATGCACTTCAGTTCAGGAGTTGATATCCTGATTTGTCTTTCTCCTGCAGATACTGTAAGAATCCTAGATTAAGGAAATTGTCCCTCTGAGTCGAGGACCATGTCTTGGACATGTTGATCTTCCCAGACCTTCTTTAGAAACCCAGATCCAAGAAATGAGTTCTACTAACTCCTGCCTGATGATTAGCATCCAAGCTTCCTCAAATTGCCAAGCTCTCCTTGCCATAACTTGTCATCTTGCCAACCACCTGCCTGAACCCCTGACTCAGAAGTTCTCTCTGCTTGTTGAAATGTATGTTGCTTGCTATGATGTCTTCCTGTCTGCCTGTCTTAGTTTGTCTGCCTATCTGGAACCCATCAATGATGTGCAGCTATTTCTACCATAGGATCACCTGTCCTACTTGTATGGATTTTCTCTATTTGGTACCTGGCTATGGCTGATTGACTCACTTTGTCACTGACAGGCAAAAACTACGTAAAATGTCATTACAATACCAAAGGCTGAATCGTATTCTCTAGGCGTTGTTTAGTGCTGTAATTGGAGGATCCAACCCATAGCAGAGTCAAACATCTGGAATAGCATCTGCAGGTAATGAGTAAACAGCTGGTGTGAAAGTATAACCCAAACTCAGAGACATTGAAAAATATGAACCTTATTTATCTTCTAATACTGTCCCACAGGCGACTAAGTTGAGATAATGTGGAATGTTATCAGCTCCATGCTGTACTGATGATAGCAGCATTTGTTTTGTAGTGAAACCCCTGATAGGTGAGTTTCACTGGGGACAGTGACTTGATGTAACTTCTCATATGGTCTATCAGAAGATGTGTATTCTCCATTGAAGGAGTCTGTACCTTTCTCAGGCTGATGTCTTACATCTCAGTGTGTCCTCTGAAATGGAATAGCATGGAATCTATATTAGGGTGTGAGATGTTTCTTTCAACTGCTGTTTGGCTGAATATTATTTCCTGCTTTGTATTCTTTTAATCTAAATGAGCAGATGGGACAAATAAGGTACTGGGAATTCACATTCACATGCACATTGCTGTGCAATTGTTACCACTACCCAATTCCAGAACAATTGATCATCACAAACTGAAACTTTGTATCCAGAAACTACAATTCCTCACTTCTCCCTCCCATCTGCCCCTGGTAACCACCGTTCTACTTTCTGTCTCTCTGAATTTGTCTACTGTAGGTACCTCATATAAGTGGAATCATACAATATTTATCCTTTTGTGTCAGACACATTTCACTTAGAATAATGTTTTCAAGGTTAATCCATGTTATAGCATGTATTAGTATATTATTCCTTTGTATGGCTGAATTATATTCTATCATATGGATATTTACATTTAATTTACCCATTGATCTGTTGATGGACATTTGGGTTGTTTTCACCTTTTGACTATTATGAATAATGCTACTATGAAAATTGCTACACAAATATCTGTTCAAGTCTCTGCTTTCATTTCTATATAGGCTAGGCCATAAGGTAATTACAGGTTGATTTTTTGAGGAACTGTTGTTTTCCGCAGTAGCTGTACCAGCTTATGTTTCCATTAGTAAAGCATATGGTTGATATTTCCACATATCCTTGCCAATACTTGGTATTTTTTTACTTCTTTCTCTTCCCTCCTTTGCCCTCCCCTCCCCCTTTCCCTCGTCCCTCGTCCCTCCCTTCCTTCCTTCCCACCTTCTTTCCTTCCTTCTTCTTCCTCTTTCCCTCTTTTCCTCCTTCCTCCTTCTCTCTCTCACCATCTCTCTCTCTTTTTTTCTTTTATAGACATTCTAATGTGTGTGAACAGATATCTCAATGTGACTTAATTTGCATATCTCTAATGATTCTAACATTGAACTTTCATGTGTTTATTAACATTTTGTTGATCTTCTTTGGAAAAATGTCTCTTCGTATCTTTCAACAATTTTTTTTCAATTGAGTTATTTGGTTTTATTGTGGATGAATTATAGGAGTACTTTATACTTTAGATATTAATTTCTTATCAGATATCAGATTTGCAAATATTTTCTCTCATTCTATGGATTTCCTTTTACTCTCTTGATAGTGTTTTTGATAGAAGTTTTTAATCTTGATGAGGTCTAATTTTTCTCTTTTTGTTGTTGTAGCATGTGCTTTTTGTGTCATATTCCAGAAATCGTTGCCAAATCCAACGTCATGAATTTTGGTATACAGGGTAGTGGTAGTGTAGTGAGTGGTTCCAATTTAAATCTTTTGCATGAGGATTTCCATATTTCTTAACACGATTTCTTGAAAAGAATGTCCTTTTTGCATTGAATAATCTTGGCACCTCATCAAAGGTTATTTGATGATATATGCAAGGATTTATTTCTGTACTCTCTATTTTATTCTGTTGGTCTATATATCTGTCTTTTATGCCAGTACCACATTATTTTGATTACCATAGCATTAATAGTAAGTTTTGAAAAGGAACTATGAGTTCCTTATACTTTGTTATTTTCCAAGGTTGTTTTGTCTATTAACATTCTCTTGAAATTCCTCTTGAAATTTTATATTTCTGCAAAAAATGATGTGAGTATTTTGATGTTGTATTGAAGCTGTAGGTTGCTTTTGTGTAGTACTGTCATCTAAACAATATTGTCATGCGATCCATAAACACAGATTGTCTTGTCTGACTTTGATATCAGGGTAATGCTGACCTCATAGGATGAGCTAGAAAGTTTTCCTTTCTCTTTAATTATTTGGAAGGGTTTAAAGAGGATTGGTCCTAATTCTTCTTTAAATGTTTGGTATAATTTACCACTGAAGCCATCTGGTACTGGGTTTTTTGTTGGAAAGTTTTTGATTACTGATCCAACCTCTTTATTAGCTATAATTTATTCTGATTATCTATTTCTTTATGACTTAGTCTTAATAGGCTTTGTGTTTCTAGAAATCTGCATACCATCGAGGCCAAACTATTTGTTGGCTTACAATTATTCATAGTACTCTTTTATAATCCTGTTTATTTTTGTTAAATTAGCAATAATGTCCTCACTTTCATTTCTAATTTTAGTTATTTGAGAATTCTCCCATTTTTTTTAATCAGTCTAAGGAATATTGTTAATTTTGTTGATCTTTTTGAAGAATGTACTTTTAGTTTTATTGCTTTCCCCATTGTTTTTATATTGTCTATCTACGTGCTAACACTTATTTCCTTCTGCTAGTTTTGTGTTTAGTTTTCTCTTGTCTTTCCTAGTTCCTTAAAGTACAAAGTAAAGTCAGGTTGTTGATTTGAGACCTTTCTTCTTTTTTAATCTGTGTTTATAGCTATAAATTTCCCTTGTAACACTACTTTTGCTGAATTCCATAAAATTGATAGATTCTGCTCCCTTTTCTTTGAGAGAGGGAATTTGGAACTGGCTTGACAACTTCTCCACATCAAAAATGTGCTGTGCCAAGAAAGGGATAGGGAAAAAACAAGTAAAAAACCCATGAAATTCCCCACTTTATTGAAGATGTCTTTTTTTTTTTTTAATTGGATATTTGTTTGACTAACTATTTTTCATGGTCCTATAAAGTTAGTTCAACAAATTTCTTGTTGTTTTTGATGTTTTCAGGTGGAATGAGGTTCTGGAACTTCCTAGACTTCCATTTTGCTGACACCACTCCAAGATATTATTTTTAACTTTCATGATGGGGAATGTGTAAATATGCAGTATAAACGTAGGCCTACAGTATAGAATTAATACCTGTGATTGAGCTGATATAGGGAACATAGGTCTAGATCTCCACTACTTAGGTTCAAACTATGGATCTCTCCCAATCATCATCACTTTATCCTGGGAAATTCTCTTAATTTTTTTCATGTCTCAGTTTCTTTATTTGAAAGTTGAGATAATAATAAGATATACTTGAGGATTTTAATGTGTAAATGAATATAAGCCCTTAGAATAATGATGGTCATATGTTTAGTTTTCAACAAATGGTCAAATATTACAACTATATATAATTTGGTGTATGTCAGTGTTATAAGGAATATTTCTTTGTATCATTAATCTCCTAAGTAGTTCTAATTACTGGTAAAATTCAATTATGGTGATCTCTGTGTATGCATATACTAATGAATCATGAATGTGTTGCTTAAATATTTCGATGCTACTTTTTTCAATATTCTATTACTTCAAAATCTCACAAAATAAAATTTATAATTAATTTTTAATTGAAAATTACCTAAAAATGTTCAATTATACTTTGTTTATCTATTCTTTCCAATAAGCTCTCTGATAGAATGAGAACAGAAATAATAATGTTTACACTTAATTGAGTCTATTTATGTATGAGGTATCATTCTAGTACTTGATTTACAAGTATTTTACTTACAAATACCATGAGGAATGTACAGTTATAATCTTCCCTTTATACCTAAGAAACCATAATTAATAAATAATTTTATCAGATTCTGTCAGTGAAATATTATTTTATAGACATATAATTTGGCAAATCTAAAACTATTACTAGAATACTGTACAACTCATTTTGTGGAAGCAAGATTAGTGCCCGAGAGGATTTTTATCTTACCATTTTCTTTCTTACCAATTTTGCTTTATTTATTTAATCTAAAAATCAGAGCATAATCGAATTTATAAAATATCATTACAAATGAGAGTTGATCAAAAATATGCAACAATATATGAGATTCATTGGATCTTACCATTTTTACTGTGTATATGGATGACTCTAGGGTTCTTAAAAGAAGAAAGGTCACTCTTTTCATATGAATAAACCTTCACTTTGTCAAACTGTAAGGGTTTTCTAAGATTAGTCCTTAGCAAGATAACTTATCACTTATTATTATTATTTTTTTTAATGGCAACAGACACGTCTGTTTCTCACCTTGTGAAATTGGCAAACAGAAGCTGACAAGGAGGTACCTTATCTTCTTTGTTCCAGTGATGTAGAACTCACAGGCAATATTTTGGATGCCAATGACAAATCTAAGGAGAGGGATAGAAATAGTGATGAGGATAATGATTTCCTGAAGGGTGAGAAAACCACCTGGGAAAACTCTGCTTCAATCTTTCATTATAAAATTCATTTTTGCAGAAATACAGCCTTAGAGTGAAACCTGGTTCTATGTCCTTCACTTTACCTTTAGTGTAAAGAATCAAGTGAGCAGAAACTCAGCTAACATCAGGGGATTTTTTTTCTTTATTTTTGGAAAGTAAGTGTCTGCCTATTCTAGGATAAGTGCTCATTTACTCCTGTACCCTGACTAATATCTCTAGCACAGTATGAATATTGTACTTAACAGTGAAAAATCAAGTTAGATTTAAAGAGTCATCAAGTAAAACTTAAAGCACTTTGCGTGTTCTTTGTGAAAGATGAAAGAAAAATGCATATTTACAAAAAGATCTATATCAACTGTTTTAAGATGTTAGAGAAACATATACCTTGTAAAAGAAAATTTTAAATGAATTTTTTGAAGTGTTAACCTTAAACTCTCTTCAAAATTCATCTATCTAGAAAGAACAACTTTCTTAGTACTTGCACCTTTGTGTTTTTGTTGTTGTTTTAAAGATTTTATTTATTTATTTGAGAGAGAGAGAAAGTGAGAGACAGAGCAGCAGCAGAGGCAGAAGGTCAAAGGGACAGGGAGAAGCAGGCTCCCTGCTCACCACCTCAGAGCTTGATCTCTGGACCCTGAGATCATGACCTTAGCCAAAGGCAGACACTTAACCAAATGACCCACACAGGTGCCCCAGTACTTGTACTTTGTAAGAGTTGGTGAACATTTTCTGTAAAGGGCCAGAGAAAAAATATTTTTGGCTTTTCCGGCTATTTGGTCTGTGTTGCAGCTATTCAATTTTGCTGTTTTAGCTTGAAAGCAGACACAGAAAATACCTTAGGGGGAGGGTGTGGTTGTGTTTCAATACAATTTTGTTTACAACAGCTGGAGTACCAGATTTGTTCCACAGGCTAGAGTTTGCTGACCCTGTTCTATAAGAGAGTTACTGAAGCTTTGGTATATCTTGGGGATTGAAACATATTTAAGTTCAATGTCAGGGAGAGGAGTCTGGGAAACTTTCATTAAGGAGAAAATCTTGAAAGAGTGGTATACATTTCAGTGGTGCAGTTTATTATTTCTTCCACTATATTTTATTTATTGTAATGCCAGCAATCTGAAAGAATCTCTAAAATGTCCCTTATGTATCTTATCCTTATCCTAGGTTGATGTTGCTTAAATTACAATCAGACATTAATTTAGGAGCTCTGCCTTTGCCACAGTGAGTCACTGCTCCCCTAGATCATCACAAAGCCTTTAAGGGGGATCTAAAAGAAAGTGGTGTGACGTCCCTATGAGGAATGTCATGGGAAGAAGGATATATTCATTACTCTCAGTAGAAATTAAAGATTAGTGGATAGCTCTGTTTGCAGTTCTCTCAATTTGATTAAAAACCAATGGGCTCATATCTAATAAATATACCCTTTTAGTTCCCGCATGTAATTTAGAGAGAACAGCATGAAAATACCCATCAATGTGCTGCTGCACAGTCTGGGGGGATGTAAGGACCTCACGATGTATTCCACGGCTTCCTTGACTAATGTGTCCAACATGACTTGTTAATCTCTACAATGATCAAGTGGCTATTAAAGATAAAACTGTGCTAACCTTTTCAAAAATTAGAAGAGCATGACTACAAGTGAAGCAACAATGGCTTCCCGGAGAGGCAGCCGTGGAAGGGAAAGATCACCCTATCCAGGCAGGAGTAATGTATGCATTATTTATACAGTGTGTCTGGGGTCTGCATGAAAGATGAAATCCCTGTCTGAGAAGTGCCTTTCTCAGCAGGACTATTTTAGTTAAAGTGCACGAAGTAGT
The DNA here is from genome assembly GCF_010015895.1 of Lontra canadensis. Classification (NCBI taxonomy): domain Eukaryota; kingdom Metazoa; phylum Chordata; class Mammalia; order Carnivora; family Mustelidae; genus Lontra; species Lontra canadensis. The sequence goes on from NW_022631005.1 coordinate 20,110,764, forward strand.
CTGCTGCATTTCCATAAGCTGAGTAGAAATGGAGAAAATGGATGTCATTTTTTTTTTCTCTTTTGGTTTGAGTCTATCTAAAAAGAAGACTAATGAATAACATAGGTGAAAAGAAATGGGGTGTTCTAGTATGATTTTGTTTGAAAATTATTATAAAGGGGTAACAAATAAGTACTTAAGTTATTAGCTTCTTTCTCTAAATCTGCTTTTAGATTTACCTTATTTAGTGCACACTGTTCTACCCCCAAAGAAAAGGAGCTTGTTCTTCTCAAACCCAGCTTCTTCTGCTTTTTACTCCACCATAATCCTTCTCAGAGCTAATAAAGCACTGACCTTAATAACTGATTGAATGATTGAAAAACGAAGAGCATTAAAATACTTAAAGATTAACATCCAAAATATTTTTTTCCAGTGCTTTGGCCAGCATCTCAAGACCCTGTCCTTTAAATTAATCTTTTCAACGTTGTCTAGCCAAATTAAAATTCTCACATTTCTTTCAGCCTAATTCTTTCATGATTTCATGCCTTTGAAAATGCTGTCTTCACTGTTTAGAATGAATTTTGCTCTTTCCTACCTGACAACTCTGCATCTTCCTGTGAAGTTGTATGTGTTTCATAGGCTACACCTGGACCTGAGAGTAGAGTGACCCTGTCAACATTCTCTGAATCATACCGAAAGAATTAGTTCATTGCCACTTCTTCTATGAAAGCATCTCTACCTTCAAGGTTTGTAATTGCCTTTCCTGTGTATCTACAACCTTTTATGTACATCTCATTCTATTTTTAAATTTATCACCTTAAATTATAATGATTTTATGTCCATATCCGCATGATGGAAATAGAAAGTTATAAACCTGATCATACCATCAAGTCCACCTTAGATAGAAAATATAATTGCAATAGAAGATAAAGGCCACAGTAGGCAGTTCTTAATAAAGAATCGTGAGGGAGACAGTTTGGGGTAAATTGAAGATGAATACAAATTCTTTGTTACTTTGCCCATTGAGAGGAATTGGACTCCACCCTTGAAGTGGCTGATTTTGTGGCTGGATTCACAAAAAGAAAGAAAGAAAGAGAGAGAGAGAGAGAAATAAAGAAAGGGAGAGAGAGAGAGAAAGGAAAGAAAGAAGAAAAAAAGAAAGAAAGAAAGAAAAAGAAAAGAACATATGTGGATAGAGTGACTTTCTGGGACTTCTGAAGCCAGATCACAAGAAGCCTGGAAGCTTCTGCCTGGGCTTCTGGGACAGTTTCTTTTCCAGATGCCTCCTTGGAACATTCACACTTAGATCTCCGTTATCACATTGTGAAGAAGCCCAGGCCATTTCCAGAGAGGCCCACATGTTGAAGAATTGAGGTTTCCAAGTGACAGTCTGAACTCGATTTCTAGTCAACACTCAACACCAATTTGCCCTCCATGGGAGGACCAGTCTGAGAATTGGGTCATCCAACCTCAGTCAACTTGCCCTAGGTCCTGCCACATGGAATGGAAATAAGCACTGCCCAACTCCTGAACTACCAATAAAAATAAGTGATTGTTGTTGTTCTAAACCTCTAATATTAGGATATTTTGTAATGTAGCAATAGATAACTAGAACAAGGATGACACATCATGAAGGACAAGAGCAATCCTAGTCATAAATATTCTTATATAGATGAGGGAAACATTAGTAGATAGATGATTGTTATATTAAAGATCTTTGATTGGTTTTCCTCTAAATAGACCTTATTCTTCTAATATACCTCCAATAGACATACCTTACTCTTCTAATATACATTATATACAAAATAAAGCAGTTAGAGAATTATATATTATATATATGTATATATATACATATATACATATTCCGTATAGTTAAAGAAAAATTATATAGATAACATCATGAAATGGTGAAACTTAGGGAGGTAAGTGAGATCATCTGCCACTTAGTAGAAAAAAAAATTCAAATAATTAGGTGACTTATTCTAAGTCACATAGATAGAGACAGAAAAGGTCAAGATTTGCCCTTTATTCTAGGTCTGGGTTATTCAAATTTAACTATGAGTAAAATAACAAGGAGGAGGGAGAGGAGGAAAGATATATAACATGCTTTCAGAGTTCCAGTTTCCCAAAACTCTCAAGTATAAATAAAGCAACAGTTAGAGGACCTTTAAACATGCAAGTTCTCCTGTATCAGCATTAGCTTATTATTATTGCAGGACTGTGTTCAGTGACAGATGGTTGGGTCACTCAGTTACTGGGAGGATATAAATATTTCAAGACTGATTATATATGGGCCTTCAAATTAGAAGATAAAAATATTTTTATAACCTAGCTTTTCTTGCGTTGAGAAACTCCCTTTATATACCCACAAACAAATGTGTTCATCTAGGACATCTAAGACCATTTATCTTGCAAAGGAGTCTCACAAAATGAAATCCAAACCATAATAACTCACTTTAATTGATGATACTTTCAGGAGTGTTCCTAGAATGAGACACTCATTTCTTGGCACATTACAGATGCCTACACGTACTCTATCCTTATTTTACAAAACCTTAAAACTGGTTGAGAAAATTGAGTGCAGTGAGGATGTGAGAACTGATGGCAAAGGGCTGGAGATTAAAGCTTCTTACTCCAAAATGGGAGCTACCTCATAGTCTCTTGGACTTGGAGGTAACCTGTCAGTGAGTGGCTATATGGGTATTTGTGAAGGGTATAATATCATAGAGAGGCTACTTCTTGCATGCTTCAATTTGTATACCAAGAATTGCACCCAAACATGTGTTTATAAATACCTCTAATTTCAATTCTCAAGGACCATTTTCCATTCTTGTCCAAACCCAGAATTTCACTTCTTGTTTTTTTACCATACATAGGATGCCATCTTCTTCTTTGCTGTCCTCCTTAGGGCCAGTGTAAGGATATCTACTTTCAGACTGGTCACCTCCTTCATAGTGTTCTTTTCTTTTTAGTCTGAAACCACAATGAAGCCATTAACCATAGAAAGAAAGAGTCATCATCTTGGAAAAAATTATACTCTCAGTCCTGGAACAAACATTCCTTAGAGATAGAATAAAGAAACTTGCTTCAAATGACAGAAAAGAAAAATAGAGGAACACATATTTCAAACTACTTTTCTTATAAATTATCCTACTAGTCTTGGTATAAGTAAGCAAAATGGTAGGATCAAGAATATCTGCCATATATCTGGGTTTCAAGCCTGATTGAATGGCTGGGCCTCTCTTAAGATGAGGAGTAGTGATTTGGCAAAAAAGATCTATGAACCAGATTTGGCAAAAAAGATCAGTTCATTTTATACAAGTTCAGTGTTAGATGACAGATATCTGAAGGGCGATGCCAAGTTGGCAGTGGGATATAATTGTGTCTAGAGCTAGGAAAAAAACTCCCAGTAAAATATCTGGGAGGTTTGTATGATGTTGAAGAAGATGCCAAGGAAAGTGATGGGAGTAGGTGAGATTGTGCAGAGAGGCTGTATCTAGTGAAGACTGATTTAAAGGCTGTATAATGGAGGGAGACATGACTAAAATAATTGAAAATAACAGTGCAAAGAGAGAGAAAATGAGAATGATATGATATCTGAGAAGCTAAGGAGGACAGTGTTCCAAGAAGAAAATGGTCACCAGCAACAGATGTTCCTCACAAGTCAATTAAGAGGACAACTTCAATCCCATTTGAACCACCCATGCTATTTTCCAGTCATACAAATTTTTAGTTTTCTAACATGCCATGATTTCCCTTACTTCTGAGTTTCCATACCTGCCACTCAATCTGTCTGGAATAAATTTACTGTCCTTATTACTGAGTTAGTCATTGTTCATCCTTTAAGGCTTTGACTTAAAAGTTATGTTCTCTGAAGGAAACTTTCAGATCTTTCCCAAAATAGGTCCCAAGATAGGTCCTATGAGCTCGTGCTGCACCTTGTACTTTATTATTACAACTTTGCAAAAACAAAACAAAACAAAACAAAACAAAAACAAACCTGTTCTTCCTTCCCATTGAACTTAAACCTTCATGAAGTGTTTAGAATCACTTATTTTGTACATCAGTATATTCCCAGGATAGTAACTGGCACATAGTAAATACTTATTTAATATGCTGAAATAATAAATAAGTGGAAGAGAAGTTTTTTTATTCAAAAATTGTCCATCTTGGCTTTTCTTTTCAAGCTTTCCCTGATCCCTCTCTGGATGTTCCTCTTTCTCTTTGGAGCCACTGGTAATTCTGTCCTTAAATGTTGGTGTCCTCAGGTTTCAGTTGTTGGCTTTTGAACCTGGCTGGCTCAGTTGATAGAACATGCAACTCTTGATCTCGGGATTGTGACTTCAAGCTCCACAATGGGTGTAGAGTTTATTAAAAAAACAAACAAACAAACAAGCAAACAAAACAAAACAAACAAAATTTTAAAAAGTTCAAAAATACATTAAAAAATACTGAAAACATGATTAACTATCAGTCTTTTTTGTGAGGCATGTCATTCCTGTGCCCAGGCAATAATCCACTTATGAGATATCCCTCTACTATATACATAAATTTGTTACTACATTTCATCACTGAATTTTCAAGGTTTCTTTCTTTTGTCTTTTACCTACTACATTGTAATCTTTTTTTGAGTTCACCATATTAGAACCAACTTTGTATTTTCAAGGCCTTGCAAATGTACATGTTCAGTAAGTGTTTTATGAATTGAAATGAAACAGCTTCTTGAAACAGAATTGTTATGAGTTTGAAAACTGGTTCTCATCCTGTTAGAATTCAGTTCTTTCTGCTTTAGTCTTGTCCCTAGAGCAACCAAGCTACTCTAACATCACATTCAAAATTAATCAGTGTTAAATTTAGATTAATTAATATCATTGTTTCTAATAAGATACTGGCATATAACTAAGAAGTACTTTTGTTGATGGTGGGTGGTGTTTCTAGCTGAATTGATTATCTTGTTAGGGAAATATTAGAGGCATCATGTTTGTGCTAAACTGAATAAAAATTTAGTAGTATAGAACTTTTGTTATATGTAAAATGTTGGAAAATAAGAGGATGATACTAAAACTATAAACTAGAAAATTACCTTAGTACTATAGCATATCGTTTTTTCATGCATAAACTGTAAAGTCAAGTATGAAAAAAAAATCTATAAATTGCTGTAGCAATGGAGAATGGATTTAAAATCCAAATAAAATTAAATTCTAGGTTAATGTTGCCTGTTATATTTGATGACAACTATAAACATAATACAAGTTTGTTAACTTACTGCTTTCAAATGCAAGTTGATAACCAACAATGGTATCATTTTAGCACACATAACTAACTACTTGTGTCTGAATGTCCCAACAGGTAAGCTGAATTACAGTAATAAAGTGGTGCTTAGCTCACTGATTTTATTTATAGTGTCTTAAATAAAATTGAGTTTTCTTTAGAGTCCCTAATATATTCAGTGATTACATGAAGGATCTGTTATTTATTTACCTACACACCTATCTACCTATTTTTATTTCTAATCTTTAACTTAATGTCATTTTCTACTGGGCTATTAAGAATATATAGATCAGTGTTCAAATTCACAATAAGATCCCTCATATATAGGAGATACTTTTGAAGATATATTTAGCTCGTAAGTATTGCTTACGAAAAGCAGGCCTCACTAACTTGTTGTCCTTTATCTACTTGAAATAAGGTAAATTCACCTGTTCTTAAGTTCACAATTATAAAAATCTGGTGTGTTGATAAACTAACACTTTAGACAGATGCTTAGAGCATTAGTTTCTGTAAACAGGATCCCTACATCTACATCAGCATCACCTTGGAGACTTAGAAATGCACATTCATGGGCTAATCTTCAGAACTACTGTATCAAAAATTCTGGGGCAGGATCCAAAAATCTGTGTTTTAATAAAGTTTCTTGATGATCCTGTTGCTCAGTAAAATTGGGGAAACTTAAAGTGAATAGGTTCACAGAATTTTGGAGTCTAATGGAAACTTAGAAACTAACTAGTGTTCTCATTTTTAAGGTGATGTTTATAATGATTAAATGACTTGCTTAAGGCAGCTCCATAGCTAACTGAATTTTTAAACTCCTGGTCTTGCTAAAGTTTCCAGTTGAAGCATAGAAGTGTGCTTAAAAATGGGCACACACAGACTCAAACGTGCATGCATAAAGTAATTCTAGTATTTTCTTTTTAAAGGAGTTTCCAAAAGTTTTATTGACCTCTCAAGTGAATTAAACTTTATTACTTTATGAGCAATAGTCAATGACACTTCATATTTTAAGAGGTAGGCTTAATAAGGCTTTATACTCCAAGCCATAGATATGCCATAAATCTACAAAAAGCTTGGTCAATATCAATCAAATTCGTTAAATAATTTATATATTGGGAAATATTTAAGGCAGAGATAGCAAAAAGTCTCTATGGTCATAAATCATTCTTAAAAGATGTTTTAAAATCAAAAATTTTCATTCCAACTCATATATATTTGATTAAACTCACCTAATTTAAAGTAAAAATATAAAAAATGATTTTTAAAGTCTTTATGTCATTGCAATGGCTATTTTAATATTTAGATAAAATAACTTTTTTCTTAGTGCAGTCAGATATAAAAGTTAGTACTTTTCTAATTTGTATATCTGCATGAATAGACATGCTATTCTTCACAAATTAAAATGTTCATAATGCAAAAGCTTTGCTTCCCTTGAGAAAAGGTAGAAGAAATGAATGGAGACAGATCCCCTATAAGGAACTGAAATTGTGCCAAAAGGAAATTGCATTTTCCAAAGCAGGTCTCATTGTTGGGGAAAGCACAGGACACCAGCTAAATCAAAGTCCCATTTCAGTGAGCTCATCTGAACAAAACTGCACGCACTAGATTCATTACCTTGGAAGGTGAGTCAAATCCATGGGGTTTCCCACAGAGTTCGAATTTGATTTTCAGTTTTACTCTAATTATTAATGTTTGGTCAAAGAGGGAGTCAAAATATCTGTTTGAAAAAGAGCCAGAGGGTGCCTGGGTGGCTCAGTGGGTTAAGCCGCTGCCTTCAGCTCAGGTCATGATCTCAGGGTCCTGGGATCGAGCCCCGCATCGGGCTCTCTGCTCAGCAAGGAGCCTGCTTCCCTCTCTCTCTCTCTCTCTCTCTCTGTCTGCCTCTCTGCCTACTTGTGATCTCTGTCTGTCAAATAAATAAATAAAATCTTTAAAAAAATAAAAAAGAAAAAGAGCCAGAAATGCACATGCTATACTTAATCAAGTCTGTCATCACCTCCTTACCCTCCCCCCCAAAAATCCACCCCAAATCAGCATAAGAAAAATACACTGTTTTTGCCCAATTTATGCATTTCATATCAAGTCATATATAGGCAGATTGTCACATAGAATGAGTCAAATAGTTCCATAAAATTAGGTTAAGTACTTCTGGAACTCTCAGTAGTAAAATAATAGGGCAGCTTCTCAGGAGACTAACATGAGTTCAAAGAATAGGAAAATCTGACTGTGAAAATGCTTCTCCTTAAGCCCAGTTAGGACCTGTCACAATATCCTAGGATCCTATGACTTCCCTTTTGCAAACTGTGATGGAAAAACCATCTAAAAGTTTTCAGTAAATTGAAACCACTATTTCCATGTCTAGCAATGCACCATGTCATAGATCTAATAATGCTTTGAATTCAAGTATACAAGTTGAAAGTCAGTTATATCCCACCTGTAGATCAAATCCTTATAATAATAATATATTAGTTTGATGTGGGATTAGAACTTGTTATTCTTGAGATTTATGGAATGTATACTATTAGTCTCTCATGTAGTAGAGAAAAAAACCAACTTTGAGGTAGTTCTATCTCAAAAATAGATTGTCTCATACCTCACAGGACTGCAGATGTTTGAGCAATGAAATAGTATTTGCTAACTATTTACAACTGAACCCTTGGAATTTATATCATGTATTAGATAAGAAACATGTGGGGAAAAAAATCCCAGAGATATCTCTCTCTTCAGAAATCATGTAGTAATTTAAACTTTCTGCCTGTATATGGTCCCATAAAATTTATACAGGGAGAAATTAAATGTATAAAATGATTTATAGGTGGATTAAAAAAGCTTGTGAGTTTGGGATTTCATACATCTTCATGAAAACTGTTATAAATCTCTGTAACCTAAATTGCTTATCCTGGTTCTACAGAAGGAGCATAAACAGAGCAAGCAATTATTTGTAATAAACTTTTTCTTTAATATTGTGGCAATCCCATTTTCTTAACACACTTCTCATAATACATCTTGTGTCCTCATAGAGTCAAAAACTGCATTCTAGTTGCTCATGCTTTTTGCAGTTGAACAGACTCTGTCGTTAATGTGGGTAAGTCAATGTGGCCATGATGTTGAGAGCAAATTACGAATGAAACCTTAGCCTAATCTTTTGAGGGTTTACCTTTTTTTATAAGTCAAGACTTAAGGTTTTTACTACTTATGGGAAAAGTTTTAAGATAATATTTTCTGTTTACAACCTTAAGAACACTTGTTAAATAAGTTCCAGATTCTATAAAGCATTACATGCAATTTGAGATATGAGTTGAACAGTCGTAAATTGTTGTAAACCACTGATGTAAATGTTGTTTGTTTCACTAAGAATAATAATCCACTATCTTAATTTTTTTAATTTAAATTTAAACAAATAATTAAAATTATGCTAACTTTAGCACTGATAGTTCATTTACTATCTCACAACAAATGTTAGAAAGAAGAGGGGTAAGATAACATCTGCATTTCTTTGGAGGAGTATGTTAGTGATTTTTAAGAAAATTTGAGGACATGTGCGGGTTATCTCTGCAAAATAATTTACTTGTGCCTGTTCTTTGCAATTTCATTTATTTAAAAATAAATTGTTAGTACTTTACACAGATCTCGGTGAGGATCATTGTACTGGTTTCCTGGGAGGAGGGAAAAGGCAGATGAGATTTTGATATCTTAGAAAACAGCATGAAAATGGATAGAATGAAATCAAATTATATTCTTATTGAGATATTGGCTTCATTTTTTAAAATTAAAAAAAGTAAATTAGTCTCATGATTTTTTCCTTTTATCACATCCCTCTCTTTTAAGTTTGAATCAAGGAGCAATGCCCTTTGCATAAAGCTACAAACTCAGGTGACTACAAAGACCAAGTGCCAGGCCAGTCAGGGAAAGTAGCAAATAGGAGGGTAAAGGAATTGCCTACAGGAGAGAGCTGCTTTTCATGACCCACTAGGGATTGCCCTTCACTAATGGAGGGCCAGGTTTTTCAGTATTCTGGAGAATCAAAAAGTCTAGATTTAAGTTGTATCTCATTGTTCTTAAATGTTTCTCAATTAAACCACAAAAATTCTGTTGGCTTACCAATTTTTTTTTTATCTTTATTTTTTAGTTTCTGGGCTAATCTCAATCTATTCAGGGCAGAAAAGTGAAATTTTCATGGCATTGTGCATCATCATTATATTCTAATGAAATTGCTTTAGATCGATATCCATTAGTGTATTTGAACTGACAGAGTTGGCCCTGAATCTGAATGTTCTCTTACAACAAGCACTTACTGTGTATAGTGCATGGTTCTTGGCATTGTTAATGAGATTAAAGAAAAAGAAGACTTGGTGTCTGATAATTCCGGTTGGGAAGTTTAAAATATAAATGTGATCCATGAATCATAAAATTTATATGCTGTATGACTATAAATTATATACTAAATGTACCAGTATATGAAATGACTTTGAGATGTCTTTTTCCCCTTGTCTCTTTAAAGGGTTATACATTCTTCATTGATATATTTTCTTTGGTTAATCAAAACATAAAATATTCTGTAATCACACAATAATATTTACTAAGTGCTTGCTTTATGTGCTAGCAGTGGTATATCTATATTTAATAAAACATTTAAGTTTCTGTAATTCACAGAATGACATAGAAGAAAAGAATTTGGAGTAAATGATGTGTGTAACCGTCTGAGATTGCTGTGTGAGTTTGGCCAAATATAATAATTTCTGAGCCTTTGTGATTTAAGCTATTAGGTAAAGATCATAATCATTCTTTCCAGTATGAGACAGTAGAGATGAATATTCTTTGTCAAATGTATCAAATTATGAAAATATTCATTACTATCTTTAATTAATCACGAAAGATTTGTAGAAAAAACAAAGAAATGAAGTAGATACAGCCATAAACTTTAAAAAGATCTCAATCTAGTTGAAGTAGCACTTGTAAATATTTATGTCCATTGTTTGATTTTTAAGTATAATGAGCTTTCTAATCTAACACATACCATCACTTTGAGCAACTTTCTTTTTAAAAATCTCTATCCATAATTCTTAAAATTACTCCCTCAATATTCACTAAATAATTTTGTGGGGGCTTCACATTATTTAAGCTTTTATCTAAATGTATTTATTAATAAATGACTTTTTTTTACATTGGAGAGAAAAAAATTAAACTGTGTTAAATATAGGACATGGTCCTCAGGCTTTTTCCTAATAGCTTTATGAGACAAAGTTAATCGAGTGCTTATTACATTGCTTTTATAGAACGATTTTTATCCATTTGTTCAGTGTATGGGTTCAGATGTATGAAACCTGTTTTTAAAAGTGACAGTATACATAGCACTACAGCTCATTCAGATTCAGGAAGATGTCAACTCAAAACCATAACAATTCATACATCATTGGAGACAGTGTTACTGATTCCATATGGAGCTTAACAGGCCTTCACTCTTAGCCCCAGAATCAAGCAACATCCATCTTCTCATGTTTACAACTAAAAAGAAAAAAATTAAATTAAATAAAGGTGTTTAGAAGCATTTTTCTTTCACCAAAAAATACAACAGAATAGAAATCGTGCACGACAAGTTTTGGTTCAATAGGAATTAAAATTGATATGTGATAAATCACTGTAGAATGGAACCTTCAATAGAAAGCAGTGAAGGATTAACTATCAGCTCTTGGCTTTGTACATATAATTAGAGGAGGAACCCATCCAAAGCGTGGATCTGGTAGTTGTCAAAGTCAGTAGTTACGTGACACAAGACTATCTGGGGATGATGGATTGTGATTGCATTTTTTGCTTTTAATTCAGATATTTCGGCATCAGTCAGAGAGCAACAAGAAACGTTTTGAAAATATATGGAGTTCTTCAGGCTAGAATTTCCTGGGTGAATCAAATCAGTATTAGCAAATTGTTCAACCTAGATGCCTCTCTGCTAAGTGAATGAAATTACTATGGTGGATTTTAGCTACTCCCATCTGAAGGAAGTAGCCTGGCCTGACTGACTAGGAATAGGCTCTAAAATCACACACTCTGGGTTTGGATTCCCAAAGCTGACATTTACCAGCTATAAGAGTGTGGACAAATAATCTCTCTGATCCTAAATCAAAGCAGGGGGAATTATATAGCTGAGTAGGCCGGGATATAAAAAAATTAGTTTGGGAAAAAAGTGTCATTTTAATTGTACTGGTTACATGGCAGTTGTTGTTTCTATTATTCCCAAATGGAGGCCATAATTAGGACTAGTTTCAACATCCTCTGCCTCCCAATTTACTACAATTACCACAAGAAGCTCAGACTTTTCAGGTCACTATTATCTTTTTGGCTCTGCCTATATGTCGCTTAAATGGACTCAAGCTGCCACCAGTCAGACCGTGGCAGTAAACATTCCATGTGCCCTATGGAACCCATGGCCTGTCCTTGGCAAAATTCCCTCTATCCTTAGTGAAACGAAAGTCTAACTTCATTGCTAATGTTTTATTGCTGACAGCTTACAGATCTGACACCGCTGCCTTCTCCTTTTGTGCCATATCTGACAAAACTATATATAGTCTTAAACTATAGAGAAGCCCACTTACACCAGCATGGAAGTTCAAACCGTGCAAATCTCAGCCCAGGCTTGGGAGCTATCACCCACCAGTGCCACCCACTTTCACGGTATATATAAATGCCATCACTTCTCTCTCCACTTAAGCTGTTAAGGATCTTGGGTGCCTATTTTGCTCTCTCCAGAAAGTCCCATTGAACATGAACCTCTTGGTTCATATGTAGCATTATTAGTCTTGGCATTCAAACAAATTTTAGGGGTGTTCGTGTAAGAGTGTGTGTGTGTGTGTGTGTGTGTGTGTATAGAGGGGTTACTCCCATCTGCCATGGGGGGCATCCACAGAATATTCAATCTCTTCTTTATCATTCCTTCATGTTTTTGCTCTTATTTTTTTAAATATTTTATTTATTTATTTGATGGAGAGAGAGAGAGATTGAGCACAAGCCGAGGGAGCAGAGGGAGAGGGAGAAGCAGGCTCTCCACTGAGCAGGGACCCTGGGATCATGACCTGAGCTGAAGGTAGCCAGTTGACCAACTGAGCCACCCAGGTGCCCCCATATTTTTGCTCTTACTGAAACCTGCAACCAAGAACCCTGGTCCTATACATCCCTCTCAAGTGATGGCTGTTCTTTAGCTCATATATGTCTTATCAGCAGAGGTTGAGTTTAGTCTCAGATGCTTCTCACTGCCTCTTCTAGACCACTGCTTTTTATCCTCTCCCACCATCCCCCCCAAAATAATCCAGATCCTGTGGACCAGTGATTTCACACTGTAAACCTGCTGCCTTTTCTTGGAGTAGGTGCCCGTTGTCACTCCAGTCACTGTTATTTATCTGGCAAAGATTACATCAACTTGCTGATTTTCCTCCCACCACTATTTGGATCCACATTTGTTATTATTCTGATAATTCAAGAGATTATTACCCCCCTCTCATTTAATAGCACCTACAGTCACTCATTTGCTTAGGTTAGTAACTTTGGCATAATCCTGATTCCTCTGTAACTCCCCATCAAATGTCTAAATCCAATTGACCAACAAATACTACTCCACATTCCAACAATAATTTATCTGGAATAGGCCCCCAGCTCCTCTACTTTATTTTAATCTAAGCAACCTACAAATATAGTTTTGACTTGGACTTCAGCTCCAGCTTTCTTAGAATTGTACTGTGGTAGTCTGCATAACAGTGCCAAAGATATCCATGTCCTAATTCCTAGAACCTGTGAATATTCACCTTATATGCCAAAAGGGACTTTGCAGATGTTATTGAATTAAGGATCTTGAGAAGGAAGAGTATCTTGAATCACCCAAGAGAAACCTAACTATAATCAAAAGGTTCCTTATAAGAGGGAAGCAGGAAGTTCGAAAAAGGAAGTAGAAGACAATGGAAGCAACAGTTGGGATTGATGGGAGGAAAGGGATCACAAGCCAAGGAATACCAACAACCTCATGACATCAGCCCCATGAAACTGAGTTTGGACTTCTCATCTCTAGAACCGTGAGAGAATTAATTTTTGTCATTTTCAGGTGACAACTTTTGGCAATTTTTATAGTGACAATAGGAAACAAATTCATTTGCCTTCTCTTGCTCTTGTTCCCTTACAATCTGTTGATGATAAGATGTATAGTATGCTTCTTTCAAAATGCAAATGAAGTCATTTCATTTCCCTGCTTAAGGTGTTCCAATGACTTCCTATTTCAGAATAAAATCCAATATCTATGTCATGGCCTATAAAGCCTCAATGGTTTGGGGCTGACTACCTCTCTTTTATCACTTCAGCCTCTTTTACGCCTTGTCAGCTGCGTTGTACTCCATGGTGTTCCCAGGACATATCAAACATGTTGCTGCCTTGCTCATTTCCCCTTCATTTGCTTCACATCTCATCTCATATGCCTCTTCCTTAGAGGACACTTCCCTGACCACTGTATCCAATCTCTCTAACATTGGGACAGCTTTCTTTTGTACTTCCTCTTCTATTTTTAGCTTTAGTTGCCATTATATCACTTATTAATTTATTTTCTTCTTTTTTTCTGGAATGTAAACTCCAGGATGAGGTCAGGGGCTTTATTTATTTATTTATTTTCACAGCTCTGTCTTCAGCACTTAAAATAGTGTGTACACTATGATAGACAATTAATGCATATTCGTTGTGCAAACTACTTAAGCCCTTATAGTAACAATACTATTGTCTGTGTTTTTATTTACTTTACAAGTCCCTTATTGTTCTTAGCACTGTTTAAATGCCTTACAAACCAAAGCACTTGTAATCCTCATATCAACCCTATCAGGTAGGTACTAATATTATGTAAATCTTATAGATGAGGAAACTGAGAGACAGGTTAACTAATTTTCTGAAATTCATAAAATTTGTGATCTGCCTCAAGAATCCATGTTTAAACAGTAAGTTATGCTGTCTCTCTAGCAGTTGTACCAAGGAAACATACAAGGTACTAGCAAAGCTTTTCTTTCTAAACATAATGCATTTTTTCTATTTAAATATTTATTTCAGTTGTCTTTTTTTAAATTTTTTAAACTTCTTTTGAGTAATTATAGACTTATAGGAAGTTCTAAAAATAGTACAAAAGAGTTCTGTGTGCTCTTAGCCTATTTTTTTTCCAATGCTGACATCTTACATAATTATAATGCAAAAAAATGATATTAGCATGATATGTGTATAAAGTTCTATGTCATTTGATCACTTGTAGATCCTATAACCAGCAAAATAATCAAGACCCAAAATTGATCATCACTATCACTATGAAGTTCCCTTGTGCAAAGATTTTATAATACTACCCTGCCTTGGGGCGCCTGGGTGGCTTAGTCGTTAAGCATCTGCCTTCAGCTCAGGTCATAATCCCAGGGTTCTGGGATCAAGCCCCACATGGGGTTCCCTGCTTGGCAGGAAGCCTGCTTTCCCTCTCCCACTCCCCCTGCTTGTGTTCCTGCTCTCACTGTCTCTCTCTCTCTGTCAAATAAGTAAATAAAATCTTTACCAAAAAAATACTACCCCTCTTCCCACCATGCCTAACACCTGTCATCTACTAATCATTTTCTATCCCTATAATTTTGCCATTTCAGCATTAAAATATAAATGATATTATGCATTATGTGACCTTTTAGGTTTGGCTTCATTATCCTGAGCACTTGAGATCCACCCAAGCTTCTCTGTGTATCAGTGGTTCATTCCTTTTTATTACTCAGTTGTATTCCATATTTCAAATGTAATTTATACTTTTTCTCAGCAGGGCACCTGGATGGCTCAGTTGGTTGGGCGCCTGCTTTTGGCTCAGGTCATGATCCTGAAGTCCCGGGATCTAGTCCCACATTGGGCTTCCTGCTCTGTGGGGAGTCTGCTTCTCCCTCTGACTCTTCCACCTCTTGTGCTCTCTCTCTCTCAAATAAATAAATAAAATCTGCATAAGCAGATTCTATTAGAAAAATACCTGTTCTGGTAACAGAGTTAAAATTAATAAAATTCTTACATCAATTCAGGCATCATGTAGATGGGTTAACTTCAAAATATGACAGGTAATTTATTTTAGAAAACATAAGGTTAATTTCAAGTAAATTAAGTAATTAATTTTCAGAAATGCATACATATTTAAAAATAAAATCATGATCTGTTGTCATCTGTCATGAGACCATAAATTTGAAGTTGTGCTTTTCAAGTGATTATTGAGCACTGGCTTGAGTAAGTACATGAAACTGCCCAGATGAGCCTAGATATGTTATACAGCAGAAAAGAGAATCATCTGCACATGACAGGTGATGTCACATCAGATTATGTGTTGTTGTTGTTATTGTTTGGAGGCCTAGGCCTTGTCAAGACAGGAAGCTTCTAAAGGGTTAGGTGCTGGATATGGATGCAGATTGGACAGTCAATGTGTTCAGAATAGCTTGGTATCATTTGTTTCTAGATTGGGGTCTGTGACTGTGTCAGTCCCTATGTTCAGAGAAGTCAGGGTTGGGTATGTTCAGTCTCTCCAGCCTGTTGTTTTGCTCAGAAGGTTTGCATGATCAGTTTTAATAAGTCTAAAAGTGGAATGGTCTGTTCAGGCCATGAGTTATCCGCTGCATGACATACTTGTGAACTTGGATGCAGACTTGCTGCTTCTTCTGGGACTTGGCTGAATAGTGGTCATTGCCAGACTCCCACTGCCCTATGTCTGTTCCTTCAGCCTGGTTGTAAAAGCTTTCAAGAGTCACCTTGAGCCTCAGAGTCTTTTTTCCCCATAGCTACCAAAGTTGTGGAATTGAGGAGCCCCTACCACCTGAGGCTTAACAGATACAATTACTTAATAAGACTGAGTCTCAGTTTCCTCATTTGTAAAAAGAGGTAAGATATTTTACCTCCCACATAGTAGTTGGGGTGTTGTCGACATTAAATAACCTGGGGCATGTGAAACATATCATCCTTTGGCATCCTAAACACATGCAAGACAATGTTACTACTACTACTATAGTTAATATATTCTAATATATTCTAAATATAGAATGCTTAAGTATGTGTCCCTAAGATACAGTGGGGCAAAATTTTACAAGCTTTTTAAACACTTGCATTTTTATCAACATAATGATCACATGAAAATCATACAAAGAGTCACCCTAGAGAAACAGAAGGAAAGCCACTCAGCCCAACTTTGGGGGAATACAAACTGACCTACATTTTTGTATATGGAAATTATTATATTGCTGTTGTTAGTTATGGTATACTATATTAAAGATGTGGAAGATTTTTTTTCCATGGAGTTCTAGATCTCATTTAGATTCTTAATAGCATTATAGATTAAAGATCATTTTAAACTATAAACTTTGACTTAATTCTTAAGATACAATAGCAAATGGGAAGAAAACAAACAAAATAAACCCATAGTCAGCAGCAAAAAGAACAAGAGAAGCCCATGAGTATATTCCACACAATTAAAAAAGGCAACAAAGTTGATGTAAGCCTGATAATAAATAAAAAAAAAGATAGAGTAAGATCAATGACATGCCTGCTAGAATAATGTGGGAGAGGCTCCAATGAATGAACTTTAGAAACACTTCAGTCTTGGTGTTCACAGTGCAGGGTGATGGGGTGAGAAAGGGACTGAAGAAAGGAAGTTTCCCTGGAAAGCTCCCCATGATGCAGCTGCTTTGGGGCTTTCCTCTCCTACCCTTCACCATTCCTCCCCAACCCCCTGATAATTCCACTAAAAGTGACCAGCATCCTGGTGTTTACTCCTAATCAAAAACTGAAGACATTACACTAAACAGATTTAGCTAACCATGGTGAACTAGGGTTCCCACTGTTAGCATAGACATCAAAAAAGAAAATTCTCTTTATTCTAGAATTTTGGAAGAAAGTAGTACAATAACTAGTTCTCCATCTGCTGAACTCATGCTGGTTATCAAACCCTGCCTATGCATATGGCATTTCCCATCTTATTCAGAGGAGAGATTTAACAAGAGTACAATCTAGGTACCCCACATTAGGGCTGGTGGTAAGAGAATATTAGCATTCATAACATGATTCTCATTCTTATAAATGAATGGATATCAAAGGATCACAAGCAGAATAAGTGAGAAAGACCTATATAAACCAACCAAAGAAAGAAAACAACCTGAAAGGAAGGAAAAAATTTTATAGTAAATAGAATACAACTAAAAAAAGGAAAAATCTAAATTACTATCATCAAAGGGAAGAATGCTACAAAAACCAACAAAGACATGCCATAAGGGGGCAAACAAATCCAAAAGCAAGTTCTTGTAAATACTAATAAAATAGACAAAACTCTAAAAGTTTGGTCAAAAGAAACACAGACATGGAAAAAAAATTAAATACACACACACAAAATACACACACTTTGAAAATGAAAAAAAAACTGGTCCATCTCATAAAAGCTAGCAAATGAATGGGCTCTTGGTTGGTGCAGTGGGTTAAGCATCTGACTCCTGGTTTCCCCTCAGGTCTTGATCTCAGGGTCTTGTTCTTAGAATCTACAATGTTAAAACTCTCTCTGCCCCCTCCCCGTGTTCACTCATGCATGTGTCTCTCATTCTTTCTCTGAAATATAAATAATCTTAAAAAAAAAAAACCTAGCAATTGAAGGGAATAAGGAAATATAAGGGTTCTACTATTTTCATTTGATATAGTAGGAAGCCAAATGATAATACTGAAAGTGAATGAAACATGGAGTAGACTTAGATTATATAAGACCTTAGACAAACTATAAATGAGGAAGAGGAGGGAATAAACTGAAAGAGAGACATAATATAACTTAAATTATCACCTTATGTACCACGAAGTTTTTATCTAAGTTAGGAAATAATAGTGTAAACCAACATCTTAAAATTATTGCAATAACCAACAAAGATTAAAACAGAAATGATGAGGTAGAGGTTGGTGAGAAAAGTAAGGTGAGATAATGGAGTTTATATAAGCCCTTTGGTACTACTTTTTTTTTTCATCCAACACATTTAAAGATTTTTAAAAAGTAAGGCAAGAATGCTGTCTAACCAAATAGAGTAAAAATAAGCCAGTTAAACTGGTTAGATTTAACATGGTTTGACAAAGTACCTACTAATTCGACATTTATCTGATTGAGTTTGCCATTAAAGAGGCAAAATATTCTCATTCATAGACTGTGTAGCCATAGCTCAAAACTATCTTTATTGCACATTATGTTGTCTAATGAATATTACCTGTTGTTTAGATAATACTTTTTCTTGCATTCCATTTAAAACATGTTATTAGAAAAAGAAATGCTTGTTTATTGTAGAGACTAAAACAAAGAAAACAACAATGAAAGTCACTTTTAATCCAATGGCTGGTCCTTTTAAGTGAATATTTTGCTTTAATATAATTACTTTCCTGAGAAAGAATTCTCAAAAGGAAATTTTAGGGGCGCCTGGGTGGCTTAGTGGGTTAAAACCTCTGCCTTCGGCTCAGGTCATGATCCTGGTGTCCTGGGATCAAGCCCCGCATTGGGCTCTCTGCTCAGTGGGGAATCTTCTTCCTCCTCTCTCTTTCTCTGCCTGCCTCTCCACCTTCTTGTGATCTCTCTCTCTCTCTCTGTAAAATAAATAAAATCTTTTAAAAAAAAGGAAATTTGACATTTTATAGTACTCTGTGCATAAGCTCATATGTTATTTAGAATAAAATTTGTAACATAGACATAAAAAAATTAAAAATTTTTTGCTGTATAATTTCATAAAAGAGATATTAACCACAGTGAGAGTTATATAGGAAACCTAATGAGAAAAGAAGGGAAAAATAAATATTTTTAAATAAAAGCAAATCATTTCCATTTCAGACGTATATGGCTTGATTTATTTTAAAGTATACTTTCTTCTTTACCTTGCATATACAAACTAAAGAGTATGAAAAAATTGAAATTTAGTCTAATTCTTTGGAGTTCTTCTATTAGTTCATATACCAGCTTAAAATGCCTGTGAACAATTAATAGCTGTATCACTAGAAATGAAAACAAAGCAATCAACATCATGATATAATTTTGTTAATAGTTAGTGTTGAGTTAGTATTTGCAATAAGCCTCTATACTTGTCATCATAATCCTGCCTTTATGACAGTTTGCTATTTTTGACCATATCAGTTAACTTCTAGATCATCTGAATTTTTATAATCCATAAAATTCTACAAATTATCAATTATAAGACGATCACATTGCTGAATGCTAAAGATACAAATGTACATAAATGTGGTAGGTTTTTTTTACATTATATATTTTACAAAATGAATATACAAAAATCTGCTGTGTGTTTTTACAGAAATAATAAACTATCAGAAAGAGAAATTTGGAAAATAATCTTATTTACAATTGATCAAAAAGAATAAAACCACTTAGGAATAAATTTAACCAAGGAGGTGAAATACATATGCTCTGAAAACTCTAAGACATTGATGAAAGAAATTAAAGAATGCCCAAACAAGTGGAAAAGTATTCCATGCTCATGGAATTAATATTGTAAAATGTCTATATAATGCAAAGCAATAAACAGACTCAAAGCTATTTCTACCAAAATTTCAATGGCATTTTTACAGAAATAGAACAAATGATCCTAATATTTTTATGGAACCATGAAAGATCTAAATACCTAAAGTGATCGTTGTGAAAAAACAAAGTTACTCCTTAATTTTAAACTATATTACAAAACTGTAGTAATTAAAACATCATGGTATTGTCATAAAAACAAATACATAGGTCAATGGAATGGAATAGAGAGCCCAGAAATAAACCCACACGTATATGGTCAATTAATTTATGACAAAGGGGAAAGGACAGTCTCTTCCATAAATAATTTGAAAAAATTGGACATCTGTATGCAAAGGAATGAAAGTGGACCACATATGATATATGGTGAGCCATACACAAAAGTGAACTAACAATGGATTAAAGATTTGAATGTAAAACTAAAACTATAAAACTTCTAAAAGAAAACAAGGCAGTAAGCTCCTTGACATAGGCCTTGGTGATACACACACACACGCACACACACACACACATATATATACATATACATATATACATATTTACATATATATACATATATACATATACATATATATATACACACACACACACATCAAACCAAACACTTCTGCACAACAAAGGAAACCATCAACAAAATAAAAAAGGCAACCTATTGAATGAGAGAAAATAACTTCAAATCATATATCTGTTAAGGGGCTTATACCCAAAATATATAAAGACTTCATACAATTTAATCACCAAAAACTCAATCTGATTGAAAAATGGGTAAAAGATTTAAAAAGACATTTTTCCAAAGAAGACATGCAGATGGCCAACATATACATGAAAAGATGTCCAACATCATTAATCATTGGGGAAATGCAAATCAAGATTACAAAGAGATCTCATCTGTCATCTGTTAGAGTGGATAATATCAAATGGATATGAACAGACAAATCTTAGTGAGGCAATTGACAAAGGGGAACCCTTCTGCATTCATAGTGGGTATGAAAATTGGTGCAACCATTATGGAAAACGGTATAGAGATTCCTTAAAAAATTAAAAATAAAACCACCATATAATTCAGCAATTCCACTTCTGGGTATTTATCCAAAGAAAATAAAATGCTCACCCAGAAAGATATAGGCACTCACCTGTTCATTGCAGCACTATTTATAATAGCCAAGTTATGGAAACAACCTGTGTCCATCATTGGATGAATGAATAAATCACAGTAGAATATTATTCATTCATGAAAAATAATTCAGTATTGCCTTGTGACAACACAGATGGACCTTGAAGACACCAAAGGCCTTATGATAAGTGAAATAACACAGAGAAAATACAGATACCATACGATTTCTTTTATATGTGAAACTTAAAAACCAAAACCAATAAGCTTATCAATACAGAGAACAGACTGGTGGTTGTAAGCAGTAAGGGGTGAAGGGCGGTAGAAATGGGTAAACTGTTTTGCTTTTTTTTTTTTTTTATAAATTGAATAATTTTTTAAATGCAATTTTTCCAAAGAAAGGGAAATGAAGAAAAAGAATAAGAAATTCAGCTGTTTTCTTTTTTTGTTTGTTTGTTTTGTTATAGGAAAAGAAAAAAGTAAGAGTGTACACTTGAGGATAAAATGCAAATTGAGTTTGATTTGAATTAAGATAATTGCACCATAATGAGAAACCAAACACTGCAAATGAGAAATATGATGTGGCATTTCAAAAAACCATTTCCTGGGGCACCTGGGTGGCTCAGTGGGTTAAATCCTCTGCCTTCGGCTTGGGTCATGATCTCAGGGTCCTGGGATCAAGCCCCACATCGAGCTCTCTGTTCAGCGGGGAGCCTGCTTCCTCCTCTCTCTCTGCCTGCCTCTCTGCCAACTTGTGATCTCTGTCAAATAAATAAATAAAATTAAAAAAAAACAAAAACAAAAACAAACAAACAAACAAAAAACCCATTTCCTCCCACCTATTATGACTGAGTGTATAGTCTACGCCTATCTTTTCTCTGAAAAGCAAGACAACGGATTAGGAATAGAAAGAAGGGAGAAGAAATTAGCTAGAAGTGAAACAGAAAAAGATCACACTACACCTATATCAGGGTCATATATTATTCGACTCAAATACTTGATTTACTTTAAAAGGAGCCTTTAATGATTATCCTTTAATGTATTCTGTGCATTCTCTTTGAAGTTTCATGTCAGTCAGTATTCTGCAGGGAACAGATTCCGCTTTAGACAATACTTTTTTTTTTTTAAGATTTTATTTATTGATTTTTGCGAGAGAGAGAGAGAGAAGTGTGAGAGGCAGATCATGGGGAGAGGCAGATAGAGAGAGAGAGGCAGGCTCCCCGCTGAACAGGGAGCCTCATACAGGGCTTGATCCCAGGGATCACGACCTGAGCTGAAGGCCTATGCTTAACTGACTGAGCCACCCAGGTGCTTCTAGACAATACTTTTTAAAGATTTTTAAAAAATTTTTTGAATAATCTTACCATACATTTTAAATAATCTCTAGGAGTGGGACTTGAACTCACAACCCCAAGATCCAGAGTCACATGTTATACCAACTTAAACAGCCAGGTGCCTCTCCACGTTAGCTATTTTGAATAAAAGGATTTATTACAGCATGTCAGATGGCTTCTAGACTTATTAAGATGATTGAATAAAAAATCTGCAGAATGAGATTCCAGAATCTATTCTCAAATCTAAACTACAGAATCAAACTGTCAAAGGAGTTGCTTCTCTTGCTATGGTTGGGAAGCTACTTGTCAAATCAGGGGACATCCCTTGTTACACACAAAAACATAAGACTGCTTTTGTCTGAGCTGCTAAATTAGCTACAGTAACTGGTTCCAGAACAAAATCACTGCTCCACTCAGGAAGCCTCGTGTGCAAAAATCAGGATGCTGCCATTATATCTTCCCACATTGTGGGTCCCACATTGTGCCACATTTTCTACTATCAAGGAGCCATTTGTGCTAAATCAACAAGCCTTAGAGATGGAGTTTGTTCCAGAACCATGCCATATTTACTATAACCCACATTGATAAAACACATGCTCAATACCCCACTCATCTCAATTCCAATTTCAGATCTCATGTGATTGCATCTGATGTGGAATCTGAAACAAACTTGGATCACCAGCTGAAAAAGAATTGGAGAAGTTTTTGTTTTTAGCCTTTTGCTCCCCATAGGAAAGGAAAGCCACACTAGAAGAAAATTAGAATAGATATTCTGAGCCAAACTCAGTTGCCTTGGACTTCACTCTTTCTTCTCCACATTCATGCTTGAAAATTTCAAACTTCGTTTGTTTGTTATAGACAATGATATGTTTGGTTCATCACTTAGCACAGTCGCCAAGTCTAGAACATTTCTACTGTACATAGGTGCTTAAAAAATAAACAAAAAATAAGACAGGCACACTGCTGAATGCTGAGGATACAAATGTACATAAACATCATATTTTTTTCTCAATTAGAAAAGATAATAGAAACTAATGTAGAAGAAGTATCTAATTAAAATTTACATAGATTCCTAGGAGAGAGAGGACTTCCTCTTATCTGGTGCCTGAGGAAAGCTTCAAACAAGATGGGGGGATTGAGAACAAAAAGGAGGATTAGGAGGGCATGCTAGGAAGAGAGAAAGGTCAGTGAAACAAGGAGAAGTCAGATATCATTTCTTAATATTTGAACTGAAAATTTTTCAGGTCTGTGCCTCATAGGTTTTTATGGAAATGTGAGTCATGTGGGCATCTGGTTTATTTGCGGGTTTGAATCAGTCAGTCTGGGGTGGGATCTGAGATCTTGCTTATTTAACAAACTCCCATGTGAGTCTGATGCTGATGGTCCAAGGCAAGGCTGATTCCACAGAGATTCAAAGGAAGTGTTTTGTGCTGTGGGCACATTTACTGAAGCAATGGAGAAGGTACTGTGTCGGAAAATGATTCAGGGGAAGGCTGTTTCTCCTTCTGGGTTCTCCAACTTCCCAGTTGTTTGTATTAAGCTTCCTTAACATTCAGGGAGCAGATTCCACTTTAAGTTCTTATCACACACACACCGATGCTCTCCTTTGCCATACCCCTCACTTTTCAAAAAGGGGTTCTCTTAATCCAGAATCTTGTTTGTTTTATAAACATTTATTTCCCCTGTACTTACTAAAATAGGCATTTTCCTCAGCTTTCAATGTTTCTGTTATTTTACTTGAGGAAGACACTTTGCCATGATGATTAATACAGATTTATCCCAGATAGGTGATATTTTCAACCAATTTCTATGTTGACCATAATCCAGAACTGAAAATATGTGATCTAGTATAAGTGGTCACTTAGTTACATGTTCAACTTCTTTGATGGTGGTTATTGCTCAATATGGGGATCTACCCATCGACTTTACCACTTACATCTTGTGCATAAGAAAACGATTAGTAAACGCTAATATCTAAACCTTAATAACTATTTTTGAAATATGTAAAATGTAGATTTAGTTGCTTTATCTTCAAAGATTTATAGTTAGCACCTCTGATGTTGGACTGAAGAAACCAAATTTTTAATAGACACCTGGGTCAGTATGACTTCATATAAACCTCTACTCGGGAGTTACCTTTCCCTTGTGCTGTCAGGATATCTGCAAGTTGATGAGCATGAATGCAAACATCTGACAAACCCTCTATGGATAGCAATTCTTGAAAATGAGATGTTTGCAATGTGAGCCAATTGGAAGAACTATAATTGAGATTCATTTCAATGATTTAACCATAAACTGGATGAGTTATTTTGTTATTAACAAATAAAGAAAGAAATTGACCTTCAAATTGGGTTCACTTTGGGCTATAAGGTAGAATGTCGTTCGACCAAATGCCTGAACTTTAGATGAAAGATAATTTTTCCCCAAAAGATATTAAAAAAATGTTATGTTAATTTCACATGTTCAGCAAGGGATAATGCAAATATGTCAAAATGTCTTTGGAATAGGAAAGTAACTAATATGTACACTAGAAATATTGCAAATAAGAGAAGATTGCTATGGGGAATTTATAGGAATCTTGCATAGTTCTTCCTGTGCTAAAGTTGCTCTCCAAAAAAAAAAAAAAAAAATATATATATATATACACATACACACACACAGATATGTGCATATATATATATATATATATACATATATATATATATATATTAAGAACAGAGGACAGGGCCTTCATGAGGCATTACACTAAATTAAACATTTATTTTAGACACACAGATCTAAAGTAAATGTCTTATTAGGGCAGTATTGGACACGGCAACTTTACTTACATGACTGTGTTCAATCACCAATTCCTTTGTAAATGGCCATTACCCAACTTAATGACCATTTACTCAACTTAAAATTATAATTAAGTATTTTCAAATATAGTTAATCTACAAATACATTTTATACATTATTACATCCAGTGATAAATTTCAAGTTTTAAAAATATTAACATTTCATAAATGAGAAATAAATTAATGTCCTTATCTGAGTATAGTGTGGAACTACATAAATAACTAATATAAGGTTTAAATAAAAAATAACATTTTTCTCCTAAGTCTACTTTATTATTTTTTTAAAGATTTTATTTATTTGACACAGAGAGAGAGATCACAAGTAGGCAGAGAGGCAGGCAGAGATGGAGAAACAGGCTTCCCACAGAGCAGAGAGCCCGATGCGGGGCTTGATCTCAGGACCCTGAGATCATGACCTGAGCTGAAGGCAGAGGCCTAACCCACTGAGCCACCCAGGCACCCCCCAGGTCTACTTTAGACCTATGCTTTTCTTATGTTGATTCCTATGGAACAATAATGTACAAATGTATTTCGATACAATAATGTACAAATATATTTACGAAATGTATTTCATATCTGCTAAAAGATGAGAAATCTAATGATGGGTGTTTGTTCATTTATTTATTTGCAGAATTTTAGGAAGAAACTTTTAAAAATAATTTTAAAAGTTCTACTATGGTGAATATGACATAAAGGATATACATATGACATTTAAACAATTTTGTGTGTTGAGAATGCTTAATAACTACAAAATTCAAAATCCCCCTTTTGCATTTAAACACAATTATCAGAATAGTCTGTTTATTTATACTGTGCAAACTTGAGAAAATTAGTGTCATTCTGAGATAATGGGACTTTGCAGAAAGGTGATCACCAGAGAAAGAATGGCCTAGTGGGTTTCAAGGACAGCAAGTCAGGAAAGCAGGATAGTAAAACAATTAGAAATAAAAATAATAATACTAGTAGCTAAATGTGTTGCCATTACTATGCCTAGCATATAGTAGAACACTTAGTAAAAATCTGTAGAATGATCTCTTCCCTGAATACACTTCTTCATCTGATTTCCCAACTACCCTATTATCTCATTTTGCAGATAGGAAAACTGGAGCCTAAGACATTACCTAGCTTTTTCAATTTAAGTGCTAATCTGTGAGAGAACCAGGTGTCAACTCTAGATCTATCTGATATGAAAGTTCATGTTCTTAATTACTATGGGGAAGTAGAAGTTTGTGCATTTCAATTACTCTTGAATATCCCTTAAGTCTTTCATAAAAACATGACAAACTGGGATCAAAACCATTCTTCAATACTCATGGCCAGGAAGTTTTTCCTATGTATGGGATTAGGCCATTGTTTCTCTCTGGTGGGTTTCCTATTGGTCATTATCTCAGATTGACTAGATGACAGATAGATAAATAAAGAGCTATTTAAATAGTAGAACCTGTATACCAAGATGTTCACTTTCTGGAAGACAAATGCCAACTGAGGCAAACTACAGGAATCACAAATGTACGTCTTCCATTTCTTGCTTACTCTGGGACTAAATGTACGTTAGATGCTTTATTGGAAGAACTCACCAGCACTAAGTAGTTTCTTTCTCTTCCCTATCCTTCCCAAGTTCATTTGTTCCACTGGCATACATTTTTTTTTTTTTTTTTTTGCACATACGAAGCACTTCTACTGGATGCTTTATTGGAAGTACAATAACAAAGCACCAGATGTGAGAGCATGGGAGAATTTCCTGCTGAGGCAAAAATTGAATTTGCCCAGTATTTGTTTGTGAGAAGTTCAGCAATACACTGATCATCCTCTACATTCTAAGTAGTGTCCTAGGTACTGTTGATGCAGTCAGATAGTCCCTACTTTGAGGGAAACTTAGTTCAAGGGCTAGCCAGTTAGAAAAACAACGTCAAGTTCGTGCAGGGTTCTAAGCATAAAAAGTGATCTCCTAATCCGGGTGGGGGGAAACGTATAATCTCCTTGCATTGAGTCTCCACATGAAATGCTACATTTCAGAAGATAAAGGGTGAGATGGATGTGCTTTCTGCTAGGACAAAGACGGTCCTGAAATTCAGGTACTTTGAGGTTCTATTGACTGCCCCTTAAAATGGTATGCAGGTTGAAGCTGTGGATAGTGTGGATATATGGAAGATAGTGGCAGATTCTGATTTAAAAAGTGATTCAAAATATTACTAAGCTAAAACATAAAATATATAATAATATACCTAAAACTACTACATTTGTCTTCAGGGGTTTCTGGATTGATGAGCACATAGAAGCTCTGAGAGAGCGATGTATATAGAGAGAGCATGGAGACTTACACGTCTCCCTTCCCCCACACTTGCCCTATACACCTCTTCCATTTGCCTGTTCTTAAGTTGTACCACTTATAATAAGCCAGTAAAGGTAAGTTTTTTGTTTTTGTTCTTGTTTTTGAATCTCCCTCCCTATATTACAATTATGTGAAAGTATTGCTTATTGCATTTATTCGATCAGAAAATATTGGTATCAGTACAGACTCAATGTGCAGGCAGAAGCAGAAATAATCCTGTTTGTTGACTTTTCTCTCTGCATTTATTTGACCACCTGTGTCATTGCCCGACTCATAGCAAGATATGTGATGCTTGGGAAGGATTTGGAGTTTTACCTATTTCAGAGGAGATCATCTCTTTCACTACCACAAAGAATGTCATTATCTTCATAAAATTCCCGTTAGAGGGTTCAGGTTCATTGGGATGATAAAATGGCAACAAGGATTAGCTTTTCAAGGAGAAGCATTACATTTTCATGACAGCCATGCTCCCATGTGTTTCAAAAGAATGGAAGGTGGTCCCCAAACAAGGGACAGTTCGACAGGAGCCAGGCTCTCAATTTGACTGATTGGATATGGTAATTTTCTGCCTGTTTTTGGATGAGGTGTTTTAAAGTAAAGTTCTATGACTGTTACAGCAAACTTTTATAAATGGCATTGGTCTTCTACTCCACAGGTGCACTTTTTTGTTCTGTGCTGTGGATGGTAAACTCTCCCAGAACATTAGCAGTTGTACCGAGACAGTTAGCTGGTGAATAACTTCGTCTCAACGACTATAGTTGTAGCCCTGACAAGTGGGGTAAAAAAAGAAAAACATAGTGCTGGAAAGCCTTCTGTTTATTAAGGTATCAGAGGGAAGAAAGTCTTGGCAAAGAAAAACAAAATTTCCAAAAAAATGTGCTACAAGAACAAAAGACTAGCTTATGCTAAACCGCAAAATGGCCTCTGTGGGTCCTTACCAGGAAAATGAGTGGAAATATAGATTGCTTTTTGCCAGAAAGTACACAATGTATCAAATTACTTAGCTGTCTTTGTTCTACCTACATAGTACCAAACTAGGCAATTGTTTATTTTTTATGTTTAATGGTGAAGTTCCATCCACGTTTTGACCTTCTTTCTTGTTTCTTCTCTTCCTCTACTCCCTCCAACCAAATTTTCCCTGGAGCTGAAATGGCAGTACTTTTCTGCCAAAAATTTAGCCAGTGGGCACCACTGTGGACTTAAGAAGTCTTCTAATTCCAAGACTAATTAAGAATGCAGCCAGAGATCAGTTTCATTCCTCCCAGAAGTGCTAGCTTCCATCTCCACTGACGACAAAATGTGCAGATAGAGTAGTCTCTTCTCTCACTGTCTTTACAGATTCGTGAGGCAGCCTTTCCTTATCTAGAGCAGTGTTAGCAAATAGAAGTACAATGCCAGTTGGAAATTTAACATTTTCTAATTCTCACAGGACAAAGCAAAAAGGCATAGGTGACATTAAAATTAATAATGGATTTTACTTAACCCACTAAAACTGAAATATCATTTCCATAGGTAATCATTATATAAAATTACTAATGAGATGCTTTGCAGTCTTTTTCTTTCTTTCTTTCTTTCTTTCTTTCTTTCTTTCTTTCTTTCTTTCTTTCTTTCTTTTTTAAACTAACTCTTGCCACACGTATCAGGTGCTCGACAGCCTCATGTGACTAAAGGCTACCATACTATGTGGTAACAAAGGTTCAGAGGACTGTAGTATTCTTGGGTGTTCACATGAATTTAACAAATGCATAAAATCCCATGTCTTGAGATTATCTTCCACAAGAGGCTAGAATTTAAGAAAACAGCGTACATACCAGATAGATTATATTTGCACACCCATATTTATAGAGATACATACCAAAAGGTAGTGGTATAACTTCCTTCCATAAGAGAAACAGAGCAAAACAAGACAGTAAATCAAAAAACTAAATCTGAAATGTCATTCGCTTAAAAAATATTTCTTATATAGCAACAAATGGAAGAGTGTGTGATATTATGATGATTCGACTTTCTCAGAATATATTAACTACTAATGAATTGTAAACAACACATTTTTAGGTTAATGATTACAAGGCCATGTGTCCTACTACTAAAAAAAAAAAAAGAAAGAAAGAAAAAAAAATTCTTCCTTGATCTTAAATCTTTATCCTCAACCTCTCTGGACTCTAACTCGTCTGCCACTACTACCTGCGTTATTTCTATTTTTCTCAAGCAGCAGTGTGGGCCTGGAAGATAAGGAAGACAAATTTGTAATTAAATCTTCTGTGAAATGGATAGCTACATCTGTGACACAGAAAGAGAGAGAGAGAGAGAGAGAAGTGTTTGTGCAGAGTTGTTCATGGTAGTCAAAATAGATATTTTGTTTGCATTGGAATTCTCTGGTAATTACTTTTTAAATGCTTGTAATTGTTTTAAAGCTGCTCTGCCACTCATTCATGGAGAGAGTCTTTAGTAAGTGTACAGGATGCAAGAAGCAACAGAGAACTACCCAGAACTGGCTTAAGACATGCTTTTATAACACAATTTCGAAGGCCGTTTCTGTAAGACTCTGAAACAACTAATCTGTCACTCCCACTGACCAGTCAAGTCAGTGGGGGGAAAAGTCAGTTAAACAGATTGTTTGACTAAATGGAGTGAACATTCATGGGCGTAATTATGGCTTCAGCTGGAATGTGACTGACAGTATTCACAGGACAGATGTGATAAGTAAAGTGGAAAAAAGAATCAATTAGATGGATGGTTCAGATGCGTAAATGCTTTTATCTCAACTGTTTGGGTAACTGGGTTAGTGTTCTCTCTTAGTTTTGTGTATGAAGACCCAGCCTCCTGCACCTCCTGTTAGGGGCGTGGGAGAAGGTAGCCAGGGAGCTGTGACCTTCAGTAGAATGCGAACCAAAAGTCAATAAAAGAGCAGAAATGAAAATGCACCAGCACAAATAATAAACAGCAAGCAGAATAGACCAGAATAGCTTAAATTGAAGAAAAGGTCGATAGGATTCAGATGATTGGTAGAAAAATAACACACCTGTTCTTGCAAATTTTCTCCACCTGCTTTCTCTTGCTCACGTTATTTCCTTTTTTATCTAGACTGTCCATAAGGGTGTATGAGGAAAACCATTCAGATAAAACCTTCAAACCAACAATTTATAATAGCATGACTAATGTTTACCAAGGTTTTAGTTTTATTTTGATAAGCTCTGTTAAGAACAATTTTAGAGAGCTATCCCATAAATGTTAATATGTAGATACTCTTCTACCTACCTATCATTCTCCTCAATGTCAAGTCAGTGGTAGGGGGTGGGGAATCAGTTAAATTGATTGTCTGACTGAATGAAGTGAACATGGGTGTAATTATGGTAATTATTTATTGTATGATCAAACAGCCACTTTGGAGATGCTTTATTTAAGAGAAAAGAAGATAAGCCCTCTTTGAATAAACCAACTCTCAGTTTGGGTTACTTTTTCAAAATTTGACTTTTGGGAACCATGCACCTAACACTACCCCTCAAGCCCTAATTACCCTCATGCAGTTTCTACCCTTCAATTAATATATAGTTTAAATATAATCAAACTTAGTCTGTTGTTAATTTCATCATCTTAACAGATAAATTTAAGTTGCAATTCCATTCTACCACTGACTAGTTGTGTGACCCTGGGTATATTTTTTCAGCCTTTGTATACCTCACCTGCTTTGTTTGTAAAATGGAGGAAATATCCACAATCTAAAGTCAGCATGAGGACCAAATGATATTCAATAGAGGACAGATACAATTGCATGGCTATTTAGTACTTTTCTGTGCTCATGTGAAATTCATTATACTCTCTCTGGTGCTATGATTATGTATGATGCAGCACATCTTTCCTACATATGAGCTTCTATAGGACAGAGACTACCTTTCAATGGTATGGTTTGTGCTGTGTGAGTCGTCCCTAGTACAGTTCTATTGCATTAATGTCCCCTTTGCCTAGAATTGCTTTCCTTTGCTTGTTGAAAACTCCTTTTCCTTTCAAAAATCGCCTTTAGCTTCTTTTCTACAAGTCTTTTGATTCCCTCAGCAACAGAAACGTGCCCCGCACCATGCCCCTACTGCACATTGGCTATGCCCCCCTTATGTCCATTAGTCCACATGTTTTGTCCCACAGAGCATGCACTGAGTCTTTTAAAGTTGTTTAAAAATGTTTGAGTGTAATTAATAGTTAACAGTTACATAATGCTCCTAAGTACCAGGTATTGCTCTAAGTTCTTAATATATATTCAATTATTTACTCCTAATATAACTCTATGGTGGAAGTATTATTGTTATCCCCATTTTAGAGGTGACAAAACTGAAGATCAGAAAGATTAGGTAACCTGTCCACAACCATACTGCAAGTGGTGGACCCCCTCTCTGTAGTTTGGATCAGGAGCCCTTGTTTCTCACCTCCTCAAGCTAATGTGTTTCTATTTTTAAATTTGTTTTTATAATAGACTATGGTTGAAACAACTAATTAAAACAAGGCATCATGGGTACACTGGTACAACCAGCTAAAGAAAGCTCTCCCATGATATAAGGAGAAAAAGTCCAATGAAATATGCTCAATGTGTGGTTAAAGTAGGCTTTAAAATATTCTCAGTATGTGGTTGAAGCAGGAGTTAAAGACTCAACATTTTTCATTGTGCCTTGACAAACTCATGCTGGCCTTTCTAGGAAGCCATCATTATTTCTCTGCTGCTTACCAAAATTAGATCAGACAAATAGAGTGGCTCAAGAATGTCAAGTTAAGGAAATCCAGGAACCAACAGTAATACATATAGAGGAAGTCTGACTCATTTCATAATATTGGGTCTGGAATCTCCAGTGATTTCTGATGTGTGTATGTGTGCACACGTGCATATGTTTTACTATGCAGAAGTTCTCCTGTTCTGCCTGGAGATCTAAAAGAAGAATCATTTTGTCAGGGACTATTAATCAATTAATGTGTATTGCTGCCCTAAAGAATTTTACAGTAGAACTAGGGAGAGAAGACTAAATCATATGAATCAATTGGAAAACAAACTAAACCTACAGCTAACTTAAAGTGTAGTCTAATTACAAACACAAAGGATGAGAAAAGAGAAGAGTCTTCATGGAAGAGAGAGTCTCAAACTGTTCCTTAAGGGTATGTCATGTTGGGTCAGGGAGAGAGGAGGGGAAGGAGGAAATAAGCGGCAAGGTTGCTTGACAGATTTCAGAAAGGAAGCGAAAACACTTCAGGAAGGCAGAATTCTGTATTTGAGGGCTCTAGGTATTAGAGTCTGTGTTTGACAGTTAGTCAGTAGCCAGACTGTTTTCAGGACATATTTCACAGATGTTTTTCAGAGAGAGTAGCAAAAAGGTTGTCTATCACCATTGACACTAATTATAATAACAATTCTTCCTAAGGCCAGTATTTTGAACCTAGTCACTACATACGTATTTTACTTCCATCATTTTGAAACACTACCACGTTTTCTTTAAGATTTTTTTTTTTAAGTAGATATTAAATGAGCACAGATGGTGCAGGAAGTTTCTTTGGTGCTTGTTAACTATACAGCAATTCCTCAGCCTTCTCACAATCCAAGCAGAGAAGGAAGAGGAGGAAACAGTTGATCAATAGTGACATAGCTTTATAGAGAGCTAAATAAGGAAAAAATGGATTCAAATTGTACTAAGACATTTTTGTGCTAGACACACAGAGGAATTTCTTCATGGCCATGAAAATTAGACACAAAAATAGGTTATGAGTACAGTTAGTGGAATCTCTATTCTGGAAAAATCATCACACATTGAAGAGACCACATGTTCCAAGGAGTTGGTTCACTGACTTGCTTGGCTCAGATGGCAGACCTCTTACAATCCAAGCTTCTGTGGAATGATTGGATTCTGCATCTCAGCCAAGAGAATGTGTACCCTTGTATTTATTATAGGTTCTCACATATTCAGCTTTTTGAGTAGCAAAATCCATGGCTGGTTGTTTCTTTTTAAACAAAGTTAATTCTCCTATAAATATATTTGCAGATATAAATAGAATGATGCTTTTTAATGTACAAATAAAATAGTCATAACATAATACGTATAAAGTCACTTAAATCATGTATTGTAAAGCATAATTACTGAGACTTTAACCTTTGATTTATGTTTGAGTTGATTGGTTAAGTAACACCTACGAACCTCTCAGGCTGGGAAAGGGCTGGTGATAAAATATGACTCAGATCCTGCTTTAAAGAACATTTTAGATAGATCCACATGATGCTGAGAGATGTACAGATCAAAATGTTTAAATGTAAATAACTATCCATTGGTTCAACTGAATACAACCTAACAAAGGGGAAGTAAAGTAAACACACCCAGAACAGTTAAATCATGATAGAAGAGAGCACGTGATTAAGCGTCATGTTGCATATTGGAGACAGGAGTTCTCAGAAGTTCAGAGAAGAAAAAGATCAGTGCTCAAGAGTCATTTAGACACCAGAGTGAGTAATGACATGGCACTTGATTCAGTGACTCCTTCAACAAAATATTTTTGTGGCAGACACTTGTGCTAAATGCCTTGGGGAATATGCAAAGCAGGTCTGATCTCTGCCCTTGAAGAGCTTACAGTTCTGTTGATTGAATACATGGACAAAGGTAAAGCAGCATATAAATACTATTGAGCTGCGTGATTCACAGAGTGACACTAGAGTTTACTGAGAAGAGAAATCACCGTGGACTAATGTGATCAGGGAAGGCTTCCCAGAAGACCAACCCATCTAGGTCCTGAAGAATGGTCATACTGTTAATTGATAAAGTATGGGCAGCCATGCAATTGATAATTGCATGGCCACAAATGTGACAGTAAACCTTTCTTGAAATCAGCTGCACGTTTTCAAACTCTATTTCTGAAAAAGGTTGGTGTAGTTGTGCCATTTTTCCCTATGCAAATTCCCATTCAGTATTCATTTATCCAGCTGGGCTGCAATAAAATTCAGTCTAAGTTCGTTCACACTTTCTAGTGAACTTAATTTTTTACAGTACTGTGTGACCATAAAGGTTCAGGTTCCAGAGAATTAGTCTTTGATGGTATTTTAAGAACCAGTTGTATAGGATTCTGAATAAAGGTTTGTAGTCAGTTATGAAGGAGAAGAAGTCCATTAGGGACTATCAAAAGCCAGTTATGAAGCTGCAAAGGAAAAATTTGAAACTGATTAGATCAGAGGTCATGCATCTACTGGTGTGTATTCAGGGCTCAAGGTTGATACTAAGAACCTGGGTAAATTGTTAGCAACCGTTATTTCAGAAGGATTCCGTAAATACTTAACCTCTCACTGAGGTTAGTCAGGACACCACTGTGATTTAAATATTCTATTACATGATGGAACAAAACCCCATTTTTTTCTAAAGCTGTCAAATCAAGAAGAAATTCAAAGATCAGAAAGTTGGCAAGTGAGAGGTGAGACAACGTTTTCTAGTGAGGCAAGTCAGAAATCCTGTACAATGCAGGTCATTGTCCAAGTGAGTGCCAGTAATGGTTCCCCAGGGGAGTTCCAGTTACTTTGGTTTCAAGCACAACTGTTTAATTCAGTTAAATTTCAGTAAGTGATTTTATATATCTTGATTGCTTTCAGTCTTATTTTTCAGTTTACCTCCTTTTCTATACCTCTCCCATTCTTTCTAGCCATGCAAATTTCTTTTAAAACACATGTTATTCTCAGGCACCTGGGTGGCTCAGTTGGTTAAGCAACTGCCTTTGGCTTATGTCATGTTCCTGGAGTCCCAGGATTGAGTCCTGCATCTGGCTCCCTGTTTGGCGGGGAGTCTGCTTCTCCCTCTGACCTCTCTCCTCTCATCTTCTCTCTCTCAAATAAATAAATAAAATCTTTAAAAAATAAAAATCAACACATGTTATTCTCAAACTACTCTTAAGAACCATTTAGAGATAAGGGCCCAAATAATGAATTTATATTTGCATCTAAATCACGGAGATCATCTTTTTTTGAAATCATAGTATGAAACAGTCACCCCAAAGTGTGCACATATTGTCTATTAGGTATTCTTGCATATTTATCTATGTATTTATTTATTATTTATTATTTTATTTATTTATGATTTCATTTATTTATTTGATACAGAGAGAGAGCACAAGTTGGGGGGGCGGTGGGGGAGAAGGGGCAGAGAGAGAGGAAGAAGCAGACTCCTGCTCACTGAGCATGGAGCCAGACACAATGTCGGTTCCATCCCAGGACCCTGGGATTAGGAGCTGAGCCAAGGCAGATACTTAACCAACTGAGCCCCCCAGGTGCCCTGGTATTCTTGCATATTTTAAATTAGTGCATAGTTCTATCAAAGTTTCTAAGATAAGATAAAATTAGCTTCCCATTTACTGCAAAGCAATTTAAAAATATGGAATTTTATTAAAGAAGAGGAACATTAAGATTCTCCCAATTTTTAAGGGTAGAAGATAAAAAAAAATACTCTAAAAATGGTGTAGGTACAACATCAATTCATCCAATGCCTCTGCAATGAAAAGGCCTCAGGAGTAGATGTAAAAGCACAAACTCGCAGCCAGGTTGCCTGAGGCTGTGCCCAACACCTCCACTTATTAGCTTTTTGCCAGTTTTAACTTCTACTAGACTTTGACTTTTTATCTATATAATGTGCTTAATAACTATATTATTTTATACAGCAATTAAATTTTGATTTTGAGATAGTTGGCTATCAATGAATAGAAAAAGATTTGTGTTTCACTAGGGTTTGC
The DNA here is from genome assembly GCF_010015895.1 of Lontra canadensis. Taxonomy (NCBI): domain Eukaryota; kingdom Metazoa; phylum Chordata; class Mammalia; order Carnivora; family Mustelidae; genus Lontra; species Lontra canadensis. The sequence goes on from NW_022631005.1 coordinate 20,146,912, forward strand.
ATCTAACATTTCTTGGGACCGAGCCTATGAAAGGGCAGGTAATTTATTATACTGTGCAATTGCATAGTGCTGTATGTTTTTTTCCTAAGGAACTTGTTCATTTTTATCACATGAAAAAGTTAAAAAGGAATAATAAAATACACAATATTTGCTTACTTACATTTTATAAGTTATCATTGTAATGGAAATGCAATGTAGTTGTATATTATTTCCTCTACCTTTCATAGGTGATGTTAAATGAGGTAATACACAGGCTATCTCCTAGCACAGTTCTAGTTTTTTCTAAAGTACATACACAGTATAATACTAGTTGCCGGCCTCACTTTCTAGATGAAAGTAAGAGCCCAGAGCTCACACAGAAGGTACTTCATAAAGCCCTTTGTGGTATGTGGAGAAAAAATAATCTTGCCCCAGTTTGGGGCCTTGTAGACACTCTAAACTTATAGACGGGTAATGTAACTTAATTTTTTAATAAAAAATAAATTAACAGTGTGTGTTCTCTTCTATTTAAAAAAAGAAAAAGTCCAGTATGATTATTTTCCACAGGAAACCCCAAACTGAATTAGAAACCAGTACCTTGTATGTATGGCTAGCTTATCATTTTTCAATTTTACAGGTGAAGACTGGAAAAGTCTTTCCCCAGGAAAGATGGAAGTTAGTGTCATGAGGTATACGTCCTTTCATTAATTTGATGTATTCAAACTATTCCAGATAATGTTTGATTAATGAAAATAATTAAAATTCTTCAAAATATTCTGTATATCTATAGGTGTGGAATCCCTGTACCTTTGGGAATATAAGCAATGAATACATATCCCAGAATGCAGTAATTCAACAAAATTCTCAGTACTTCCATCTGCAAATAAAAACAATATTTTCTAAGAATGTATCATTAATTGTTACCAACAACAACTATAAACACTTATTGGATACTGATAATATTAGGAAAGTTATTTTTGATGAATAATCATGTTTTTAATGTGTTTACCACCGCAGAACATTGACCAACTCTCCATGTAGACCTGCGATCAGAGGATATATTGCACTCGTGCCTTCTTTTCTCTGAATGTAGTCTGAATTCCTGATTCTTGAATGCATTCATCCCTTGATTCAATTTACATTCTTTGATGATTCACCCTATACTAGGCACAGTGTCCGTTTTAAAAACGTGTGGTCATTCCGGTCAGAACCTTTAAAGCCCGATTTCAGCAAAGTGATTTCACAGAATAAATTTGTTCAGTGCTATCTACTAAAGAGTGTTTGCCAGTAATATCAGTGCTTATCGAGTTAGTGCCTAAACTTTCATATCTGTGCACCAACATCTGATGACAGGTAATGACGTGATGACCTTTTTGTGCTAAGATTTCCTGAGCCTTCTTGTTGAAATAAACTGTAGCCTCAAATACACCTTTCCTTTAGGCAAAAAGAAACACAGGAACAGATTTAAGTCTTTAGAGGCACAAAAGAGAAAATAACTTGAAAATAGAGGTCAAAGAATGGATGAAATATCATGAGAAATACCTGACAGAGTAGCAAAAGATGAAGTTGACCTGACCCGAACCCTGGTCAGGTAGATTTTTAAGGCTTGAGGTATCTCCAACACAGTGATAAAAAATGTTGAGGGGCCGTTTTCCAAACAATGTCTTTCACGAGATTTTGTTGCAAAACTGATTTAGAACCGTATGCTGTTACTATACTGAGCAGTTGCACACATTTTTTTCATATACCAAAAAAGGGAAGATGTGTAGTGTTGATGATGTGTCCTGTGCATTCTACAAAGATTTCTGACCAAGCAGCAGTGCTCAAACTTTAGCATGCCTCAGAATCAAAGGACTTGAAAAAAGGCAGGTTTCTGAGTTCCAAGCTTCTCTGATTCGGTAGGTGTGGAGCAAACAGAGAATTTGATTATCTAACAAATTCACAGGTGATGTTAATGCTGCGGGTTCTGGGACAACACTTTGAGAACTTCCAGAATACAGTGACAAATAGATTTCATTGGAAATCGATTTCAGCTATAAGGTAGAAATCAATTTAAAAAGGTAGGGAAGATTATTTGTTCTGAAACTGGAAAACCATGAACTTATTTCTGGTTTCATGTTTCAAAGACCCTAACCTCAAAGAACTGAAATTACCTAATGGCAAATTAAAATTGTGGTATCTAACATCAAGGGTTGTTATTGCTAGGATTAATTAATTGTATGCAAAGCACCTGAGCCCCATACCAAGTGCTTGATACACAGTAGTTACAATTAACATTGGGGGTTGTGATGATTTAATCTATATAACAGCTCTGAATTAGTTCTGAAGATCAGCGGATATAGGCAATTTACCAAGAGTAACTGTGCTCTTTGCTACAGTAGCTGGGCAGAACAGTGGCCGTACACGGGTCGTTACCTGCCCTTCCCATCGCAGGCTGTTGCCTTTTCTATTTTTGCAACCTTCCAATACTCCTGGTCTGGAGGACCCAACCTGGTCACAGGAAATTTTGTCTTTTCTTGCTTTTGCTAAAAGTTGGGGTCTGAGGTCCATCACATTATTAACAAACCTCTCCTTTCACCCCAGAATCCCGAACAGACCTTTATTCCCATATGGCTCTGAATATATTCTATTATGACCCATCTCCTATTTTCTCCTCTCCTCCCAAACCCTTACCACCCTCTCTTATCGGATTCAGGGTCTGTGATCAACAGACCTCTCCATCCTTAAACTCTTCATATACCTCTTTTCTAGTTGATAGGACCATGTCCTGAGTTTCCAGGTCCTCTGCTTTTTGTTTCCTCTCTTACTTATGCATCTCACTTCAGCACCTTAAGGCTAATGGGTTTTACACTCCCAGTCTTTACACCTAAATAAATTCTCCTCCCATTTTCACAAATTGTAGCTCCTTTGCAACATATCATCAGATTTTGCCTGTGTTATCTCTCTTTGTGTTTGTTATGTCTGTCTTCTCTCCCTCATTCCTTCAGAGAGATGTCCTCTTTCCCACACAAGCATGCCATCAGTTTTAGAAGCTTCGACATGGAAGCAAGTGATCTAACAAACAGAAGTTCTCTTGACCTCCTTAGAAATAAAGATCATTCTCTCCACCACACCCCAGCCACCTGCTCACAGGATTGCAGCCTGGATCTTTGTTAATCGACAATGGCGCCACACGCAGAGAGGGTTTTTCCCAAATATGAACCATCCTCTGATCATCCCTTCTCTTCTGTTCTCTTCATTCACTCTTCCTTCTATCTAGCACCGGAGTTCTCTAAAAATAGATTTTATAAAAAGTGCTACAGCTTTCTGAAGATAGAGCCTGTTTTGTTAATGTTCTCTGGATCATCTGTGACAGGGATTTTTCAAGGAAAAAAAAAAAAAAAAGCTTAATTAACATGCAATGACCTGACTTTACACAGCCCTTCTCGGTATTTGATAGGAGACCACAGAAAGCTAGAAAACTTGTTTATCTTTCAACTACAGAAATCAGGAAATTAGATAGTTTTGTTTCTGGCTCTATGTCCCTATAAAAGGAAGCCAGACAATTTTAGAATTTCTAGGAGAAAACAAGCAAGATAAATATCATCAACCAATTTTCTCTCTCCAAACCCCCATCCCACCTCACCCCTCCATACAGTGATAGGCCCTTGCTGAGTTGAACCAAGAAGATCTATCACATAGTGACCTATAAAGAAGTGAAAGTAAGTATTTTAGTGTCTTGAATCCCCACAGCTTGCTTGTACAGACGAAGCCCACAAACCTGAGTGACGGATACGATGGGCATGTTTTAACTCAGCAGATAGCTCTTTAAAGCATATAATTCTTCAGTCTCCGTGACTGAATTGATCCAATTCCAGACATGGAAATGAGTTTCGGGTCTCATGGAAGAAGAGGATTTGCTTCCGGCTGCTCACACCAAGTACAGGACTCATGGCCCAGTGCCAGAACATGTGGTCACAAAGATTTCCCAGAGGGAATTACAATGAGCTTTTCTTTGTTTCAGCCATGTAGTTCAAACCACACCATATGGTGTTCAGCCAAAGAAAAGATCAGCATCTCTCCTGGGGTTGATGTGGATGGGGACTTTGGGTCAGTTCCAGAAGGGTAATAAATGGCTATATGATGGTCTCCCTTATTACCACCTAACCCCTTTCTACTTTTCAGCAAGAAAACAAACAAGACTATAGGAAACTATCTTGAAATGACAGTTTAGGGCTGCTAACATTTTGGAGCTGTCTAGTTTCCTGAGGGAAGATTATTGGAAAAGAAAAAAAAAAGACTACTTTTTAGAAATATAATACAGAGGAGGTAGATCTGGAAAGAGAGTTAAAATAGACCTAGAAATACCTAGGAATGCTTGATGGTCAGATTTTATTTGTCAGATAATAGATTGTCCAGGTATATGCTAGAGATATAACCTGGAACTCTCTGCTGCTCAATAACTATCAAAGGCTTCATTGGATTGAGAGAAACAATATTTATGAAGAATTACTTGAATGTTCACAGTCCATCCCTTCCCTTAGATCATTTAAAATAATCCAACCTTGAACTTAGCAGAGACCAACAGAGAACTCAATACTGGATTGCTTAACATTGTTTCTGTGCCCACCTTCCCACCTGTACTTCCACCAACACACTACTTGCGTGATCAGCCATTACTGAATTACTGAATCAGGCTTTGGTACATTGCCCTTGGCCTATGTTTAAAAAAATAAAAATCTTGCTATGATCCAGTGAAACATAGAATAATATCTACTGTGAGGACATGGTTCATAGTGTTAATATAAATATCCTTGGGAAACAAAAATATTTTATCTCAGTATCAAGAAAATTTTGCTTGTGTTGATTAACTTTGTTTTTATGTTTTGGTTGCTATGGAGTATGCAGTGGGTTTTGTTTCCTTTTTTGCCCTGCCAACTAAAAAGTTTAGAATTAACTTTAAAGCCTACCTGTAACAAGCTTAGCAGAATTGCCTTCTTTATTTTAAATGTGTTGTTGTGTTGCGAATAATCTGCTTCTGGTACAAATGAGAGTAAGAATATATTAATATTTAAAATATGATGGGGGCGCCGGGGTGGCTCAGTGGGTTAAGAGACTCTGCCTTCAGCTCAGGTCATGATCTCAGGGTCCTGGGATCGAGCCCCGCATCGAGCCCCGCATTGAGCCCCGCATCGGGCTTTCTGCTCAGCGGGGAGCCTGTCCCCACCCCACCAGCCTCACATTCTGCCTACTTGTGAACTCTCTCTCTCTCTCTGTCAAATAAATAAATAAAATCCTCAAAAAATAAATAAAATAAATTACGATGACCTGGGGTGCTTGGGTGGCACAGTCGGTTGAGCCAATGACTTTTGACTCGTGGTTTCCACTCAGGTGGTGATCTCAGAGCTGTGAGATTGCGCCCCACATTGGATTTTGAGCTTAGTGTGGAGTCTGCTTGAGTCTCCCTCTCCATCTGGGCCTCCCCGCTGCGTGTGCTTTCTCTCAAATAAATAAATATTTTAAAAAGTAAAATAAGATGATCTGCTTATATTAATAAGGGAAGTGATCCAAGGTGCTATGCAATTAGATTGGACAATCCACCATTCCCTTACTGTAAATCTTTCCCGCTGTACTTCTATCATAACATAATAGTTAAAAAACATGACTGGAGGAGTGCCTAGGTGGCTCAGTTGGTTAAGGGTCTGCCTTTGGCTCAGGTCATGATCCTAGAGTCCTGGGATTAAGCCTTATGACAAGCTCCCTGCTCAGCAGAAGGTCTGTTTTTCCTGTGACCCTTACCCATCTCCCTTAATCTCTCTGTCTCTATCTCAAATAAATAAATAAAATCTTAAAAAAAAAAAGTGCCTAGAATTGGACAGGATTTTGATTCCCAGATTTTTGATGTTTTAGCTTGTATTATCTTGGATATATGCCTTAATCTCTCAAAGTCTAAGCTTACTTTTCTATAAAATGATTATAGATTATACATTATAATTATGTCTACTTTTTGATAAAATGGATTTGATGCAGTGAGATTTTTAAGAGTTATTCGATGTCCTCTTTATTTACACATATATTTAACATGATGACTCTCCCTCTCTCTCTCTCTCTCACACACACAGTATATATATTAACTATAAGACTGTTTAGGTAATATAATAATATAATTAAAATGATGGCTTCTCTACGTTATTCTTTTTTCCCATGGTTGCTCTTTCATGAGTGAACTCTAGATGGTATTATATGAGTTGAATCTATTCCCAGCTGTTCTACATGGAGCCCTCAAAAGAAATGGAGACTATTATTGATGAGTGATTTTACATATAATATGACAAGAGAAAGTTTTGTAAGGAAAACATGGATTATGAGTCTGGCAATTTTGGAAAACACTGTACAAGGTAAAAACAAGTCTATCTATTTAAGAAACTTTCATAGTTTTTAATAGTTTAGTATATACATGAAGTCCTCAAATTAGGGATGTAGAATGTGGACTTTAACAGACTTATTTTATCACAATTTTTGTATCTCTTCAGAATCATTTGGGGACTGGATTTTGGCAAATCAGTTTTGCAAAATGTTGTACTATGATAAAATTCCTCTTCTAGTGACCTACTAAGGTACTAAGGAAATTCTCACTTGGTGATAAATCATTGCTTGATGAAGAACAGATAAATCACACCTATATATATCAAAATTTTCAGGCCTCAAAGTGTAATCACCAGAGTAATTTATAATCTCCTGTGTAGGAGAAAAAAAAAAAAGACTCAGACAGATGGAAACACAGTGTGCTATCCAGTGGTATGGGTCATTGTCAAGGGAGCAAATCCAGGTGGAGGGAGAAGAATCACAGAAAGTGAGGCACAGCATGAAGGCACATCAGGCAGAAGGTATGGAGAGGGGAGGAGGATAGACAAGCAGTAGATAGAAGTGTCTTGGACAAAGTTTATGACTCTGCATAACAATAGGTTAAGGGCAGATGTGGAAGCTACCATACTATATATCAGATGGTAATGGAAGGGTTAAACACCTATCCTTGATCTTCTTTTAAGAACTCCTTTTCCACAAATGGGGGAAAGGAGATAGTTTAAATCAGGTGTTAGATAACAAGTTGGATGAGTAAAAGATACTAGCATGTGGACTGATGTTTCTCATGCCATGCCACACATTGACATCACCCTGGGTGCTCTGCAAAAGAACCAATGCCTGTCTCAATTTCAAAGCAATTAAATTGGAATCTGAGGGTTGAAGCCAGGACACTGGTAATTTTTTAAGCTTCCTAGGAGAATCTATGCATACAGGGTTAGAACCACCACCTTCCAAAAAAAGACCATCAAGGAAATAGTGGGGAGAAGAAAAGGAAGGATAGTCTCTCCAAGCTTGCACTAGGAGTGAGGTGGCTTCCTTCTTCCAAAAATCTGTCCATAATTCATACATCCCTACTCAGAGAGAATTATGAAATTCTTTGAGTTTATTCCATGAGCCTTTATCTAGTTATACCTTTCTTTTATTCTTTTACCACAGACAATTTCTTTGTTGATAATGAACCATTTATACGTTCCCCACTTAGGAATCCTATTTACTCTGGGACTAGTTAATGGGGTGCAGATGGAGTTTCTCCCTAGACTTTGGTCACCATATTTGCAAGAGTCGTGTTCTTTAAAGAACAAGCGGATTATCAAATAGCTTCAGTTTTATTTGAGATCTTGGTGCATTTTCTCTTCTCTTCCTTCTTCAGATAATGTTCAGATTTTAGCTGAGAGCACCTAGAAGAAATGACAGATCTGGGGATAGTATTTAAATGATGGTGACTTAAGGTAGTAAGTACGTCAAGGAGGAAAAGTAACATCTGTCAAGAATAAGATCCTTTCTGAAAGTGTACCTAAGGCTCTCACATGGCTGATTTGGTGATAGTGATGTATTTTAATGAGATTTACATGACTGAGTTTCTTCACCACTTGGAATATCGATCCTTCTGTGTAACTTCACCTTCCTCCAATGAACTTTCTCTGGTGAAATGATTGCTTTGCTTCTTAAACAATCCAAGGGGAAAAGGAAAAAAAAAAAATCCAATAGCTGAAGGCAATGCACTAGCCTGTACCATGATAACAGTCCTATTATCTGTCATCTAGATGAATTTTGATGTGCTGGGGAAGAAGGAGGAAAAAAGCTTTCGAAAGCTATTTTTTTAAACCAATTGTAGTTGAGTCTTTTTTTTTTTTTCTGGTAAGTGAAACACAGAAAAGGCATAACTATACATAGTCCTATTACCCAAAATTTTGAATAAAGGAAATATTTTTTCCCCATTTCAATAGTCATGAGAATTTTGGACAGGCAGAATATAATTATCCCAAGATATATCAATCTGCATCACTGAAATTTTACACCAGCCTTTTTATTCTTCTCCTGACTGAATCCTACCATGGCAAGTGTTTCTTCTTGGGAAATGGAGGGGGAATTAAAGCCATGTCAGTATAAATACTGTATTAGTTAAGATTAAAAACATTTTTACTTGGTATTAGCATAAATGATAATCAAGTGCAGAATAGTTCCTTTAGTAATTCTTTAGTTCCTTTAGTTCCTTTGGTAATCCTTTAGTAAATGGCCGTAACACAGAAATTCCAGTGATTTGTTTTTCTCCATTAGAATTATATCCACATCTTTTTCATTTATACTGACCTCCCTGTCTCTTGGAGGCAAAGTGTCATGTTCTTTGGTATTAGCAAGATGTGTTCAACCAATCTATTTCATTAGCACTTGTTCAGATAATTGAAACGGTATCTCTATCTAAGCTCTTCATTTTTACTTTCTATCTTAACACAGACATCATTTTATCTGACTAACAAGATAACCCATCATTTAACCAGCTGTGATTATAAATAACGAACTTTTAAAAAAAATTTCTGGGAACAAAAAGACACAGAAAGAGAGAAGCATGTCAATCCAACTGTATTCTCATCTTTCATTATAAAATTGTACAAATGTATTCAGAAATACTTATTAAGAGCCTGTGATACACTTGGTACTATTCTAAGTCCTGACTCCAGAGCAGTGAGTTAAATGTAGCAAAACTCTCTTCCATCTTGAAAGTTACATTCTGGTATTATCTTTTTAAATGGGAGACAAACTTAAAGGAGGTCAAAGTAGCAGGACTTAAGAGAATCATTAATTTTGAAAGTTGAAAGTTAAAATGTGGAAAGTATGATCCCCCATCAGAAATGATAATAGTATTTTTAGTAAAGTCAACTCTTATATAAAACTTACTATAGGGCAGGAATTACTCATTAAGTGGAGCTTTTTATTTAATACTCACAAACTCTTATGAATTTGATAATTTTCAGTGTGATGACTAGTGCCTTGCCCATATGTGCACAACTAAGAAGTGATAAATCTAGGATCCAAAGTCTTGGAAACTGAACTCCAGATATATGCACTTTGTGCCTCCCTTGTACACAAAGATCCAAACCAATGTATGAAACTAAGTATTTTTAAATTACCCCAATATTTCAGTTGCAGTTCCAGATCTTAATTATTTTCAATATTAATAGAAAAAATCACTTCTTAAAAATCTTGGAACAGATGAGGACAAGGAAGGATATTTAAAAAGCCCCATATCTTCTAGTTTTAAATATCAAAGCATTGTCCAAATCACTGTCCTTATTTTATGGAGTCCAATAATAAGACTGAGAGCATAATTTTTTTACAAAACTTAGTATCATATGAAGTAGACTCACTGTGTTTTTTTCTATTATTGTTCTACTTATAATCTACTTGCAGAATGAAATAAGAGGAAATTTTTAGAACGATTATGATTCATGTAGTAAGTGGCCTGTGCTGGGCGGCCCTGCTGTTTAGCCAATTCTAATAATTACCTCAAATTAAGCCCCTTCCATTCTTTCTGTAGGAATTCCAAACATTTCCCATGCTTCTTTAGCCCCCAATCTAATTTCTATTATTGTTGTTTATTTGGCATTAATGGCATTAATTGAAGTCATTTAACATAAGTTTATCAACCTCACTTCATTTATTTTGAAAATGTTTCTGTATTTTTAAACATGTTATCTTGCATCCTCTTTGACATCACATTCTAACTTTTTTCAACTGTTTTCCCCCCAATTCCCTTTCTTCCCGTCTCTCTTTTTCCTTCCTCCCCTCCCCTTCCTTCCTTCTTTCCTTCCTCCCTCTCTTCCTCCCTCCCTCCCTTCCTCTCTCTCTTTCTTTCTTTCCCTTCCTTCCTTCCTTTCTTCCTTCCTACCTTTTCCTCCCCTTCCCTCCCCTCCCTTCTTCTCCCCTCCTTCCTCTCCCCCTCCCCTTCCTGTCATGTTTTAACAGGCATCAGTGGAGTTACTGAAGAAAAAACAAGATAAGTAAATTACTCTCACTGATAGTTCTGCCTTCTAGAACACTTTCTTCAACATTTTCTTGAAATCATTCATACTAACCATATGCCTCTGAATCCTTCCTGTGGACCCCTCACATGCTAAGGAACAGAATTTGAACACCAGTGCATCAGACCACACTCAAATGTAATCTAATAGGCTTGCTCTAACTCTTCATAGAAGAATCACAGCATGCAATGGATCTAAAGAACACAATGGCAAACTCAGGGTTGTGCAGGAAGCCAATACAGTTAGCCAGGAGAGACCACCCTAAAACAATCTCATCAACAGAAATAATTTGGGTTATTCAAGATTTTTATTTCTCTACTATGTACATTTGCTTCTTAGAGCTAAAATTTCACATGTTTCTCCATTAGAATTATCATTTCAAAACCCCACTGAAGGGACGCCTGGGTAGCTCAGTGGGTTAAAGCCTCTGCCTTTAGCTTGGGTCATGATCTCAGGGTCCTGGGATTGAGCGCTGGATCAGCATCGGGCTCTCTGCTCAGCAGGGAGCCTCCTTCCTCTCTCTCTCTGCCTGCCTCTCTGCGTACTTGTGATCTCTGTCTGTCAAATAAATAAATAAAATCTTTAAAAAAATTAAAAAACAAATTAAAAAAAAACAATTGAAGTTCACTGAAAAATAGCTGGTCTCAGAATGGTATACATAAACATGGCAGGGCGAGGAACTCTGATTTATTTACACTTGCTTCGTGCCCTTTATTCCGAATTTTCTGAAAACCTGATTGCTGTATTTCCTTGCATTTTTGTAGACCATTTCAATTAACCAAGTGGATTTTCATCTACTCATTAAACCAATCCTGTGAGGTAGGTAAAACAGAAGAGGCAACAAGGGTGAAGTCAGTAATTGTTGTAGGTAGAAAGTGAACCCAGAACTCTGTGTTTATTCAACTCAGTGGTTTTGCCTCCATAAAAGAGAATTGTTTTATTCATGTTTGCCCATCTCCATGATGTTTGTCTTGCTTGTCTCACTTTTCTGTGACTTGGACAATCTGGAAGCAAGTATTCTTATTAGAGTAGAATATAATAATGCATCACTAATGGTTTCCAAATGACACTGAATGATGAGAAAAGATAAAATATGTCATTCCTGAATGATGAGAATAGATAAAATATGTATTCTCAAGGAAGGAAAAGTTATATGAGATATATTTTAGAAAGTAGCTAAGTGTTTAGCATTTCAGAAGGAAAGCTTCTGTTCCTTCAGATATACGTACATGAACCTTTTTATTGCCTAATAGCATGCAAATTAATTATATCCTTTTCCATGTTAATGACAATAATTATAGTTGCCATTTATTAGTTGCATACTATTTATGGAGATAGATATTAGCCACCAAGACTTACAACAGCTCCAGAATTAAATATTAATATCCCTGATTTATAGGTGAAGCTTGTATTATTCTTGATGTTTTCTACAAAGCTACTTTTTTTTAATCTTCTTTAATTTATCCTCCATAAGCTCTTTACTCATTGGCCTAAAATACAATCTGATTTCTCTATGTTGAAATATTCCTTTCCCTGATTCTATTTCACTTCCAAACTACCTACCCCTTCATTGCTAGCATCTTCTTTTTTTTTTTTTTTTTTAAGATTTTATTTATTTATTTGACAGAGAGAGAGAGAGAGACAGAGCACACACAAACAGGTGGAGTGTCAGGCAGGGGGAGAGGGAGAAGCAGGTTCCCCGCTGAGTAGAGAGCACCATGTACAGCTTGATCCCAGGACCCTGGGATCATGACCTGAACCCAAAGCAGTTGCTTAACTGACTGAGCCACCCAGGTTCCCCATTTATAGCTAGTATCTTAAAACAAGAGTATCTGTTTCACCACAGTTTCACAATACACTCAGCTGTCTGGTTTCCCAAGGTTCTCCTCAACTGATAAGCCTCCTTAGAAATAACAAATGAGGGGCACCTGGGTGGCTCAGTGGGTTAAAGCCTCTGCCTTTGGCTGGGGTCATGATCCCAGTGTCCTGGAATCCAGCACCACATCAGGCTCTCGGCTCAGCGGGAAGCCTCCTTCCTCCACTCTATCTGCCTGCCTCTCTGCCTACTTGTGATCTCTGTCTGTCATGTAAATAAAATCTTTTAAGAAATAAATAATTTTAAAAAAAGAAATAACGAATGATCTCCTAGTTGACGTATTTATGATTTTAATTCATAAAACTTTTGAAACACTTTCTATCGTGATTCCCAAGCCTGTATCCTTAAGTCTCAATTCTTAATTAGTTTCTAAGTATCTGAATGCAGCTAGGCTGCCAGCAAAACAGTCTCAGCCAGAAGTGACATCACTACCTCCTTTTCCAAAGCTCCTTTTCTCCCTTTACTGTTTTGAGAAATAATTCACTTCTTAAGCTCTATCACTTCTGTGTTAGCCATGCCACTTGTTTTCACAGTCTCTCTTCTATTCCCAAAGCTGCTGAACCAGCTTCCCGAACTGTGGTCCAGGACTATAATAATAGCTTCCTAATTGGTGTATTGACTTCCAGTCTCTTGGTTTTCAGTATGATATGATTCATATCACCATCTCACTTCCCTACTTAAACAAAGAGTGAAGTTGACAATTTCCTTTATCAAATGCCTACACTGTCTGCTATTACATAGAGAGTGAAATACAGAATATTCAACTTAGCATTGAAGGGTATTTTTTTACCAGGTCACCAAAAACCTCCCTAACCCACCTAACTTCAATCATCCATGTGTTTAAATTATCCCTTAAATTGCACCTACTTTTCTGCCTTCCAGATTTTATTTATATTATTTGCTTATAGGGTTTTATTCCCTTAGCCCTTCTCAAATTGTCTGTCACACCTTTCTCATCTCCCAAGACCTAGTTAAGTCTCTTCTGACATTCATACACTTTTGACCCCATCATAGTGCATACTGTATTGAATAAAATAGAATAAATTTTTTAAAAATCATGAATACATTTGAACAGTGGAAAAATTGGTTTTGGCAAGGTGACAAAGATCCATCCTAAGAATTGTTTGCCAATGGAACAGTTGTGATTTTAAAAGCAATTTAAGAATGACTATATTTAATCTTTACCTGGAACCTTCTATTGCTCTGATTAATAATTCACCATAAATTATTTTTTCAAATATATTAATTTTGAGATGCTGATATGGAAGATTTGGAGAATAAAATTTAAAGATATATCATAGTATTTATACATATATATTTATATCTACAATGAAATATTTCTGTATTTGTATATCCTTAATATATTTGTGATTAATGATAAAATTGCCTGATGATACAATCTAATTTATGTGTTAAAAAATAGGGTTTTCTACATTTTAGAACTGAGCTTGAGGTTTGAAAATGGTAGTAGGGGTGCCTGGGTGGCTCAGTTGGTTAAGTGTTTGACTCCTAACTTCGCCTCTCTGCACCCTCTTCTCTCTCTTAAAAAAAAAAAAAAAGAAAAAAGAAGGAAAGAAAACAGTAGTAAATACATGCTAAAAAATATATGCTCTGACAGAGCAAACTTTGTTTTGCAATGAAAACTCAGTCTATCTTAAGTTTCACTGCAGCTAACTCTACTGTATTTACATTCCACATATATTATAAAAATGCATATACCACTTTCATTATTAAAATAGTAAATAGATATTACAAATAATAATTAAGTAAAAACAATCAACACAACTGAAAATTTCCTCACTGGGCCCCCCTTTCCCTTCATCATTAGGTGGCTAATATTAAAAATACCAAATAAGGGGCGCCTGGGTGGCTTAGTGGGTTAAGCTGCCTTCGGCTTAGGTCATGATCTCAGGGTCCTGGGATGGAGCCCCGCATTGGGCTCTCTGCTCAGCAGGGAGCCTGCTTCCCTCTCTCTCTCTGCCTGCCTCTCTGTCTACTTGTGATCTCTGTCTGTCAAATAAATAAGAATACCAAATAAATTATTCTTTCCACTAAATTTTATCTCCATGGATAGTCTCACTTACCACTTTATTCACTTTCTATCATGCACTCACTTAATTTGTATAGCTTTAAATTTTAACTCAGCAGTCGTAGTTTATAACTCTGGATTTTAGTTTTAGATACCACCAAGTTACTTGAACAAAGCATTTCATTAGACTATAGTGCCGTCCTCCTCTGTGCTAAGTTGGATGTCAGCATGATGCTAGGAAGAATAGACTGGTCTTAGTAAAAGTCTCAAACATTTAGTCCAAGTATCTGGTGTGTGTAAGGAAGAGAGAGAGACAGAGAGGTGTAGAAAGAACACAAGAGAGTGAGTGAGAGAGAGAGATGAGGGTGGAGAGAGAGAAAAAAGGGGGGAAATCAATGAGAAATTTGTAATAAAAATAAAGGATTTCTAATAGGAGAAGATTAATCAGCTAAACTAGAAATGCATATCTGACAAAAAACATCTAGTAGATGGCTTTATACTCTCTCCCAGTGTTTTATATAATTACACAATGGCATTCTCAAGCAATTACTGTAATACTTGTCCAAACCTTGTCTAATTATAAGTTGCCACATGCTCATTTTTTCACAGTGGGGCAGGGCGGGTGCTGGCAGTTGAGTTCCCATTTCTCATGTTCTTTCCTCAAGGACCAAGACCCATGATTTTGCGAGGCAAGTTCTGTTTACTAGTAGTCTGGAGACCTTGCTAATTAGCAGTTAGCTATAAGTAATGCAAGGGTTAGCTGACATTAAGTAGGACTCTGTGTGATGTCTTAGCTCAGTGTTAAGTTGAAAGAGGGCTTAGGGAATAATCACTGAAGAATGTTTTCTGGAAATTATGTTAAAACCTTTATTAGTACTTTAAGACCAGATTCATGTTTCCATTTGTCTTTATAGTCCTAGTCTCATTTATGGGAAGCTTAATAACAATTTCCAGTACAGTCACTTTCAAAGGACATTTTCAGAACTTCCTATGACATTTCTCTTCTTGATTTCTTCATTTGCTCTATTTCCCACTTCAAAGGTTTTACATGTTTTAAGGGAGCCATAACCCCATATTCCCAATTGGGATTTGATGGTTGAGGATGAAGAAAATGAAGCTAAAAGAGTTAGAAACACATTCTCCATAGTCCAATCTCTACAAATAAAATCACTTCTTCCTCCAGCCATAATTTGTTATTGTGACTCTATACCCAGGGCTAGATCTTTTGTTTTCTACTACAAAATCATCAAAATTCCTTCCCAGTTGTGTGTATTAACTTCTAGCATTTCCCATCCCCATTCCTGGAGACAGTGTTGAACCATATCTGAGCCTGGTGCTCCCACCCTTTTGTGTTCCAGTTAATGGTTAACAACAAAGAATTACTCTGCACTGCTTTATTTCCCAATAAGATCCACTTCTACCTTCCCTCAAAGACTCATCTCCATCTTCATGACTCCTATATGACTAACAGATGGCTCTGTTCATCTGCTTCTCTAAAACCCTTCCTTTTTCTTCTTTTTTTTTTCTTTTGAGAGCTCTTTATTAATAAATGTATGAATATTTCTCCCTATTACTTCCCTACTTATCCTGAATAAAATCCTCTCCTTAGACATTTTCTCTTTTACAGCACTTTATCTTCTATAACTGTAGCATCTTATTTTTTATAGCTACAAGAAAATTAAATTAAAAAAAAGTTTTTCTAAACATATCTACAAAAAAAAAAAATCTTTAACCTTCAGGTATCATATTGAACATTCAAGTCAACAACAATGGGAAAAGAATAAACAGAGAAGAGTAAGATATGGAAAATGCCAAATGATTGGTATAGAAAGCATCTGAGAATGACACATAATATAATGTATGTAAAGACCTAAGCAAAAGACACGGCATTTAGTCAGTGGTCAACATATGATATCTAGGAGCACCATCTCTAAATCCCAGGGAGACCACTAGGCAGAAGGAATATGAACGCTACCTGACAGGAAAAGAATTTGACTCAGATGAACTAAGAGAAATCTCCAGAGGACAGAATCCTAGATAGTAAGGATAGGAAAAACAAATATATTGAGAAACAATGTCTATAACATGAAACTGTAGAGCTGCTTAATTACACCTATGCCCTTCATCATATTTTAAGAATAGTCACAAGCTCATCAACAGCACTGGACAACTAAAGCAGTGATTCTCCAGGGGGTGATTGCGAGAGCGAACTTGCAGTTTGAAAAGAACCGTGAAGGTTCTTCTAGTTCTTATCTCATGAAATCCAAAGGATTTAGTTGGAAATAAATGTGTATATGTAGGTCACAGAGAATAAAAGTTAGTAAATATCCATGTAAGGAGCGTGAACTACAGGCAAAGGAGAGGGAGGATAGCATTTGGGGGAAAGGGGGAGTGCAGAGTGACATATCAGGGATATACATGTCAGTGAGCTAACTAGGTTGGATGGAGGGAGGAGAGAGTCAAGGCAAGGAAACCAATTAAGAGACTTGGAATACTGAAAATGTCTGAAACCAAACATATTCACCTGAATACCTGGACAATTTAACAACTGACAATGCTATTGGAATTTAGAACTCAACTCTCCTGTTCTGGTTGTCAATTACTGAGTAACAAAACTACCCACAACTTATGCTTGATGATTCTGTGGGTCAGGTATCCCAAAAGGGCACAATAAAAACTCAGCTGGAATGATTTGAATTTCCGGGGTGATACAACATCTAAAGACTGGAATTATTTGGAGGTTTTTCACTCATTTGGGCACCTGAGCTCGAGTGATTGGAAGCCTGTCCTCAGCTGGGACTGTGGACCAGAGCTCTTAATCCAGGAATGATCTTCATGCAGCTTGGGCTGCTCAAAATGTGGGGTCCTGCACACATGGGCTCGGTGGAATACTAGTGAGTATTCCAGGAGACTAAGGCAAAACTCTCAAGGCTTCTTCTGATCCTCTCTCGAAGTCAATATCATGCTACATCATTTCCCTCCCACCATTTTAATAAAAGCAAGCACCCAGATTCAAGGGCTAGGAGCATAAGCATCACCTCTTAGTGATCAGAATATCCAAGAATTTGAATATAAGCTTTAAAACTGCCCCATATGGGTGATAACTGAAAAATGTATTAGATATTGAATTAAAGCAGTTTTAGTAACTTTTCAAAGAGTCTACTAAAAATTGCATACCACTTACTTTTTACATTACTCATCAACCCTACAATAGTCAGAATTCGGAGGCATATACTGGCCATGTGACATAAGCAATGTGAATGGAACAGAAACAGAATTGCTAATCAGTAATTAAAAACCATGTTTTTAATTCAAAATCATCCTGTGAGGAGCTCAAGGGTTAAAAGACATACCATTTATTTTTTTTTAAAGATTTTATTAATTTATTTGACAGATGGAGATCACAAGTAGGGAGAGAGGCAGGCGGAGAGAGAGAGAGGGGAAGCAAGCTCCCCACTGAACAGAGAGCCCGATGCGGGGCTCAATCCCTGGGATCATGACCTGAGCCGAAGGCAGAGGCTTTATACCCCTGAGCCACTCAGGCACCCCAAGACCTACCATTTGAAAGACAGTCTGAAATTTCTTAGAAATGCCTGTCTGAGAACATGACTGGCCTTCAAATGCAAAAACTCATGAAGATTAAAAATAATGCAATTAATTATCCAGATGTTTCAAATGTCAGCGTTCGTTATTGCTTTCACAGTATCACCAGTCACTGGCTTTGAATTTTTCTTTACATTTAGATGTTCTGAGTTGCAAATGTAGGTAGAGGATGTGAATCACCCTTAAGACAGCTTATCACCATATGTTGCATTTGGGCATGAAAAATGAGAATAACCTAAACCTTCGCCACCGAGACAGGTGAAGGGTTCCCATCAGTGGCCATTAAGTCGGAGTAATTGGGTTTTAAAGAGACAACGTGGAGTGCTGCTCTTTAGGAACCTCCACAGCGATTGTGCTTTAGCCACAGGTTGCACAATCCAACAGCACCAGCGCAGCTTCGGCCCCACTCAGCCCTGTGCCTGTGTCACCGCTGTTTGAATCCCCTCTATGGTGTGCATCTGTTACCCATTCTCTTTCAAAGAGCATCTGCTGCCAGAGGAGGCAAGCTTTTACTATGTTGATTTATCATTGTCAGATACAGGATTTTATTGCTTGCATTTGAATATTGTATTTAAGGTGCTTTTGTGATTACAGATGTTTTACATATAAATTGCTTTATATTAGAAAAACCTCTTTTTCAGTATTTTTAAGGAAACTTCGCATTCATGTGTTTTACATTTTAATATCTTCTTCTGCATTGCTGAGCGCTTGTGAATTGCTTTCTGTCTGTAATGGCAGTCAGCACGAGCAACAGCATCTGTGACTGTTGCTGCTTTAGAGAAGAAAATTAAATGTGGGTCTGGTTTTTCTTTTCTAGGGAGCCAGAATTGATTAATTACTACGGAAACCTTTGATTGTCATTTTATCCCCAAAAGGGACAGAAGGGGTCACTACATAAAAATAGCTTCCCACGCCATAACCTTTGTAAACCAGAAAACTATGTCAAGTTTCCACAGTTTTCTATCACTTGATTTTGTGGTCTTAAAATAATCTGAAAGTCTGTGGGATGGCACGGTCTTTGAAATAATAGCACCATCTACTGTCTGATCCGGAATTCATTCATCATGGTAAGGAAAGGAAGATGATAGAGACGGAGGAGGTGCTCTGAGTGGTTTAATGATACAGCACTAAGGAAATAATGTATAACGGAAAAATGTGAAAATCTTACCTAAAATAGGAAAACAAGATGAATCACATCTGGAGTTAGTCATATTAACTAAACATTGTGTAATACACTTTTTCATCCAGAAAGCTGATGTATTAAAATTTGAAATTAGGGCAATGCCTTTATCACCATCATCATCATCGTCATCATCATCATCATCATTTTAGCTCCTCGGTCTCCTTAAATTTATCTTCTCTTCATCTAGTTGAGAGTGAGGAGTGGGAGAGGTAGACATAAAAAGAAATATCTCAAAGAAATCTCTTCCTCTCAGCAATGCACCATGATGTCAGGGTAATTGCTTCATTTCTGAGCAGAGTGCCCGCCCGCTCTCAAGGAACACCTTCCATAGTGGGAGTTGCTAGAAGGCCTGATTGTTCCCTGTCCTCAAATCCCTTTCCCAAAGGAGTAATGTTATTTCATTAAAGAAACTCAACTGTCTGGATAAATGATCATGGAAAGTATGTCTCAGGGCTCTCATAAAAATAAGCTACTAGCTATTTGAAGAACATAGTGTGTAATTCAGGACATTCTCCAAAATCCTCCTTCATGCTGATTTCTTTCAATGAGCCAGAGGTCAGTTGTCACTCTGCCTCATGCACAGTTATTTCCTTAACCTCATAGCTCCCAGAGGACTGTTTCACCTCCCACACATATATTGCGGACTGTATATGACTCTTCCTTCCCCCGGCACTTGCATCAAGCTATTCCATATACAGCGGGATTTTTATGCTTTCTCTCCAGTTTATTATCTCTTTTCTAAATCAGTTTAGAAGGTTTATTTTCTCTATTTGGCCTTCTGCTTCCTTTCTTTTCATTTCCATTCTACTTCATTTTTTTTTCCACCAGGAGGCCAGAATAGAAATTCCTCATTTAAAAAAATGTTTTTATTTCTATAGTTTTCAACAATCAATGGCCTTTGCATAAAAGATTTAGGAAAAACATAGCCTCACGATTGATTTTTCTTTTTTTTTTCTTATTCTGGTCTTTCTTTTTTTTTTTTTTTTTTTTTTTTTGCGGTGCCAAGAAATATAATAAGGAGGAAATAAACAATGACATTTTTGAAATGTCAACTCTCATCCTATACTTACTTACCAAGTATGTATTAACTTTCCCCTATCTGTCAAAATATATAAAACACCATTCCTACCTTCAGAGGAGCTTACAGTCAACTAAATCTTTGTCCTCCTCTGTTTTTTAAAAAGGTTCCTTATCTGCTTATCTGTTCATCTCCATTGTGGCAGCTAGATACTGACCAACTGCTCAGTTTTCTACTTAGTCTAATCTTATCTTAGGTATTACTACTGTAAGTCATAGTAAGGCAATATTTTGAGATATTAACTGTGTTTTTATTTGCTGGGCAAAACCCGTGGCTTTAGTTATGCACTATACATACAGGAAGAATGGATGCAGGTGTCAAAGAATAAGAGTAACAGCAACAACAACAAAGTCAGTTGAGTTGACATCTACATTTTCTTAAACTCACGGAAGGAAACCACAGCAATGAAAGTCAATGCATTAAATTCACCATGCTAGGGGTTTTCTTTTCCTTTTTTGTTTCCTAAATAAGTAGAAGGCATTTTAGAGACAAAAGTTGAAACTCTGAAGGAGGCAGATGATAAGATCACCAATAATGGGCTTGGGTAATGATGATGCATAATAATTTTTTTTTAAAGATTTTATTTATTTATTTGACAGACAGAGATCACAAGTAGGCAGAGAGGCAGGCAGAGAGAGAGAGGAGGAAGCAGGCTCCCTGCTGAGCAGAGAGCCCAATGCGGGGCTCGATCCCAGGACCCTGAGATCATGACCTGAGCCAAAGGCAGAGGCTTAACTCACTGAGCCACCCAGGCACCCGATGCATAATAATTTAAGTGCTATGGGGTTATAGTTCATTGGCTGCAGGGACAAAAGTGAGAATTCGAAGAGGTGACTTGGCTGGGATTAGAGTACAGTGAGCAAGACACTTGCATTAAGTGCAAAATTTAAGGGCCACCAAGAAAATCAGTATTCAAGATAAGTAATATTTTCATGCAATGTTTTCCCAAAAAATCAAAATTAATAATCCATGAAACCCAGAAATAATCTATGGTAAATGAAATAGAAAAGAAGTTTTAATAAAGACAGGGACCATATGGGTAGGTGATGTCTCTGAAAGGACCAGAAGTCATGAGTCTATCCTAGGTAAGTCTCAGGAGAGGGATGTGATGATGGAAGTCATAGATGGGTTTGGAATGGCCTGCCTTGTATCACAGTCCAGGGCTCTCTAACGGTGTTGGAGAAGCCATGCACATCTATAGGAACAGTTTGTTGGTTTCAGGGAAAGCCTCCTAAAATCCCAAACTGCATCATTAGGGAGGGTAAACAACTAGGACCTGTATGAGGTTCAGAAATGTTGAAATAGTCCAGATGAAACAGAGATCCCAAGCCTGGAAGAAGGAGGACTTAGATGGGATTGGCCAAGCAATTGGTTGTGCTGCAAGGGACATGGGGTCAACATCAGAAGCCAAGCTTATGAAAACGTAATAAAGGAAAATCAGACATCAACAGATACCATCAGGGTACAGAGAAAACGCATGCAAACAATGCCTAGGACACATGTAAATCCCTCCAACACCTCAAAAATAAAACCACCTCCACAAAAAGGAAGAAAAGGAGAAAGGAGAGCTATGTATTTGACTTGGTTGTCACAAAAGAGTGGCAGAATATGGTACTCCAAAACGTGCCTCTTGGCATAACGATATTTTGAGCTGATTATTTGCAAAACATCAGACACAGGAAAAGCTCTGAAAACAAAGTTGGGGTTGCCTTTTTAAAAGGGAAATCTATCTATCTATCTATCTATCTATCTATCTATCCTCTCTCTATCATCTATCTACCTATGAAACTTCCTTTTGTAAGGCTGTCTCTCTTTTGGTACCGGGAAGAGGAGGAGGACTAAATCAAAAGAAACTCTCATCAGTGAAGAAGGCATGACCTTAAATCTGCATAATAAATCTTAAATTCTTTTATTATGCTTTTCTTGGTCATTTCCCCATAACTGGCCTCCCCACACTCTTCACTTTTCTGTCTTCAGTTAAATATGGAATTTAAGCCTGAATTCTAAGCCACATCTGAGAGTTACTTGTTTTTCCTTAGGTATCTTGCATGTACACATTAGGTATACATGTTAATAAACTTCCATTTTTTGTCTCTTACTAATCTTCTTGTTACAAGCTTCCTGGCTGAGAAGAGGCATGGAGAGAAATGTATTTCTTCTCCCATACATTAACAAAAGAAGACTAAATTTTAAGTTGCAAGTGACTCTGAATAGAAATGAGATTTTAAAAGCTAAATTTAGTTTAATTTTAGAAAGTCTAAAACAATTTTTTATTCCATTTGGTAACAAAAAGTATGGTCCTTGGAGCATCAACATCAGCATCACCAGAATGCTTATTAGAAGTGCAGATCTTGGGCGCACCAAGCTATAAAGAAGAATCTGCATTTTAGCCAGATCCCTTCCATGAGGAAAATAAAATAGTTCTTCTAAGAAAAGACCACTCCATATTAATATAGAATGAGAGAGAGTCAAAGAGAGCATGCTTATGAGTGAGTGGGGGGAGGCTGTATTTTAATATTAAGTATTAGTGGAATTCGATGCATGTAAGCTAGTGTGTATAATAGGGAAAAATAAATTTCCCTCTACTCTTCAAGATTCTTGGCTAAGACCTCCCATAATAAATGATGGATTAACAGGAGAAAAACAATTTAGAAGATTAATCATATGTATACTTCACGTAAATGGTGGTGATATCTGGGAAAAATTAGTAAATTCTCAGGAATACCCCAAACCACCATCTTAAATGCTGTTTTTAGAAAGAAGTTGGGGGATAGAGAAGCCAGTTATGGGAAATTAGCAGGAAAAACATAGTAAGCAAGAGTAAGTTTGTTATTCAGATTTAAATGAATGTCTTCTCCATTGAGAAACTTTCTGTTCATTTAATCACCCTTCTTTGCCTGGTATAGAGGGGAAGACACTTTTTTAAAATAGGGAGTTCCCTTATATATGCAAATTTCCTTACAAAAGGGTAAATACTCCTTGTTAACCTTGTTTTCACAGATTCTGCTCTTTGCTTTTTCTCAAAAATGATTACCTCAAAATAATCCTTATGTCAAAAATACATATTTTGAGATAGCATATGCTGCTACTTTTCACGTGAAAGTGAATACAAAGTCTGAACAAAATTTCACACAAATTTATACACAAGCAGAAGAGAGAACAATTAAAACTGCCCTTATTCCCTTGAGAGACAGGAGGAAAAACTTTGTGATTGTGTTATCTATGCCTGTGAGAACCCCTTGAACTAATTCTGAGGTGAATGCTCATAGGGGTCAGAAGGCCCAGGAACTGCATTGTAAAATCAAAAGTGCCTAAGCTTTTAGATTAGACCCTTCATGTTCTTAAGAAGATTCCCTACAGCAGTGGATTCCCTTCTCAAAAAAAAAAAAAAAAAAGCTTATCATTTTGTATTAGAGTGCACAATTAGTACTCAAATCCACATTTCAGAAGCACTGTGTTATGTTCTCAGCTTTAGTCAATACCTAAGTCTGTGACTACAAATAAAAGTTTAATGTTTCAGTCATCTTTCTTTCATGACTTCTGGAAGTTTCCCATTACAATGAGGAGACAGTGATCTAGAGCTAGGTTGGCCAACTTTTTGTAAAGGGTCTAGATAGTAAATATTTTAGGCCACACACTTGGTTTTGCAACTACTGAAGACTGCCATTGCAGCACAAAAATAGCTGTAGGAATGAGCAGGGTTATATTCCAGTAAAACTTTATTTACAATTACAATAAGGAGCATGCTGGGTTTGGCCTACAGATGATAGTTTTCCAAATTCTGTTTTAGAATGTTCTATGGAATGATTCTTCTGAATATATGGCAGTAGTAGCTAAGAAATAAGATTTGTCACTCCTCTAAGGTCATTTCCTCATAATTCCTAAAGTCCCTGGCAGTCTTTTGCACATAGTCTCTGCTATTATAGAATTATTTATCTCTATGCTGAGCAATCTTAGCACACATGGGGGCATGGCTTTGCTCTTCTCAACCTAGTTTATAGCACATTAAAACATTTCAAATGCTCCTTAACTTATGCCAACAATGAAATTCCTTGCTCTCTACTTTTTACATGTTATAGGTGGATCTGTGGCATCCTTAAATTAATATAGAAATAAATTTCAAGCATTACATAACAAAGTGTGGCAATTATGAAACATTAAAAAAAAAGAGCTTAGTATTAAATAATAAAGTAACAGTATCATTAGTTATCTATTGAACATATACTGATTTCTTTTCTTTCCTTTGCTCCTTTGTCCTTTGATTGTTAAACAACTAGGCCAAGCAGATAGGAAAAATATTCTGGGGGCTTTGGAAAATTGAATGAGATTCTCAGGGTCACATGGCAAATGGCCAAGTTGGACCTTGGCTCAAATTCATGTTTTCTACTCCCTATTCTGGTATACTTTTCACTGTAAAATAATGTCTTCAAGTAGTAATAGGACCATATATTAATGTGGTTGATAAAATCTGCAGTTAAAACCCACAATCTCTTCTAGAAATGTCCTCCAATTCATTAGTGACCCAAGCCAGAAATAGCACAGGTGTTTCTATTTTATCACACCCTGTTTCATTGTGCATTTTCCTTTAACAGAAGGGAAAACAAAATTAAGTTGTCTTCAAGGAATTTATTATGCATTTTATTTATATGAAAATAGATTATCAACTGATCAGTAAGCTTCTCCCTTTGAATAAATTAAATTCTTTGAGATTCTCACAAATGAGTTAATTTAGCCAATGAAGTCCAGAACAAATACCACTCTCACGCATCTCTTAAAGGTGTATTTAATCTCTCACATTCACATCCACCTATTGAAGATCCTCTGCCCTAAATACCTTGTTCTTCTCTAAGCAAATATCAGTTGCACCTGAAAGTGCATATTATTGAGCCTTAAATTCCATTAGGAGGTCTCAATTTTTATCTGTGTTCTCTTTCTCTTTCCATTACTGCCCTCTATATCTTTGGAAGGTACTTAATGAAGTAAAGAGAAAGGGACTTTTAAATTCTTGGCAAAAGAATCTTCCTTCAGGAATTGGAAAACCTTTCAAGCTCAGTGGTAAATATGGATAAGGTATGCAGGGAATGAGAAGGTCTCTTTTTTTATTTTGCTTCTTTGTTCCCAACATACTCTTCATTCTTTTAGGGGAAAAGATGTCTAGGTACTGAAAAATGACATTATAATGCAATTCTTTCTTGTTAGCACTAGTATGATTCTTTTGATACTTGCTTATTAAAGTCTCCCAACATGTTTTTGCTATAATGAATGGAAATGTATTCCTTCAAAAACCTTTTAACTTTCTGCTTAATAGGGGGTTTCAAAAGGAAAGTGAAAAAACTGGGGAAAAAAAGTGGAAACAGTAAACTAGAATTACAGGTGAATGTACTCAGCTTGTATGTGTATAATGGACTTAGGTTGTGTCTCTGAAATGATTCAAATTCTCTGACTGTATCGACTACACACTTTGTGTTTTTCTTTATGCATTTTTGCTTTGTTTCAGAAAAGATTTGAGGCATCTAGCAACCAGAAACTAATAAAATGTTGGCAAAAATAAGTAAGAAATAAGAATAAAAAATGAGAGACAATGTATGTGGAAGTGGATAGTCATTACTGGGTAGACTTGGTGAAGTCAGAAAGTGGAAGGTAAAGACATGGCAGGGAACCAATCAAATACATGCATGCAGGTCCATGGTCCACATGTTTGTGATTACTGAACCTTAAGTTATATTCTATGTTTACTAACCAGTAAAGCAAAAAGTAATAGCTATGGTTATCATAGAGCAGAGCTACAGTTTTCTTTAGGCGATCAGAGCTGCACCATAACACTAAGATCTAAAAACAAAAATGAAGTATCATAATGTTATAGACTGAGTCATGTCTTCCTACATTATGTATGTTAAAACCCTAACCCCCAATATGCATTTGAAAATAGGTCCTTTAAAGAGATAAGTAAGATTAAATGAGGTCTTAAGGGCATGGTCCTAGAACTGGTATCCTTATAAGAAGAGCAAAAGATACCAGGAGTGCGTGCACACACAAAAAAAGCCATGTGAGGGGACACCTGGGTGGCTCAGTGGGTTAAAGCCTCTGCTTTCAGCTTGGGTCATGATCTCAGGGTCCTGGGATTGAGCCCTGCATCGGGCTCTCTGCTCAGCGGGGAGCCTGCTTCCCCCTCTCTCTCTGCCTGCCTCTCTGCCTACTTATGATCTCTGTCAAATAAATAAATAAAATCTTAAAAAAAAAAAAAGCAAGCCATGTGAGGACCTAGTACAATTGTTACCATCTATGAGCCAGGAAGAGTCCTGATCAGAGATCAGCTCTGTTGGTATCTTGATCTTGGACTTCCAGTCTAGAACTGTGAAAAAATATCTACGATATTCTGTTAGGGTAGCCCAAGCAGACTAATACACTTAGAGATAGCAATATGATCGATGTGGTAAATGAGTTCTCAATTAGCATTTCTGCCCATCATATAGTAAAATGTTTCAAATGGCTGATTACTGGGATTGTTTTACAAAAGCAAAGGATAAAAATTAAAAGGTAATTTTTTATGAATACGAGTAAATATGATTCCATATGGGATTTTTGCTGCTGCAACTCCATTTAAAGGTAGAACTTAGAGAAAAAGATAAAGGCCTAGTTCCCTTGGCCTGAAGAGATAAAGTGCCTACGTTGACTGTCTTACCCTGGTTGCCCAGATGTAGAGCAGACAAGGAAGAGTGGTGGGGATCTAAAAGCTGTCAATGGTCAAATGTCATTGGTCAACTATTTTATCACAATGGTCAAGACAAACTTTTAGAAAATAGTTTTACCCCGTGTGTAAAAGGAAACCGTATCAGCCATAGAAATATTTTCGTAATATTACTATGGAAAGCCTCCTTTCAGACAATATAATTTCCTCTTAAGTCAGTCTAAATGAATTTAATATAATTTTTTTCCTTAAATAATTAGATAAAATAGTTACTGTGTAAGTATGTTGGCCATGAACTCAGCAAATTTGGAGGTTATCTACCCAAATAATAATTTTAGTTTCTGTGAAAGCAGCTACAATCTTTCATGTGTATGTCCTGGGCCACAGCAAAATATTGACAGAATCTTAGAAAGTTGTATTGCCTATGTTATTCATGCTACTAAGTTCAGCCTACTTACAATAGCCACTTCTGCCCCTATATAATATAACAAATCTTCACATGCAGTTAAAACCTACTATATTTAAATGCCTGAGAAAATAATTTGCCGTAGCAACTTCCCTATGTTTTAAGAAATGTCTGCTATGAGGGCAAAAGAAGTGAGGAGTATATATTCTTAACAATGCCAATATTTCTGAAATTTTTATCATTGAGATTATTTTTTTTTTAATTTCTCCGAACACATTAGCCTAGCTAATGAAGCCCTCCATGATGAGGACATAGCTGATTTTAGCATCTGTGCAGATAATTACCTTTCTACTAAAGCTCAACCATATTATTCTTCTGTATCTCCTGCCTGTGGAATACTGCAATAGCCATTAGTTAATTTTCTTTTCTTTTCTTTTCCTTTCCTTTCTTTTTTTTTTCTCTTTTCTTTTCTTTCTTTTCTTTTCTTTCCTTTCCTTTCCTTTCCTTTCCTTTCCTTTCCTTTCCTATCCTTTCTTTTCCTTTCCATAGAGAGAAAGTGTGTGAGAAAGGGTGGAGAAGAGGGGAGGGAGGGGCAGAGGGAGAAGAAGAGAGAGAATCTTAAGCAGGTTCCATGCCCAGCACCAACCTGACCTGGGGCTCGATCTCACAACCCTGAGATCATGACCTGAGCTTAAATCAAGAGTCAGGCATTTACCCAAATAAGCCACCCAAGTGCCCCTCATCAATCAATTTTCTTATGGTGCTCTCTGTGTTTGAAATAGCAGTTCTTCTCTTGTCCATTTTATAAACAACAATTTACACAACCTTTACTCTAAAGCCTTTGGTTGTCCATAGTCCTTCCTTTGTATCTCTACTTTGTGCTAAAGATTTTGCTTGTTTATATTTTTGGTTCTCTCTTTCAAGTTATGAGCTTCTACAGTGTGGGGACTGTATCTTTTCCATTTATACTCAGTATTTAGTACGATGATTGCTATCTATTAGATGTTTGATATAAAGAAGGAAAAAAGGAAGGAAGGAAGAAGGAAAAGAAGAAACTCGCCAAAGGTTAACCTTAATAAAGGTTAATTTGATTCCCATTTTGATCAAATTATAGCCTCTCACTCTTTTCAAATAAATTTACTTTCCTCTGTCAAATTTAATTCCTATTCTCAAGCTTACTCTCCATCCAAAACAAACAAAGGTGACCTCAAACACTCTGTTGTTTGCTCCTTTTACTTTCTGAATTTCTTTCTCACACCTCTGTCACCACAGTCTTGCTAGAGAGGTCCCAGGTCTCTCAAACAACCATAGATTCCTTCAGCCCGTTGTGCCTTGTTTGGGGATTGAACTCTCTATGGATTAAACTTTTCTCTCTTCTTCATCTTTTCTTTTTTCTTACCATCAATCAAAACCTGCTTTTTTTTGACAAATATTTGAAGGGGTCATCTCTCAGCAGCTTGCCTTGGAAAGAAGTACTCTGACATTAAACTGACTCACACAGCATGCTACCTCTTTGCCTGGAACAAAGAAAAAGATCTTAATTGTGAATCTCAGTGCCCTTAATCACGTAGTAGGTGATAGTTTCCAAATTGTAACTATTATCTGTGTGAGGTCTAGTCTATAACACCTTTTAGCTATGCAGTAATCTTGCAACAATTATAGCAACTATTTATTGAATATGGACATATAATAATATGTGTATGAATAATAATTTAGTATGTTTATATATCAATAATAGCAATTATCCATTCTATGTTACCCATTAGGCTTTATCCTTCATGTCAATGAACTCAGATAAAGTTCACATCAACCCTGAAAGACAAGTACTCTCTATCCCCACTTCATGCATATAGAAACCAAAGACTGCACAGATTAAATTGTTTGTTCTCACCCACATAGCTGATAAGTGGGAGAACTGGTATTTCAGTCAGGGCTTTCCTGACTCCAAAGTCCCATACAATATTACAACCTTAATCTTAAGGAATTCTTGGCCAACCCAGCAGACAAAGGCAATAAACTTATTGCCAAGCCTCAGCATTGCAATATGTGGTAGTGTTTCATGAAGATGTTGGAAACTCTTTCTTATCCCCAAGCAATAATCTGAATATGTTTGATTTTTCTCAAAGTGTCTCTTATTCTTCTGGAGCAGAAAAGTTCTGTGTGCAGGCTAAACATTTCTACCCTTCCTTCCCTGTGGCTGTGACATTTGTATTGGTTGGCTGTGGCTCATTTTAGATAACTTTCTGCTGAGGTGTTCACCCTTTTGACTTACTTAAGGTCACCAATAGAATAAATTTTCATCAATCTACAGTGATGTAGCTCTTAATTAGAAGTAAGATAGAAAATTGCAAATCTCCTTCTAGAGATCATTAAAGGTTGTATTCTCATGGGTATAAAGTATTTACAAGTTTTAATGAGCACATTAAGAGTAGTTTTAACTGTACTTGACTTGCAAAATTTTAACAGATGATTGGTGTTTATAGTATTTGACACAAGCTTGTTAGTTTCTCTAAAATTTCCTAAAGATTTTTTTATTGTTTTTTTTTTCTGATTTTTGTTTTGTTTTTAGATAGGAATGCTTAATTTTAAAGTTCATATGTATCTCCCCCCGCCTCAGGGTTATGTTTCACACCTTTAAAGGATTGGTTTTATGTTTATTCTTATTTTCCCTACACTCTGCAAGCAAGGTTGCTCTTTTGTCACTCCTGGATATATGTGCCTTTCTTCAAAATTCTCTGGATTCTCAACTCATTGAAAGGAAGTTGTGCACTTCTTTTCACCTATAGGTCACAATCATCCTTCTCGAAGTCTTGAAGTCTTTCCTCTGCTTTCATCAGTGCATTAGGCAAGGCCAAGGCAAAAGGAAAATGTGGAGTCTGTGATCAAAAAGCAGGATAAAAAAAGCCATTAAAGGTACTAAAATGTAAACCTTGTCCTTTCCTCTGTTATCTGTCAATACATTATGGTGCTTTTTATTTACCATTTAATTTTGTTCTAATTAAAGAAAAATTAAAAATTTAAATTATCAGCATGAATTCTGTTGTTCTTTATAGTGTGCTACACCAGTTTTAAATGCAAATAGAAGTGTCTAGATCATACATGGAATTGCCAAAATTCGTATTTCTTAACTCATGCATACATATGAATTTCATTCTTACCAGAACAGTGGAAATGCTGCACAAAACTAACTTAACTGCTTGTTGCTGCCATGTTTTTTCCCCACTTTTTGCTATATAGGTATTCTACTAGCATTCTCTTCCTTCTGTTTGCTGATGCATAAGGAAAAACTGAAAGGAAAAGGAACCCTGGCTGTCCAATCTCTTCCTTTCCTTCTGTGTCATCATATTCAGCGTAAGTGGTTGGCTAATAGAAGGAGGTAATATGAGTATAGAAGGATACGATAAGATGCATTGGTCATCGGTGTTACTTAGAACACTATTGTCCTTTCTGTGTTTGAAACAAATTTAGGTTCAAATGGCTTGTGTGGTCTCTAAAGGCAGTCAGTGTCTCTGCTAATCCAGACACAGAGGTAAACACACTTAATTTGCACTCTTGAGCCCTGCTGAACTGCCGCATATCATGAGTTCACTAAGCTCAGGATGCATGGTGCTCACAGGGCAGTATGTCTGCATATATAAATGGGGCAAAACCATGCATGTCTTCCTTTTGCCTGCAGGCGTGCTCCATTGCAATACTTCACTTCTAAACTAGAAGAGCAAGGTGACTTTATTAAAAATTTCAAGATGGTGACAGCAGAGCGTTTAACCAAGTGCAGGGCCCTTCTGAGTGCAGTTGCTCTGCGAAGACAGCCTTTCAGGTCGCCCGCCTGGGAAGCCAGCGCCGATACGAGCCACTTGGTCTCAGGCAAATTTTTACTGGCTGTTGCTGCATCTATGGCTGTTCTAATCTTAACTGCATCTCATTTAGTTTGCTCTTATGATCTCTTTTGCAAGGTCACCAATAACCCAAATGAAACCCATGTGAAACTAGAAAAAGGTATCTCATTTTCTAGGCAAACCCCATGATGAAGCATAGAACTAATTCATTCCCACTGAACATGGTGGTTGTTGTGGACTCTCTTGAAGGATATTACTTGAACACTCATGTACACCAATCTTACTTTGTTTTCACTAATATTTTTGGACTATTAAAGCCACGCATCAACATAGGGAGAGAGCATTATTGTTGTGGTCCTGCTTCCAACATCCTGCATCTGCTTTCACAGAGACTTTCCTCTTTTCTGCTGTCCTGCCCCTGATAAGACATCTACTTTCATTGTTCCCAGTCATTATGACCTGTAACAATAAAGGTACCTGCTAATATTATTATCAGTTGGCTCAACTGGACTTAGAACCCTTTAGAATTCAGCTACCCCAATGTCTACCTCCTCAACTGCCCACCATTATTGTCAGAAAACCGTCATTGAAGTCTTCCTGCTGTTAACACTAATGGTATGTCTGAGTTCCTCTTGGTCTCGAGTTTTCCTAGCTATGTCTAGTGTGGTGGACATTCTCCCTCTGTCCAAGTGGGTGTCATAGTAGCTGCTGCTGCAAAGGCATTGCTGATAACATCTTCATGGGACTTTAGAATGTGGCCTGCCTCTGGTATATGCAGTCCTTCCCTCAGTCAAAGGGAAATTCAGAGACTAAATCACTTAGAAAGGGAAAGAAGGAGTTTACTAGCAAGAGTGTCAAATATTAAGAATATTGGCTCACCAAATAAAGACCACAACAAGCTTTTTATTTTTATTTTTTTATAAAGATATAATTTATTTATTTGAAAGAGAGAGAGAGAGAGGGAAAGAGCACAAGAGAGAAAAAGCACAAGTGGGGCAGGGAGGGAAGAAGGGCAGAGGGAGAGGGAGAAGCAGGCACCCCCTGAGCAGAGAGCACCATGCAGGACTGTATCCCAGGACTCTGGGATCAAGACCTGACCCCAACGCATATGCTTAACCGCTTAACCAACTGAGCCACTCAGGCACCCTGAGCACAGCAAGCATTTAAAAGGAAAAACAAAGCAAAGTGTCCACAGTTACCAAGTATACATTGTTGTGTTCACAGAGGAACAACTTCACATGATTATCATAGTCAGAAAGATCATGTCATACCTTCAGATATCACCATAACAAAAATTAGGGACAAAATTGTCTTTACTAAGAAGTTCAGGTTAAAACAGATGCTCAAGATTTCATTTATTTTGAAGACCAGAATCCAAGAAAAACACCCTGATGTCAAGTGCACAGTAATATTCAAAGCAGAGTAAACTGTCCTCTTTTGCTTCCATACCTTTCAGAACTAGTGTTCTTTGGACAATTCAGTATAGATAAGTTGTGTAAAAATTAAAAACAAATATCATATGATCCAATGATTTCATTACTGGGTATTTACCCAAGGAAAACAAAAACACTACTTCAAAAAGGTATACATACCACTATGTTTGTTGCAGCATTATTTACAATAGCCAAAGTATGGAAGCAACCAAGTATCCATTGATAGATGAATGGATATAGAAGATGTGGTTTTGGTCTTAATTTAAATCATGGCTATAGTAGTCAAAATTGAAAATGCAAACCAGTGCATTCAATAAAGCTGCGAAATAACTGACTCATTGAATAGACAAGTCTTTCCATACAGTAGAGTAGAAGGACTATGTGTTGGGATATCTACATAATATGTAGATAATTCATTGTTTCAGTCCTTTCTAAAGATAAAATGAGAGACAAATTAGACATGGAGGTCATATTTGGAGCCTTCTATGCCTAGACCACATTTTGCACAGACAAATGTCTTTTAACAGTAGGAGGCTGACTGTGAAGCATAGGCATTGTTAAGAAAGCCCATCGGCATCTATCTATCTGAATTTTTGCATTTAAGCCACTACCATGTGTCTTGTTATTTATACTTAATTCATGGTGTTCTTTGTTCTCAGAACAAATTAAATTAATCCATACTCCACATGACCACTACTTACCTTTCCAGCCTGTCTCATGTTATCATTCTTCATGTTCTGGGGTCCAGCTGTCCTGAACTGCAAATAGTATTGGTCTCTCTTTGTCTCTAGGCCTCACTCCCTTCCAGCCCCGCACTTTTTCCTTAGCTTCTTTTACTTAATTTGACCAGCAAAAGTTTCTCACATAAACATCTAGGTTGATACCATTCCTTGTGGGTACCATCCCTGGCCTCCATATTGCTATTTACTATGCTTCAAGTATCATTATATTTGATATATATATTTACATGTTTTCTTATTCTGTAAACTATGAGCTCCTTGAAAGAAGGAGCTATGTCTGGTCATCTTTTTTATTTGCATCTTCTAAATAAATTCTCCTTATAAAATAGAGCTTATAAATATGTGTGAATGAGCACTCTAAGGAAAATATTTTCTCTGAATGGAACTATAATGCAGAGACTGATTCAGAGAATCTCTGTTGTAGCTCTTTTTCCTTCCACAAACAGATCATGTGATACACAAGTCATTTCTCTATATTTTGGGGGGCTCTAAAATGAGAATCATATCAGTCATGCATAACTTAGAAAATTCCTGTGGATGTTGGATGGATTACAAATACAAAAGTAAGAAATTTTGAAAAACAGTAAGGAGAATAATATTAACTTCAACCTGGGACCTCTGACCCATTATATCACAAGGAACAAGAACAGATCCTGACAAACATAAGTGTTCAATATGTGTTAGTTCATGTTCCTCAAATATCACCTCATAGCTAAACTCAGTGTATTTAGAGAGAGAGGTGTTGAACTTGTAATTATTATAGTTTATCTAAAAAGCTCAGTTACAAAGAGCTCATTTTATATGAAGGCTTTCGAGGATAAAACTTAAGAGGTATTTCCCTCATACAAAGTGCCAAAACCAAGAAGCTTAAGTTCAAAGTTCAAAGGGGTGCCTGGGTGGCTCAGTTGTTAAACATCTGCCTTCTGCTTGGATCACGATTCTGGCGTCTTGGGATCAGGATCTAGTCCCATAACAGGCTCTCTGCTCAGCGGGAAGCCTGCTTCTCCCTCTCCAGCTCTCCCTGCTTGTATTCACTCTCTCACTATCTCTCTCTGTAATAAATAAATAAAATCTTTAAAAAATAATAATTATCTAGCATTCCTATATTCATACATAGTATTTGAAGGGGGAAAGTAGGTTGTGGGTTGTTTTTTTCCTCCCATAGGTTGGTATGTTTGTTTTGGAAAGGCAAAAGTATTTTATGGCTCTGGGTTTACTCTGTAGCTGGCAGAGCTAGTGGAACATTATCATGCTTGATGAAACACTACTTCTGCTCAAACAAATGTATATCAAAATGAAACTAAGTGGAGAGATTACTGCTTTTTAGATTAGTGTCTATTATCAATAAGCAGAGTTTCAAGTACTTTACTTAATGTGATTTATTTGCCATTAAGGATAATTTATTGTTCTATTGTATGAATAGTTGTCAAATCTTTATACAATGAGCCAGATAATTCTTTGCACAATATTTAGTACCTCTGTAAAAAATGAGATTTGAAATGTATCGAACAAGGGACTACCTTTTAACATTTCTCCTCAGATAAAATGCTTGAACATTTGATACAGATATAATCAGATAATATCTACATGTGGCAGAGTGCCCAGTAACTAGTTACATGTGGCTGTCATCTTGTTGATTAATCATGCATGAGCTACATGAATTAATGAATCTGATGTGACCAAGTTGGTCTTGTCACCATTACTACAATGTCAAAATAGGTCCAAAAAAAAAAAAAAAATCAAAGTGTTTAATTCTGGTTCTGGCTACATGCAAGCTTTTCTGTCAGTGAGTGGGGCCAATGGGATGTGTTAGCATGTCTATAGGGGTGGTAGAGTCAGAGTGGGAAAACTGCAGAAGTACAACAGAACTGCAGCTAAGCAGACCATGGCAGCATCTCCTGGCTAAGCCTTGATAAGTAAAGATGGCCCAGGCAAGTGAAGGTGGGGGCCAGAGAGATCGAGAAAGAGTGGTAGATTGCTATTTATCTCAGAAGGCTAACTAGGGATTAAGGAATAGATAATACAGAGATGCTAACTAACAGGATTTATGATGCAGCTGAATTTCCCCATCAAACTTCTGGATCACCAGAAGGGTTAGCAAGAGCAAGGCAAACCATGGTTTTATAAAAAAAAAAAAAAAAAAAAAAAAAAAAACTACATGGCCTGACCCATAGTATGGATCCATTAATAAAAAACACAAGTTTGAGAGCCAATCAGCAGTCTTAGGAATAGGGCTAGAGCTTCATACATCTTAAGGCAGAAAGTCAAAATATAAAATTCAAAAATTGGCTTGATGTTTCAAGAGCTGAACTATGAACAATGTCTTCTTACATAGTCCTTGACTAGTAAAAGAATTTTCCCAGGGGCCTGGGTTTAGATGAATATATCTAGATGTAAGATTTAGAGAAATACAGGGAACCAGGCAGGACGTGCATAGTGCTGAAGATATACTGTCAGAAGTTTGCTGATAAAGGTTTACCATTTATAACATTTGCTGATTTCTGTAGTGTAAATATCCCATTGTGGCTTATTCCAAGCCACCATCATGTCATCAACTAGCCCACAAAAATTCCTGGAAATATTCACAATTGGTTCTTGTGAGCCTGTAAAAACTGGTTCCAGCATGCCACTCTTGCCGTGGATGAGTGAGTCTATGTCAGACTCAGTTTATCAAACAATTTATTAAACTTAAAAAATAAAATTATCAATTATTTTAAATCAATATTTATTTAATTATTTTTATTTATTTGTTTATTTTCATTTTTTTACCACTCAGAAAATATTTACTGGGTACCTTCAAAGCTTGTGCTGGCCATTACTCACGTCCAGCAGAGCATCTGTTCTAGAAGGTTGATGGACTGTATTGTATACAAGGCATAAATAATCCCTGAGTTATTTTAAATTATCGGCAGGTAATAATTCAACCAGAAGATTTTTGTACTTAACCTATTTTGGTAGATTAAATATAGCCACAAATCCTTTGAAAGTAGAATCATTCTACTCATTCCTTTGAAAATAGAATCTAATTCCACTATCAGAACCGGCATTAGTACTTGCTTGACTTAGCTTAGAGCCTGGTATGTCATAAATACTCAACAAATCACTAGTGAATATGCCAGGTTTTCTTTACTTGGGGCCCTAATAAATGCAACTGGTCTCCAAATAATATGCAACTGCTTGTAAATTTACTTTATGTAATTGAAGATGTGGATTTTTTTGCAGAAAGAAGCAGTCATTTTCATATTGCAATAAATATTTTCCTTTTCATATTATTATCTCTCCTCCATAGCATAAAAGCTATAAGTAGTTTTCTCTTTCCTAAAATCTCAAAGCATTGTATTTGTGATTTTATTGTAACATCAGTGTTTTAGAGTTGTGTGGTCATGGTTTTTTGTTTGTTTGTTTGTTTTTGTTTTTGTTTTTGTTTTTCTCCAGGATTCTCTTACTTCCTAGAGAGCAGTTCCCATGTCTTACTGTTTCTGGAATCTTAATTCTCAGTGTTTATTCCAGGTTTATTTTTTATTATTGTCAGTGAGCCTGATACACTGTGTGCTCAATTTCTTTACCAAATTTACTTAAAATCACAAATTTTACTACACTCCGGACATTAACTAAAAAAAGATAAAGTTTATAATGAGAAAATATGGTTCTGTCTGATAGACATGGGCTTTTTCAGAATTTTCATTGATTCAAATTATGTTACTATTGGTGATGGTGTTCACATATTGTTTGAAATATTTCTAACAGTGACATACCCAGGATACTATTAAAATAAATTACTTAAGGAAATTGCATAAGATAAACTTATTAAGAACAAATTGAAAATTATAACAAAGTGACACATGGACTTATTTTGGCCAGGGATTCAGTGAGTTTGTTACAATGAGGACCCTATCCTCACACTGATATGATCAAATTGACTTTAACAAAAGAATACAGGTCACCGGCAAGAGGAGACCTCTAGTCTTCAGAGTCTTTCTATGGCTCCACACACCATCTCTGCTGTATCATTGAACTTTCACAGATTGATATAACCTCTTGCCCAGAAAAGTACCTTCATGTTATAGACTGGGGTATTATTTAAGGTCCTACTTTTTATATTGGTCATTTTCATATATCTTTTCCCACCTAAGCCAAAGAGAAGAGTTAATATCTATATATCATATGTGACATTTTCCCTGAAGAGGTGATAATGGAAGAGGGAGGTATAAAAGAACCCTTCATATTACAATTCTGTGCTTATTTTGTGAAAGGTTAGAGCCACATTTAGATCCCGAAGCCCTGGATTTCAATTTTAATTTAAGCATTCTTTCCCAGTGACCTTTCCCTTTTACCACAAAAAAGACTATGTTCAGTTTGACACTTTTGTTCTTTAAAATCTACCCGCTTCCTTGACTTTTAAGTAAGTACTGAGAGAGCCTATCAGAGTCTGTCATAAGGCAAGCATTTCTTTTTCCCCCTCCAGGGCTTTTGAGTTGTCTTTATTGGAAGGGGCATTATTCAGCCTAAAGCAAGGAAGTCCTGAGAGCAGTCTTTAAGGAATTTGGATTAATAGAGAGAAAACAGGAAAACGCCACCTTGTCAGTGATGTGATATCTATAACCTTCACCCTCTACCCCCTTCAAAGCCTGTAAAGTATTATCAGCTTATTAAGCAGAGGAGCTGATAAAAATTGATGTTAATTTGAATTGACATGTATTCATTTCTCTAAGGGATGGAAGAGAGTGACAGATTATTCAATAATAGTTACAGCATGTATCAAAAATTTATTTTTCCAGGATAATGAGAAATTCTAGTAATTTAATGATATAAAACCACTAGTTCTAAGGCAGACTGGATGGAAAGGGAACCCTTCAGTGCAACTATTACTGGAATATCTAGTTAAAACCCGATCTATTAACCATAGTTAAATATGTCATAGTTTGGGTTATAGAATGTATTTTACAAATGCCCTCTGCACAGAATACCAGAAAACTAAAACTAAAAAAATAAAAATAAAAATAAAAAAATTAAAAAATTAAAAGTTTTAACAACAATATTACCACATCTGTTGAGGACAGAAATGAGCCAAGGCAATACTAATCAGAAGAGATACATAATAAACCCTATAGACATGGCAAGTGCCTTCAGGGAAACAATTTAACACTTAATCTAGTTGAAATTTGAAAAAGAAATGCTCACCCAGAAATCTCTTTATCTAAATCAATCATGTTCCCAGTTGACTTCGTTTTGTTTTAAGAAAAGGTTAAAACAGTTGACTTCAGATCTCTTCCTCTTCTAATTTGGCAAGTCTTGTAATGATCCCGTTTTAAAGTAGATGCACATTTATTCTGCTAAGAAAAAACACAGCATACTTTGATACTATGTCCTACCTGCAGCTATTAGCTTCCTTAAGGAGAAAGTAAGAAAGGTATTCCAGACTCGAAATATGTGGATTTAATGATGGTTGATTATAGTGCCTTTATCCATCCCCCCAATTCCTTCTGCCTACACTGAGCATAAGGAAGTTTCCTTAGAAGTCTAAGAGGAAAATGACACTTCCCCTGCATTGTCCTTGAGCTGACAGCTGCAGACTTCAGATTTTCAGTATAACTCATGCAGCAGCACATGTGAGGAAACAGGTCTTGCCCTCACTTAAAAGTTCAAAGGCTGTGGTAGAAAAATGTGCCCATATTGAGCGACTTCTGAAGATGTTGAGCCTGTGCTAAGCTAACGAGGTGAAATGTTGGCAAATATTAGGAGGCTAGGTGAACAACTCAATAAAGGTCAACCATAGAAGTTCCAAAAGAGAGATGATCTAGATGAAACCAAAGAACAAAAGAGTTCATCAGCAGGAAACACACACAGTAGTCACAAATCAAAGTAAACATAGGAGTTGCTGAATGAGCTGTCAGCTGAATTTTTTCCCCTTAGGATGTTAAAAAGGTATAGATACATAAATGGAAATAAAATATTTTTAAAAGTCTTACAACAATTGTGTACATGAGTTCAATTTGTATTCGATTCAGGACTGTTCTGCTCTAGGTGAAGCCATCAAGATCATGCCGCATCTGTGACTTGGGATCCAGATCTTAGGGCTGCCTTATAAGTGAGGCCCTTTGTCATCATTTTTTTTCCCTCCCACCATTTAGACAATATAATCCCTCAAGTGTAGAATGAACTTCACATATCAAATTTCACTATATCATCTTACAACATATGTTTAGTTTAATAAGGGGTTGTTTATTTTTCACAGCCCTCCAGGGCACACTGGTTATTTTACCAAATTTCCATGAATTATAATAAAACAAACATTTTTCTTAAAACAAACATATTTTTAATCGTCTTCCCACATTAGAGAAATTAAGCCCCGAAGAGCATTAAGGGAGTCCCAAAATTGTTCTTCAAATAACCTCTCGAATGCTCTCTAAAAGTACATATCTTCCCACATTCTTGTTAATAATATCTTCCATCCTCCTTGTCCTTGTAAGGATTAGTAGAAGTGATGTATGTGAAAGTTCCAGTACAATGCCATGCACAAAGCCATGTTCAGTAAATATGGATCCCTCTGGCTTTCTCTCTTTGTCTTAAATGACAATGTACAGATCAGACCAAATCTTTCTCATCGCAATATTCAGAAATGATGCATAAAATGTAACAAATCCCTTTGAAATACACAGCTGAATTCTTAAGAAAGTAAGGGGAAAAAGAGGGAAAAATCATGAAAAGGGAATCAAAACACAATGATAAGTATGTATTTTCTGTTGGGATTTTCTGTTGGGAAAAAGTATATATGATTTTAGTTTTAATGGTCACCCAGGAATAGTAGATGAGGCCTTTGGTTTAGAAGATCCAGGGAGCCAAGCTCCACAAACAACTGCATAAAACATCTATCCTCTCAAAGGACGACGTTTTCAGAATAAATGTGGACTGAAAATAAAATTAATCGTTATCAGGGTGCCTGGGTGGCTCTGTCAGTTAAGCGTCTGCCTTAGTTCAACTCAGGTCATGATCCCAGGGTCCTGGGATCAAGCCCTGCGTCTGGCTCTCTGCTAAGCAGGACTCTGCTTCTCCCTCTCTCTTTAATAAATAAAATCTTTAAAAAAATTAATCTTTAACACAAGAAGACTACCAAGAAGCTTGACTCCTTTGTCCTGACTCTCAGATTAATAATCTCTCAAGAAAACTAAAAATTAACAGAATATTACTTAAACATTCAGTAGAAAGTAAAACAATATAATAGGCACAGAGAAAGAAAGAAATGGAGGAGCTAAAGATAGATTTGAGGAAATTACCCAGAATCCAGCACAGAGAGATAGAACAATAAAACATTTAAGTAGAGCTTAAGAGATACAGAAAATAGAATATATCTCTCTGACATTTGCAATAGGAGTTGCCAAAGCAACAAACAAAATTAATGGAGAATGAGTAAAAATATTTAAGGTGAAAATGAATAAATATTTTCTAGAGTAGAATAGGGAAAACCATAGATTTGAAAATCACAGTGAGTACCAAATAAGTTAGATATAATAAATCTACCTTCAAGCAAATATGAAGTAAATCACAGGAGAAAAAGTATAGAAGCAAAGAGAAAGAAAAGAAATTATCTGCCAAGGAATGAAAAGTAGGCCACAACAAACTCATTTAAAAAGGCAAAAGTGGGGTGCCTGGGTGGCTCAGTAGGTTAAGGCCTCTCTGCCTTTGGCTCAGGTCACGATCCCAGGGTCCTGGGATCGAGCCCCACATCAGGCTCTCTGCTCAGCAGGGAGCCTGCTTCCCGCTCTCTCTCTCTGCCTACCTTTCCGCCTACTTGTGAACTCTGTCAAATAAATTTAAAAAAAAAAATCTAAAGAGGCAAAAGATAGGCAAATGGTATATTCAATGTTCTGAGAAAAAATAGTAACCCGGAATTCTACATCCTAATAAATAAACATTTGGGATCAGTAGTAGAATGAATATTTTCAAACACACAGTAACAGAGCACCCTCTTCAAAAGATTTAGAAAAAAAAATACCTTGTAAAACAAATAACTTCCATGAGGGGAAAAAAAAAAAAAAAAAAAAAAAAACCCAGAAAGAAGTAAAGACATATTGGGATGAATTGTGGACAAATGTTATTAAATATATAGATGCGTTAAAAATTTAAACAGTAAAATGACAAATAATTGTGTTTAAAAATATAAGTGAGTTGGGGGAAATCGGAGAGGGAGACAAACCATGAGAGATTTTGGATTCTGAAAAACAAACTGCGGATTTTGGAAGGGGGGGATGTGAGGTTTGTGAGCTTGGTGGTAGGTATTAAGGAAGGCATGTATTGCATGGAGCACTGGGTGTGGGGCATAAACAATGAATCTTGGAACACTGAAATAAAATAAAATTAAATTAAATTAAAAGAATAATATAAGTAAAATACTACGTAATAAAGATGTTAGAACTAATAGCGATGAAAAATTTCACATACTTGTAGTTAGAGCAGAGATTAAACAATTAACATAAATATTATAATCATCTTAATTGGCGATACTTTGGGTGAAAAAAGTAACTGATTAAAGAAAACAGTGAAAGCCTTACAAATTCTATAACAACAAATTAAATCAATTGGTAGTGATGTCTATACATTAGGTCCAAATACGACACAAAAGCCAAATTGAGACTTAAATTCTACAAAATAATACAAGGATAAGATTATTCAACTTTTTTTTAAAAGATTTTATGTAGTTATTCATTTGACAGATCACACAGGCATGTGCACATGGCAGGAAGTGTAGAGAGAGAGAGAGAGGGGCAGAGGATCCTGTTAAATACAGAGCCTAACCTGACACTCCATCGCAGGACCTGAGAGTATGACCTGCACGGAAACCAAGAGTCAACGCTTAACCAACTATGCCACCTACGTGCCCCTATTCAATTTAACCTACTTCGGAAATTACAAATTGAAGATATACTTACCTATTCATTTCACAATTAAAGTATAATGTGATACTACATCAAATAGGCTATGAGAAAAGGAAATTACAAGGACATCTTTTAAACATAAATGAAAAAACCCAAATAAAATTCAAAACTGTTCAAAGCAAATTCAATGATATACATAAACTTTCACCATAATTGGGTTATGTTTCTGAAAGAATGAAAGTGTTTTAACATAAAAGATTCAGTTAGGGTGCCTGGGTGGCTCAGTGGGTTAAAACCTCTGCCTTCGGCTCCTGTCATGATCCCAGGGTCCTGGGATTGAGTCCCACATCAGCATAGGGCTCTCTGCTCAGCAGGGAGCCTGCTTCCCCCTCTCTCTCTGCCTACTTGTGATCTCTGTCTGTCAAATAAATAAATAAAACGTTAAAAAAAGAAACAACATTTAGTTATGTGATTTTCCTTATTAACATATTAAATGTCAAAATTAGCACCTTAATAGATACAAATATTAATATGATTCAACACTGATTAATGAAAAATTTTACCAATTTAGTAATAGAAGGGAACTTCCTTGACTTACACCCTACAGTAAACATTTTACTTAATGGTGAAATATTAGAATTTCATTTAATATCCTTTTTAAATTCTGTTTAAAATTCTATTTTACCCAACAATTCTTAGAAGGTTGAAAAAAGAAGAAACATATTTTCTTAGTATTTAGAGCCATAAGATTATCTTCCTAGAATATACAAGAAAAAAGGCTGTTGGATTCAGAAAAGGCTACTGCAAAATATGGCATCTTATCATATTAAAACAAAACAAAACAAAACAAAAAACTCCTTAAGCTGAAGGAGTTTGAGAAAACAGCAGCAGGAAGCTCACTCTGCCCTCTGTGTACACAGGATTCTCTTCTGAAACAGGTCATAAAACCCTCAGCTGAAAAGTGGACTCTTGATACTCAGAAGAAAGGACTACTCTTAGCTCTGAAGACAAAGGGACCCCAAGCAGAATTCCTGCAAAGAGGCTTTGCTAAATTTCCCCAAGTTTAGCACACTTACTTCATACTCTTTAACCTATCATATTTCTACATGACTGTCCATTCTTCATCAAACTTAGCATAAAAATAGTCAGGCTTAAGTATTTCTTCAGCTTTTCATTTCCTTATGAAGGCTCCCATGCCACTTAAAACTTATATTAAATAAGTTTGTTTGTTTTCCTCCTGTTCATCTTTTTTTGTTTAATTTTCAGACCCAGCCAGAAACCTTAAGAGGGTCAAGAAAACCTATTTCCTTTCCTACAGTCAGAATTAGTCAAAGATT
This sequence comes from Lontra canadensis, assembly GCF_010015895.1. NCBI lineage: Eukaryota > Metazoa > Chordata > Mammalia > Carnivora > Mustelidae > Lontra > Lontra canadensis. The sequence continues at coordinate 20,190,337 of NW_022631005.1, forward strand.
CCAGCAAAGTTGTTAAATGAAGGAACAATATGAAAATCAATTAGTTGCCTATGTACCCATAACAAATATTTAGAAGAGAAACTTGTTTAAACCATAAAAACATAATTAAAAATGGACACAAAAGAATAATGTTCCTAGAATTCAATGTTTAAAACTTTTACAAAACAATTCAGAAAATGCTGAGGTATTAAAAAGACCTAAAATACTCAGATAAGTGTAGACTGAGAGGAAGATTCACCATCATAAATATAAAATGTTTCTAAAACAGATAAATCTATACATTTAATACATTTTAATCAACATTCCAAAAAGTTTTATTATAGATCTATACAAGCAGGACCCAGTAATTCATATGGAAGGTTAACTGGGCAGGAATAGCTAGGGCATGCTAATGACTAATAAGGGACCCTTGTGCAAGGAGATACTTGTTTACTACCATGCCACAGTAAGTAAGACAGTATGGTACTGACAAAGAAACAAACAAATAGGGTAACAGGTACTGACAAATAAATAAAAAGTTTCAGAGTATGAAACTGACCTTTTCATTTATGGACACTTGGTGTAAGACAGGACTGGCCTAGAAAATCAGTGGATAAAACTTTGAACCATTCTGCGAATGATCCTGGTACCATTGATTTTCCACACAAAAATTTAAAAAGTGGTAATATCAGATTTATATCTCATTTCACATAATTAAAGATCTATCAGATAAAGATTTATACCTTAAAATCAAAAGTTTTGGAAGAAAATATATGAAGACATGTTTATGACAGGAGAGTAAGAAAGGATTTCTTTAAAAGATGCTAAAAGGCCAAACCACAAGCAAAATGATTGATAAAGGTGCCTGCATGAAATATTTTTAAGAAAATAGGGATGCCTGGGTGGCTCAGTGGGTTAAGCTTCTGCCTTCGGCTCAGGTCATAATCCCAGGGTCCTAGGATCCAGTCCCTCGTCAGGCTCTCTGCTCAGCAGGGAGCCTGCTTCCCCCTCCCCCTCTGCCTGCTTCTCTGCCTACATGTGATCTCTCTCTCTCTCTGTCAAATAAATAAATAAAATCTTTAAAAAGAAAGAAATATCTTTAAGAAAAGAAAGATAAACTTCAGAAACAAGCTACAGATTCAGTAATAGTCTCATTTGTGCAACATATTTATCTGAGGAAATATTAGTTGTTAGCCTAGAAATCTACATAAAGGAGAGGGAGGAAAAAGAAAAATGGGTAAAGAATATTAATAGGCATTTCTCAGAAGAGGTTCAGCCTCATTAGTATTCAAATGAATTCAATTGTAAACCAAAATGAGATAGAATTTGCCACATTTTAGGTTGAAAATGTTATAACACAAAACATCAAAAGGTTATGAAGATATGAAGATATTGGCAGCTCTCATACACCACTCAAGGGAGTGTAAATTGATAAAACTACCTGATAGAAAACACTTTTGCAGTATCAAATAATGTAAAAGAAGCATATTTTCTATATTCCAGCAATTCCTCTTCATGTATCCTAGACAATTCTTACATGTAAATATTCACATGTAGTACAAGAGTTATAAGACATAGTCTTTCATGTTAGCTGAATTAAAGATATGTTAATTTTTTTCTTAAAAACTAGAAGTCTCTACTGAGGTTTCTTATAAGACTATTTTCATTTTTAATTATAACAACTGACTCTCTTTAGAAGAAAATAAGTAGGGGACAAAAAAAGCTAACTAACGATATGAGAAACTCCAATATTTGGCTGAATATTCCCCTAGCAAAGTGAAAATGTATCTAATTAAAAGGAAGAATCAAATGGGTTATCTGACATAATTCAACCGACTATACATACATACACTATATATAGTGTGTGTGTGTGTATATATATATATATATATATATATATATATATATAAAAGAACTTACTGAAATACTAATATTTCAGTAAGTTCTTTGTTCTTATATATAGATAGCTTATTCGACTCAAGAAATGTTTATGGGATTGGGAACTTCAAAGTCAAGGTAGTGGATTGAATGTACATAACTATTTTTACTGAAATCCCAAATCTCACTTAAAAACTATAAAAAGATTATTTTAAAAAGGCATTAATCCATAGCAAGACGGAAAAAAGGAAAGGAAGCAGTAACAAGAAAATTTTGAAAACCGGGAAAACGGTAGAGAAGTAATAACTAATCTAGCAGATGGAAGGAAGATTATTCCTAAACCAGCAAAGGCAAAAGCTGAGATTCAACCTAATTTTCATCGTAAAATTGTCAAAAAGTTCAAGAATTAAGTGGAGGATTGAAGTAAGGAAGATAAAATAAAAGATGTTTGGGAAACAGATTCCTGGACCCTTTTTCATTTACTTTTTGGATGTCCCCTGGTAGATGACTCAGAAGATAAAAGAGAAAAGATATGAGGGCAAAGGGCTCAGTTGTATGTCTGGGTACAATACTAAAATGTTTGCTCTATACTATATATTCTAACTGTTGAAAGTTGAGGTCTGCAGTTCTTTTTCTTGACTTAGACTCCCAGAATACTGCAGAGTTTTATACTACATTAAAAAAATTGGAGAAATATGACCAACGCAAAGAGATCTAAACTTTTTAACACTGTGATATCCAAAAAATGTCCTATGTGATGGCTATGAGCTACAACTAAATATTCTGAGATCCTTCCACATGTTCATAGCTTGCAATTGACTGTTTAGTTCCACACTCCGAGCATAGGCAGACAACCAAAGATTATCTCTAAGTTGAATATCAGAAACCAGGACAATAGGTAAAATTAAAAGAAATAGAAATTATTCAGAAAGAAGAAAATGTTGACATACATTTTATGTGTGTGACTGTTTTATTTATTTATATACATATATCTAATCTTCTATAGTTATATGTACCTACATGCATACAACCTCCATTAATCTGCAGAAAAAATAAAAATAAATACTATATCTATTAAACAAAACAATAGTGCTAAAAATTGGACATTCAGGAAATAAATAAGATTTGAAAAATATCATCGAAGAACTTTCCTAGAAAATGAGTAAAAAATAAAGATATGGACAAGAGTATGATAGATTAAAGATGTGTGCCAACATTCTGGGTACTCTTCTTATTGAAATTCAGTCTGATTCCCCTCCTCTTGAATCCAGGCTGGATGTGGTGACTACTTTGATAAACAGAATATGACAGAAATGGCATGGAAAGGAAAGACTGGCGGAGCTCGCTTCTATTCTATTAACCTTCTTTACTAATGACATGTCCCTGAGGAGAGAAATCAATGCAATGTACGTGGTTTAAGGGCCTATGTGTACATGAATTAATATTTCTGAAGAGAATGAGGCCTTACCTATTGGAAGCCATTAGCATGATGTTCTCTAATTTAAAAAGTATTTAGAGTATTAAAAAATAACAAAACAAAACAAAATCTGTGAAGCCTAGCTTCTTGGAGAAGGCCCCATAAATCATACAACTCTCTGGGGTATAAATGGGCTAAAACAGAAACAACAATTTTAGTACTTTGGAAATCAAAGATATCTAACAAAATGAAAATATATTCATAGAAACAATTAAACTTTAGATAAGAACAGAATGAATCTGTAGTGTTCTTCCCAGGTAGAGATCAAATCTTTTATTCTTCATTAGAGGTGTGGATTATATGCCAGCCAAGTTATCAATCAAAAGTGAGAGCAGAATGGAGTCATTTTAACATGCAAGTTCTCAAAAACATGCATTTCAAGGCATCTTTTGTTAGAAAGCCTTTATTGAGGAAACATTCAAAGCCATTGGATATTTATGAGAAGCGGAGTGTGATGATGAGATGAGAATTATGGTTAAAGTTATATATTTTTTCTCGAAATAAAAAAAAATGTATATTTTACGGGCACCTGAGTGGCTCAGTTGATTAAGTGGCTACCTTCAGTTCAGGTCATGATCCCATGGTCCTGGGGCGAAGCCCCACAGCTGGCTTCCTGCTCAGTGGGGAGTCTGCTTCTCCCTCTCCCTCTGCCTGCTGCTCACCCTGCTTGTGCACTCTCTCTCTGTCAAATAGATAAATAAAATCCTAAAAACAAAATGTGTATTTTATAGTATTTATGTGTAAGTTCCAGTTCCACTACTAACCAGAGTGTGTGATATAGAAGTTAAACAGAATTCGATTAACTTCTCTGAGTTTCCATATTCTCATTAATAAAATGCAAATATCTATTTCAATTATGAAGAAAAATGATAATATATACAATATACAGTTCAGTAACTATCATTTAATAGGCATTTAATAATTATTTTTTCTTTTCTTGATTTTTTTTTTTACTTATTCACTCTTTCTTATTAAGTGGAAACATTACCCATAAAATTTATCATGAACAGTTCAGAAACTCTCAAACTGGGGAAAATAGGGAGCTAAAGCCGATCTTTAAAAATTGATAGCTAAGGGGACAATGTATTTGAGAAGAAAATAAAAGATTCTTGAGAGAATTTCCTGCTTCAACACTAGTAGCAGAACGATATTAATGCTGACTTTAACAACTATAGTATTACTGTATCTGAATATAAGCTGAAACATTCTTGTGGTCACAAGTCGTAAAGGAAGCCTGAGGCATCTCATGAGTGAGAAGAAGAAAATAAGCCAATGTTTAAACATAAAAAAAGCTGACAAAATGTTTTAAGATGATAATGCAGTAGGCAATTCCTTTTGATTTTTATTTCTTATAATATTTGCTTTAGCTAGTGCCCTTTATGTTTAAAATGTGGCCTGAAAATTTAAATCCTATATATATATATATATATATATATATCTTTAAATAGTCAAATTTATTTCATTTTAAAAGAGAAGAGTGTTTGCAGTATTAAATTAGTTATCCTTTATATCCGAAGTAATTCTAACTACTGAGCCTATAGTACTAGAGTCAAAAACACTAATCTGGAGACAACTACCACCCAAGGAAAAGGCAGACAGAGCTCAGTTTCTCTATGACCTGACCTGAAACATCCACCCTTTTTAAAGTCACAAGAAAAATATCATTAAGGAGAAAGATTATCGAAGGAAATTCCTTGCAAAGTATCTGCTAGAAGGTGGCCTGAAAAGGTAGAAGGTAGCTATTAAGAATGCATTACTAAGAAATCCCTGAGAGGGATTATAAAGTTTTTGTTTTGTTTTGTTTTTGTTTTGTTGTTTTTTTTGTTGTAGTTGTTTGCTTCCAAGTCTTCCTCATTTAACAGAATCACAAAGGCTGAGAGGACTCTTAGAGGAAAAGCAACATAGTCAATCTTCCTGACTATTGGAAAGCCATAAGCAAGCAACATAAACCCTAAAATTCTAATGTAAACTCTTGAGGCAGTTCTTCCCTTTACTAAAACCTTCACTGGGAAAAGTTATTTGAAAATTTGAGAGTCCTCTTGGGACTCTCTTCCTCCCCAGACATCACCCCCACTTCCTTCCAAAGATGTACTTCCATGATCAAATAAGTCACCAAAATTTTACCCAAATCTACCAACCATAATAAGGTAATTGTGAATGATCAAGTTTTATGAACATGCAACACGATTCTAGTTTTCACATCCCCAGTCATCAGACATTATAGGCATTGTTAGCCTAGAACTCACAATGTGAAATTTATTGCAAGGAGTCCTCTGTCCTCTTCCCTCTATCTATCTCCTTTTCAAACCTCCTGTCTCTCTCTGTTACTTACTTTGTTTTATTATTTTTGTCCTTTTGTTTTCTCACCATTAAACTGCAGGCAAACTGCCAGTGTACGTATAAATAGTGTAAACTTTAGAGCCATGTGGTACTAGCTTTGAATTCTGACTACACAATTTCCCAGTAGCTTGACCTTGAGCAAGTAACTTAAACTGTGGATGTGTTCTGTGTAACATGCATATAATTATATCCAACTAATTTGTGATGAGATATGCAAAATGGCTAGCATAATGATTGACAAAGCACACTCTCTAAAATTATTGATTACCTCCCCTCTTACTTAGTATAGCGCTAAGTACGAAGTAAGAATTCAGTAAACACTTGTTGAGTTATTGGTAGATGCAAATGAGTCTCTGTTCAATGTGGGTTAAGTACTATTTTCTCTCTAGTTAAACACATTTTATTACTTTTTAAAGGTTTTATTTAACTATTTGAGAGAGAGAGAGAATATGAGCAGGGGGAAGAGCAGAGGGAAATGGAGAAACAGACTCTCTGCATAGCAAGAGCCCATCAAAGGGCTCAATCCTAAGACTCTGGGATCATGACCTGAGCCGAAGGCAGATGCTTATCCAACTGAGCCACCCAGGTGCCCCCTAAACACATTTTGTTCCCACCTCTAATATCATATCACAATTTTCACATTAAGTGAAGAGCAAATGAGAGCAAATATAGATCACTGATTATTTAATATCCAATTAATATTTTTAGAAAAAAATATTGCCACCAATTCAAACCAAGTAAACAAATACAAATGACTCATAACATTTAAGCACTTCACAGTTTTAAGAGTAATGTGTTCAGGGGCGCCTGGGTAGCTCAGTGGGTTAAAGCCTCTGCCTTTGGCTCAGGTCATGATGCCAGGGTCTTGGGATTGAGCCCTGCATCAGGCTCTCTGCTCAGCAGGGAGCTTGCTTTCTCCTCTCTCCATGCTTGCTTCTCTGCCTACTTGTGATCTCTGTCAAATAAATACATAAAATCTTAAAAAAAAAAAAAGAAGAATGTGTTCAGGTTCATGATCGCTAATAATAGTCCATATATTCTTTCTTCAAGGGAATGTTGTCATTGTGTTTTTCTAAATGTCAAAAATGCAATAAAACTCCAGATACAAAAATTAAACTGTGAGCCTATGTAAATTATACTAGGAAGAGCAACCAAAAGAAAAAAAAAAATAATTAAATCATTCATTTAGAATCAAATAGTTTAAATCAACTACCATTTATGAGAAGGCAAAAGAAACAAAACATGCATAATTTTTATGTTTACATGTACCTAACTTTCAAGTACATACCTACAAATCAATTGTCAAAAGAGCAAAAAGCACATAAACACAGATAAACAGAGTGTGGCACCTTTCCATTTCCATGTCTTATTTAGTGGAACACAACTCAATTAGAAGCTCTCCCATTTCTGCCTAAAATGACTTTGGTAGCACCTGGGCAAAGGTTGATATCTTCAAAGCTAAGAAAGTTTTTGGCATTGACTGCTTTATTATTCCCTATCTCACTTTTCTCTTTGTCATTCTGGCCCAAATAATGTAATCAAGTAAAGAAATTGTGGCCAAGCATCACACAAGGTATAATGAGCTTGTGTCACTATGGTGTGCTATTTCATTGGTTTGTCACTCTATCTTTGGGACTGACATCTTGGGGTGACAATGTTTATGCATGCATGCAGGATTGAAATACTCATATAGCTTCTTTCTTTTTTCATGTATGTCTCAGCCACTTTAATAATTTTAACATTTTGCATACCTTCACTACACATCAGAAATAATTTTTAAAATTAGTGTTTTGTCCTTAAAAATATACTATTTCTTTATTGACGCCAATTAAAGAACTGTATTCAAATTATCAAACACAGGACACACGGATTATGATCTGGGAATCTTCCCTGCCTTTGAAGTTTCTTGAAGTTTCTTGCAGTGTTTGCATTCTAGGATATAGGAGGACATGACGATCGCATACTACCCCCCAAAAAAAAAAAAAAAGAATTGATAAGGCAGCATTCAGCACACAGAAAATTCCAAAGCAAGCTGATCAAGACCAAGTGCACAGTTGTGGAAACTAGCAATTTTGTTTTATTGTCAATAGTCTAAGAATAGACTCTGTGTGTGTGTGTGTGTGTGTGTGTGTGTGTGTGTGTGTGTCTGTTGGTTTTTTGGCTATGTGTAAGAAAGGTTACTTGTGTTGGTATTCTAAAATCTAAAGGAATTCTCTGATCTTTATCAATGTGCTTTCTCACGTGTGTAAACATATCAATGAAGACATAAACATATTTAAAGCACAGTAGATTGGGATTTGTCTATTCTAGCATAAAATATTGCTTAAATATATTTGCTTTGCTCTCCTTGAGAGTAGATCAGTGGATCAAAACTCCCTTGGTTTAAAGCCCAGCTCCTCCCTTACCAGTTGTATAAATGGTGTAAAATGGACATAATAGGAGCAAAAATGGAAATGGACATAATAGGAGCAAATACCTCATGGAAGTTTTATGAATATTGAGTAAATACATGTGAAATGCTATAATAGAAAGTGTAACATAGCAAGTGATCAATAATTATTGGCTATTACAATTGTAGACTTACTTTTTTCCCCCCAATAATAGACATTTCTGTAAATGTTAATTTCTTCAATTTTGGTTTCCAGAGAAGTTGCAAAAAACTTCTTTATAGACCCATAGAATGTGATATTTATATGATCTTCTTCCAATATAATTTATCATAATAAAAATTTATTAAATATCCAATATGTGCCAATCAAGATGGAAACACTATGTATATATACATATATTAGATGTATACTCATTTAATCCATTAAATTATGAGACTGCTTTATTTCCCACCTTATAAAGAAAGCCAGGCACAGAAAAACTCGATATATTACCCAAATTCTTATGATAAGTATATTTAAGAGTTGAGATCTGAAGCAGATCTAAGACTAGCGGTTGTGCTATTAAGGATAGCCTACCAGTGAAACAGGATTCCAATACAAAGGTATGGTACACAGCCGACCTGCAAAAATTTATCTTTCTAAATGCTAAAGCTGTTTGCACTGTGCATAAATCATTTTGCAAATTCTCTCCTATATAAGATATAATCATGGAGAGTGGAGAGCCACACTTGGTATGTATTTTTAGAATTAAATTATTTACATTAAGTGATAATAGTACCTTTTACTTTTTCTCCAGGTTCCTGATTTACAATTCTTTACTTACTTTTGTGACTTTTCTTGACCCTCTCTTATTTCTCTAACTCCTTTTTAAGGTGTGAAAACCAAAAGTAGATACAGTATTCTAGTAAAGGCATGACTAATGCAAATCTTAATGGATGCTTCCATCTTGAGATTTTTTTCTCTTACTATTACATTGCAACTCAGTTTTTCCTGTCATTTGGGAAAAGTTTAGCTTTCTTTTAACATAGGATAAAATGATTTCCTATTTTCACCACCTTATCCATATTTATCCTGATTTGCAGGAAGCCAGTTTCAAAGACATGGGAGAAAGCTTAATGTCTTTATGCAAAATGTGTTTGAATCCACTAGTCCCTCAAGTCTTTCAGAAATGTGTTCTGTGCACAGAGAAATTAAATTAACTGTAAGTTCATCTTGTAAATTCCCAATGCAGATTTAAAAATATGCACTCCTTATCTTTGTTTGATAAACTATTTCCCAGTTTGATAGTCCCAGAGACTTTCTTTCTCATAGCATTTATGAACATCCACTAGTAGGGGATTCTCTAGTAGGGGGCACAACTATCTGTCTCCATCGTCCACCCTCTGACTTTTGTTCTGTTGGCCCTGCGAACTCTACATTGCTAAAGCTGGTCACTTTACAGAGACATAGAATTCTCAGGGAAAGAAAATGATATCTAGTCACATGACATGAAATACAATTTAATTTGTGACCATACTTATACAAACCAACATGGGACTGGGATTTGAGACCACAGAAGATGAGCTTATAGTATGTTGTGCAAAGAAACTTCTGAGTTGTGATTGATCAATCTTGATTTGGTCAACTAGGACTGGAATTACAACTAGAGTTCATTAAGGTTCATTCTTTTGACATGTAGGATATAGTGTTAAATCTGAGTAAGGATATTTTATTAATTGTGAAGCACTGAATTAAGCTCTGGAATGTAAATAAAAATTAATCACAAAGAAGATACACTTTTTAAGAAAATTATTTTTCTTATTTATTGAGAGAGAAGGGGCAAACGGGGTTAAGGGCAGAGGGAGAGAGAGAATTTCATGCAGACTCCATGCTGAGCACAGAGCCCAACCCAGGGCTAGATCCAATTACCGTGAGATCATGACCTGAATCAAGAGTCAAATGCTTGGGGCACCTGGGTGTCTCAGTTGGTTAAGCAACTGCCTTTGGCTCAGGTCATGATCCTGGAATACCAGGATCAAGTCCCACATCCAGCTTCCTGCTAGGCAGGGAGTTTGCTTCTCCCTCAGCCCTCTCCCCTCTCATCCTCTTTCTCTCATTCTCTCTCTCTCTCAAATAAAAAAAAAAAGAAAAAAAAAGAAAAAAAATCTTAAAAAAAAAAAAGAGTTAAATGCTTGACTAAGCCATGCAGGTGCCTCAGAAGATGTGCTTTTAATAATCTATATAATGATCTATTTGTACATAAATAACAAAGGCATTTTTTTAAAAACTGGTAAGGGCCCTAAGAACAGTGCAAATAAAATGCTGAGAAAGTTTAAGAGGAAAAGTAATGCTTTCAATGTTTCGTGGAGGAGATGCCATTACCAGATTCTAAAGGAAGGGTAGACAAATCAAAATAAAAACTGCTTAGATCAGTTAGTAGAGAAGCATTGGGTGTTAATGGGGACTACTGAGGAACAACGCATTAATTAACTATTCATAGTATTGATATGAAGATTAAAGTAGATAATAATGGAAACCTCTGCTTTAAGTACTATCAGACTATATTTTGGATCAACCATCCCACTTGGATGGAACAAACTGGAAAACATTTTTTTTTTAAATGTATGAATTATTACATTGACTTCCTATTTCTGGTCTCAGGAGTAAAGAGCTTAGAAGTCATCAGCAAGAGAAAAGCTGAACAAACTGGAAATTAGTAACTATTTTTGGGTCTTATAGAGAATTTAGGTCACAGGGCAAACTGCTGCCCCCAAAATTGAAGAGATCAGCAAATACAGAAAATCACAGTTCTCCTGAATGGAGCAGAAGCCTGCTGCTGGAACCAGGAGTGGGTAAAACATAAACTGTAATTGGGGAATTGCTAGAGTCTCAATGTGGATAAGCCTGAGAGTTCAAAATCTCTTCAGCTTTATCTCTAGGAGCTCTTCCACATTCCCAGCATGAAGACAAAAGAAAAATTCCCCTGGTTCTGACAGGAGGGGTAGGGGGTTGGGAGTGGGCAGTAGAAATCCCTTGAAATATGCCCAAGCATTCTGTTACCATAACAAAAACCTGACCTCAAGGAAAAGTATTATTGCACTAGTTTTTGTCACCCTGGGTTTTACCAAATCCTAACCATCCTTGGAGAAGGTAAATACCCAACTCTACCGGCTTTAGCCCTCCACCTGGAAGAAAGGAAAGGCTTTCTAAAAGACTGAGGCATTCTGGAAAAGTCAATGCTATCTATAGAAACAGTAAAAAGATCATATTTTTGAGGGGCACCTGGGTGGCTCAGTTGTTAAGCATCTGCTTTCGGTTCAGGTCATAATCCCAGGGTCCTGGAATTGAGCCCTGAGTTGGGCTCCCTGCTTGGCAGGAAGCCTGCTTCTCCCTCTCCCACTCCCCCTACTTGTATTCCCTCTTTCGCTGTCTCTCTCTGTCAAATAAATAAATAAAATCTTCTTTTTTTTTTTTTAAGTATATTTCTGAGATATTCAGGGAAAGGAGGGGGACTGAATAGGTGCAGCATAGCATATTTTTAGGACAGTGAAACTGATGAGGGAGCAGAAGTATAGTCGAAGACAAAACATAAACTGACACCCTCAAGCTCCCACCATCCCCACTCCTAGGTAGGGCAGTGTGACATTCTTCCAGGGATCTCCAACTATCTTAAGGTTAATACCAGGCTAGAAGGGGAAATCCCAACCTTAACTTGACAATGGCAAGACATCTGGTATCTTATAGGTATCTTGTGGGTTGGTCCTCTTTAGCATATGAAAGTTCTTTTGAAACCTCCCTTTTTTTCTTATTTCCCCTAGCTCCCAGGTGTATAAAATCAGCCACCCCTCAAGACCCCAGTGCCACAGCTCTTTCTGCCCATGGGTGTTGTCCACACGCTTTAATAAAACCACCATTTTGCACCAAAGATGGCCCAAGGACTATATCTTGGTCATTGGCTCTGGATCTCACCCCTCTGAAACTTACTTATATTCCAAAACCCCATCAAAATTATATTTGTAATATACTGGAATGATAGATACATGGCATTATATACTTGCTAACGCTCACAAAATGTACATCAAAAGTGAATCTTGAGGTACACTATGAACTTCAGTTAACACTACTCTATTACCACATTAATGCAGCTGTTAATAATAGGGGAAAATGTATGTAGGGTGAAGGGGGATTTGTATGAGAACTCTGTACTATATGTTCAATTTTTCTATGAATATAAAACTTTTCTAAACTCTAAACTTTATTAATTAAAAAATAGATATCTTACATTGTAAAAACTCATGAAGCTGTACCTTTAAAATAGGTGCAATTTGTTTTATAAAATTTACACTTCAATAATGTTGATTTTTTAAATAGCATTATAAAATATAAAATGCTTAAAACTACATTTGACCAAAAAAAAAAAAAAAAAGAGAGAGAGAGAGAGAGTTGTAACATGACATTGGAAACATGAAAACATTGATGAAAATAATTAAAGGAAATATAAGTATGTGAAGAAATATGTTTATAGATAGGATGACTCAATATTGTTAATAATTGTTAACATGTAAATTATCCTTGGATTGATTTCTATCTCAGTGCAATTGTAACATTCCCAGCACATTTTTTTTTTTTTTAGAAATAGACAACCTGGGGTACCTGGGTGTCTCAGTGGGTTAAAGCCTCTGCCTTCGGCTCAGGTCATGATCCCAGGGTCGTGGGATCGAGCCCCGCATCAGACTTTCTGCTCAGCGGGAAGACTGCTTCCTCCTCTCTCTCTCTGCCTGCCTCTCTGCCTACTTGTGATCTCTGTCAAATAAATAAATAAATAAATAAATAAATAAATAAATAAAATCTTTAAAAAAAAAAAAGAAAAAGAAATAGACAAGCTGATTCAAAAGTCTGTGTGGAGATGCAAAAGAATCACAAATGTTTGTATTAGAATATCCAAACAATATTGAGTAATAAAAAAATTACACACATACACACAGAATTTCAAGACTTAGTATAATATTACTGTAACCAGGACAGAATGACACTGACATATAGACAAATAAGATCAATAGAACAGAAGAAAGAACTCAGAAGTAATCTCTTAATTATATGTTCCATTAACTCTCGATAAAGTTGCTAAGGCATTCGGTTGGAAGAATGAAAATCTGTTTAGTAAATCATGTTGAAATACTTAGAGCTCTAAATAAAAAAAATAGATAAACTTCAACCCTACAATACACAAAAATTAATTTTAGATGGATCATAGACCTTAGCACTAAAAATAAATCTCTAAGCTCCTAAAACACAAGAAGATGGTATCATCAGAACTTGGAAGTATGCAGTTTTGTAAAGGAGACAAAACTAGGAAAATAAGCATCCATGGATGAAAGAAAACATTGGCAAGTATATGTCTGATGTAGGATTAGAATCTGGAAGAAATAGATGATATAGATAGAGAGATAGATAATAGATACAGAGATAAATCTCCTACAACTCAGTTAAATAAAAACCCAGATTTCAAAAATGCACACAAGAATTGAATAGAACTCCACAAAAGAAGATAAACAAATGGCCATTAAGTTCATGAATGGTTTAGATATCATTAGTCATTACAGAAACTACAACATTCACCAGAGTTTCAAACACAAACAAAATTCTGGTAACTCCAAATGTTGACAGATGCATAATAACCAGACCCTTCTTCATTGTTTAGGGAAGTACAAAACATTTTGGAAACACTCTGTCAGGTTTTTCTTTTTATAAACCTAAACATGTACCTACCCTATGAGATAACAATTTCACTTATAAATATTTACCTAAAATACAGAGAAGCATAAGGCCATTAAACACTTTTGCAAGAATGCTTATAACAGCTTTATGACTGAGTAGCTGAAAACTGGAAACAGTCCAGGTACTTAATACTAGGAGAAGAGAGAAGTACACTGCTATACATTAATGAAATTGAATATTACTCAGCAAGAAAAAGGAAACAAAGCATGCATTCACATAATACTACTGATGAATCTCAAAAATATTATACTAATGAAAGACGCTAGAGTTAAACAAGTACATACTCTATGATTTTATTGGTATGAATTTGGAGAATAAGCTGAAGCATCATGAATTCTAGTTAATGATAAAGAAGATGTCAGAGTGCTTAAGGATAAACCACACTGATAGCTATATCTTTGAAATGTTTAAAAAAGATGTATTTATAGATGACTAGTGGACTAGACAGTTGAATTAATATATGAGAATGCAACCATAAGAAAATGTTACTAGTAGAATCTAGGAGGTGAGTGTATGGCTATTTAATGAATGATGCTTTCAACTTTTCAGTATGCTTGAAAATAATCATAATGAAATAATGGGAAAAAATATAGGGAACCAAGAAATGAACCCATGCAAATATGGGCACTTGACTTGAGAGTAATGGTTATGTTACAGAGCAATGTTTGTTCAGTGAATGGTACCAGGTCAATTGGATATCATGAAAAGGATATGACCCACAATTCATACTGTACACAGAAAATCAGTTCTATGTGTATTGTGGATCTAAATATGAAATTTAAAACAACAAACCCTCTAGAAGATAGCATAGAAGAGCATCTCCATGATCTCACCGTAAGTGAAGGTAAAGATTTCACGGTAGGTACCTTACTACGCCAGATATCCAAGTCATTAACCACCAAAAAAAAGAAACATGCAACCACATGGATGAATCTCACATATAAAGCATTCAGCAGAAGGAGCCCAGCATGGAAGAATGGACACTGCGTGTTTGAATTGGTATAGATACGTATTGATGTAGAAATCGATTTCAAAAGACTTCAAAACTTTCCTACAAGGATGAGGATACATGTCGAACTGGTAAGTTTATAAATAGAACCTCCAACATGTTTCCCATAAAACACGAAATTAAGAAAGTAGTTACTTTTGTGGATGGAAGGGATAGCATTGGGAGGGCTGAAGTGGGGTATGGGCATTTTGGCAATGTTCTGTATTTGACCTGGATGTTGTTTGCTTATGACTCAGTGAACTCTGCATATTTGTTCACTTGTCTGCCTGTTGCTAATTTTTTGTGATAAAGAAAAAAAAGTCTTGAAAGAATAATACTGAAAAAACAAAAAGACATAGATAATTTGCTTGCGAATTTAGAACACCACCTAATTACAACCTCTGAGGGACATTGTTCGGGTTCAAATCTTAGCTTCTCCAGTTTTGCTGTGGAGTTTAGGGCAAGTTACTTTAATTTCTTTCAACTTTAATTTCCCATTTGAACGAAGGGGACTGTAATTCTGCCTACATTCTAGTTTGAGCTTTAAATGAGCTAATCCACGTAGAAGTGATTAAAATCATTCTGGCACATGGGGGTAATTAGATGTTAACACGGCCATCTTCTGATCACCCTTGCAGCATCAGGAGTGCAGACGGAGGAGAACAGCTGGGAAATAAATTTGACTAAAGAAGAAATATGAAAGCTTGTAAGAGCAAGCTCAGAGCTTTGTGCTTTATTCTGTGGCAATGTAGCACTTAAAAAATAATAACAGTATTTTGAGATATTATGATGATAATTTTACAGATAAGAAACTGAACCTTATAGGAATTCATTGCCATGCCCCTAATTGCACACTAAGTAAGTGTAGAACAGAAAATGAAATGCTTCAGAAAGCTTAATCTGGCAGTAAGGAATAAAATGGCTTAAAAGGGGAAAAACCAGCAGGAAGGAGGGCAAATTGGGACACTTTCAGTCATCCATCTAAACAAATAAGAATTATGGTTGTAGGAATAGAAAATTGGGGATGGATGAAAAACAACAGAATTTGCCAAGAGATTGAATGTGCCAGCAAGAGATGAATCAAAATGGAGTCCCTGCTACTTAGGGCTGGGAGTCTGTGAAAACAGTGGTGCCATCAACAAAAATAGGGATCATAGGAGGAGTCGCAGGTGTACACCAGGAGATGAAAAGTGTAATGCAGGCAAAGTATACTCATGGGATCAGTTAGCACACTCACTGTAATAATGAGGTAAGTCTGCTGAAGATTGCATTACGCAAGGCTACGCTTAACGAAGTAACCTCAGTGCACCTCCTGCCAAACTCCCAGGGCGGGAGGGGAGGGAAATAGATATTGCAGGTTGGAGGGCAGTGGGATGACTGAGAAAAAGTGAAACCAAAGGTTTGATCCAAGCATTTGGTGAACTTTCTCAAGGTGAACCCCTTGATAGTTTAGACACTCTTTGAAATCCATGCCAAACCAAAGGGAGAAAAAAAGACTCCTGGCAGGTTGGAAATAAATCCATGGCAATTCTTGCCTGTGATGTGTCCTGTCAGAACTCCCTGAGCCCAGGGCCAGGCTTTCTAGAGCCTGGATTCCGTATAGGGTGGTAAGGACCTGACTCCCAACCTGCAGGACGGAAGCTGAAAGATTTGTCCAAGAACAAAGCTGTCAAGGGAAGCTGTGAGGCGAGACCAGGTGCAAGGCAATGAGAAAGCTAAATCACCTAGGAAAGAGCAGGCCGGTTGGAAACAGAGACAGAAGTGAAAGAAACAGCATGCGAGACATTCCACGACAGTAGAGGGTTTCAGGCTGGGTCTTTTTATAGGGAGCCTCAGGACTTGGCTATGGCCGGTAAAGTAGTTTGTTACAGGAACTGAGTCTATTCAGACACAACAAAAATGGGCAGCAAATTCCAGAGTGGCAGACACACTGATGTAGGTGAGAGGCAAAAAAACGAGACAAAACAAAACAAAAAAGGAAAAAGGAGTGCAGAACCCGAAGAGCACCTTCTTAATTCTTTCCCCCAACTCCCAACTTGTTATTTTCCTTCAAACGGCTTTATAAACCCCGATGCTTTTTTAAATTTTTTAAAAGAAAGCCTATCTCAAAATCCTGTCTTTTACAAATGACATACTTTTCCACAGAGCTCTTTCTCCAAGATTTGAAAGAGAGCATATGGCTGTGGAGGGAAGTTTGGGCTGCCTCTGCCCATATCATGTGTATCTTCTAGATGACAGAGGACTTTTGACTCCCTGGCTGCCAATCTTCCATCTTCATCTGCACCAAATTCACAATGATGAGGAAGAAAGGAAAGCAATTTAATTCTCAATGGTCCTTCATAGAGCTGCTGTAAAACATCATTTCTGCTTTATACCGAGTAAGCTGTAATAACACAGGAACACTGAAAATTGTCAGTTGGATGGTAAAAATGGTGGAAGGAAAGCTTTACAGAATAAATCTGGGTAATAAGGGAAAAAACGTATATGCTACAGTGGGTTTTCATCAAGGATTCCAAAAACACCCACTTATCCTCTGCAAAGAACTTGTTACAGCTCATTTTCTATCTGTGTATGTAACTCCATCCTAAGATGAGCATCTGTCAAGCCTGGAAAGCATAACATTTATAATATTGTTTTCATTCTTGACTGAACACATAAAAAGCACAAAATCTAGTTAGAAGAATGGCATATGTGCATGTGGTTTTCTCAAAGCCTTTGTCACAGGCTCCCACACACCCCTTATTTATAGGCTGCTGGTTGGCTTTTGAGCACAGGGTTATGACAGAAGCCAAATGAATCTCTGGAATTTCTCTTCAGGTGGCTCCAGGAAAGGCATGCAAATGAGACGTGTCACCTAGTTCCGTATAATCTTCACATTTTCATTTTTAAGGGTCTCCTCATCATCTTATTAGAAGCTGCAGGTTTAGTTTTTCTCAATCTGGACTTGGGAATCCCAAAGCCTGATTAGTTGAATTTCCCAGTATCCCTGCCAAAGTTCTGTTCTGTGGTGGTTTGACTCTAGTTTGGGTAGGAGGCTGCCAGCTCGGCAGTTCACTCTCCCTGGCTCTAGCTGAGAACTTCAAGGCCATGACCCGTCGCTATCCCTTCACTCCACTCCAAGACCCCGCACCCATTATGAATTCTGTATTTGACTTTCAGAGAAAGGTATTCCTCTCCTAAGGCAGGTTGTTCATCCTTGTGTTATAATCCTCAAGAAAGATCTATTTCGAGACAATTTGTTGATTTAGTTGGAAGCAGATGGAGAGGAGAGAGGAAGAACCCTGGTAGCCTTCAGGAACATGTTTTCACTCCAGAAATGCTCCTTGAAGTCTCTGTCAGTTACAACTTTCCCTCTTTGAGTGTTCTTCCCTAGCACCCGACCTAACATTTGACCCATCATAGTTAGTACAGTGGAGTACTGTTGTCAAAGGGCCTGGTTTTCTAGCTCAAAAAAACTTAACTCCGGATACTGTGTCACTCTAGCTGTATGGTTTTGAACATATTGTCTCATTTTTTCTCAGCCTATTTCTTCATTTGAAAAATAGTGATTAAAAATACCTACTTGGAAGGATTTTGAGTGAAGGATTTTATGTATGTAAAACACTTACTTCCGTGCTGCATTAAATAATGGGCCCCAAAGATATTATGTTTATCCTATGATGATCATTATTTAACAATACTTTGCTGATGTACTCAATAATTATTGCCTGAGATCAGAAACATTGGAAGTACAGGAGAAGTCAGGTGCAGGAATGATTCTGTAGCTCCTACCTATTCAGCATACTCTTAAAAACTGTGGTATTTTTCTCGCTTGGATTTCCTGCAGTGGCTTCTCCAGGGTTCCATTTTACTTTCCTTCGCCATAATTCAGGGCCACGAGGAAAGGATACCAGGAGAGAAAAGCATTATTCTCCTGCAGAGAAGCAGCTCAAAATCTCTCTCATCCTATTAGGGTCTGTAAACCTATTTCCTGTTAGTAATACTCATATGCTTTCCTGTAATACACCCCATACATTCTATATGCCATTCCGATTTTATCGAGGTAATTTAAAAAGAGTTGTATGTAATCCTCAAAACACTTTTCAGGGCAGCGCTTTGTGTAAACAGTCAGTTATGGCTTCTCTTATTTTGTCACTTCATTTGGGGTGGGCTACTTCTTAGAGCAGTGTTTCTCAGTCTTAGTTATACATTAAAATCACTGGAGGAGATTTTTTAAATGCCATGCCTTGGTTGTACCTTAAGCAGAAGTATACCAGACCTTGAGAGGTGAGGTACAGGCATGGCTATATTATAAAATCCGCCCCTCACCCCCCGCCCGGAGATTCTCATGTGAAAGCAGGGTAGAAAATCACTATTCTAAAGGGAATCAAACAGGGTGTTGGACATTAAGGAGGGCATGTGATATAACGAACACTGGGTATTATATAAGACTGATGAATCAAAGGCCTGTACCTCCAAAACCAATAATACATTATATGTTAATCAATGGAATTTAAATTTTAAAATGTTAAAAAAATCAGCTTATTTTTTCTGGGCTAACAGCTAACCTAACTAACCAGATTAGCTCCACCGATCACTTTAAGTGAATGACCTAAATCTGGTGATAGAGGCTGACTGGATCCTTTGACTAATGAGAGAGTGGAAATAGCCAAAGCAAGTAGAGGTTATAAGATACTGGACAACCTATAATAATTATAATAATGAGCAATTGACTACTTTGGTATAATGGAAGAAGCATGGAGTCTGAAGATCTGGGTTCAAGTCCAGTCTTATATTAAAAGAAAAAAAAAAAGATCAGATTATAAACACTATTCTATGTTCTGGATACACAGCCATGAATAAGCTATTGAGGTTTTGCACTCATGGAAGTAGCTAGACCAAAAAGAATCATAATAGCTCACCTTTACCCAAAACCAAAATATTTCAGATTGCGATAAATGAAGCTAAAAAGTAACTAATGAGACATTGGCAAGTGGACTAGACAGTGAAAGTAATAAGGGTGTGGAGTAGTTACGGTGCTCAGAGAGCATCTACTTGAAGATGTGATGTTTGGTTGAAATCCAAATGATGGGATGAACACAGGCAAACGTCTGGTGAGGTCCCCAAGCAAAGACAAGACTGAGAGTACAAAGGGCTAAAATAAGCTAGAAGTGTTAAAGTTACAGAAAAAAAGGCTACTGTATAGCTGCAAGATATGGAGGGTATATGGGAGACAAAGGATTTCAGCATATCTCATTCCCTACAGTCCCCACCTGATTTCCTTTAAGTATTTCCCAAATGTCACCCCATCAGGGACAGAGGCAGAGAGGCTTTTTTTGACCATCCTATTTGAAGCAAACATTCAGTGATACACACACACCCACCCACACACACACACACACACACACACACATCCTCTTCCCCTTTAGGTTCCTTTCCAACCAATATGTCGGTTCCACATGAGCAAATACATGATGGATCCTTTGGAGCATATGATAGGTGAATAACATTTTTTAAGTGAATGAGTGATGGAGACGGAGGCAAAAATCAGATAAGACATGGATATCCAGGTCATGGTAAGGAATTTGGACGTCACTGGAGCATACTAAGCAAGGGAGTGCTGTTGTCTAAAGCAAAACTTTAAAACATTCCTCTGCTATCAGTGGAGGGAAGTGGCCAAAATGGAGATAGGAGTAGAAGCAGAGAGGAAGTTAAGACCTGTTGCAGTCCAGATGAGAGCAATGATGTCCCAGGAAGTAGAGAGCAGATGTGAGGATTGAGCTGGGAGTTAGGCTATTTAGGTATTGGTGAAGTTCAAAATGTGTAGCAGACATGCAAGAGGAAAAGTTGTATAAATAGATAAAAGTTAGTGAAGAATTGGGGGCTTGAAACATAAATGTGGGCTGTATTATCTTAAGGGTAGTATATAAGTTATGTGACTCGTGAAATCATCTAGGGAGAGAATTTAGGTAGAGTACTAAAAAGGGTCCAGTACCAAGACCTGGCAGAACTCCATCATTTGGAGGTAGGTGAGGAGGAGAAAGAGCCAGCCACACTGAGAAGAAATCATTGTTGGGACAGGAAAAAAATCAAGAGAATCTGGAATTACTAGAATAATTTAAAAATGTTTTAAGAAGAAGGGAGTGCTCAGCTGTGTTGAATAATGCTGGAAGAAGAAATAAGATGGGGGTGGAGAACTGACCAATGGCTTTGTAAGATGTTGACTTGGGGCCATCATAGTCAGATCTAATGGGGCAGAACCACCTGAATAAAGTGTACTGAAGAGAGAATGAGGAGGTGGATACTGGGCTCTGAGGGGAAAAAAAATGCACTTCTTAGTTGAATAATTCTGGGAAAGATTTTGAGGCTCAGTTTTCTCCTTTCTGAACTGGAAGTAACAATATAGCAGGTGCTCTACTGAGTCACATAGTGAAAGTTTCTCTCTGCAGACTTAACATAGATGAAAAATGTTTACTATCATTGTTGTTATTATTCTGTGGTGGAGGAATACTGTCATTCAGATGACATAATAAATTGAGACAATCCAGAATAAAACAGATGGGATACTTGACATTATCTTATTCTTTTAAAAATACCTTTAGTCACATTTTAAAATGAATAACCAGTGGTTAGATATTTCCTTCTTTCTTTATATCTATCTTTTATAAATCATTATTTACCCTACTCATCCAAACCATCTGAGAGTGTACTGGTGGGCTCCAATGAGCTGCTTCTCCTCCTCTAAAATGTCATGTGAGATGAAGTGCTTCCAGGTCGCAACAAAAAAAGAAAATATCATCCTCCAAAACTCCCCGACTCTTTGGGTGAGCAGTGTGACGTGATAAGTAATGAACAAAGTATTGGTTGTGAGAAATGGCCCTAATGTATTTTTACAGCGAGGTGGAAGAGATTTTCCAGAGCAGTAGCTCCCTCCCTTGGCTGTGATATTCCCCGGGGGAGTCTTGACAGATACTGTTGCCTGGGTCTCCCAGAAATTCTGGTTTAATTGGCCTGTGGTGCAGCCTGGACACTAGAATTCTTAAAAGCTCCCCAATTGATTCTAATGTGCAGTCAAAGCCGAGAGTCACTGGAGTAGAGGCAGAGAATTACAAGCACAAAGCAGCCCAGAGAGGACCTTCTCCTATCAAGGCAATGCAATCAAGCCTCAAGCACAGCTCAGGCTCTTTTGGCCCTGACTTTGTTGCCCTACATTGTGTCATTTCTTTTTTACAGAGCACTAAATTCTGTTACTCCTTAAAGGCAATAGTAACTGAAAAAGAATGATTAAAGGAATGATCAATGCATTGCATTTATAGGAAAAAAAGGAAAGAAAAATCCAAAGTTGGCTTTTAATATAACTATTCCCTTCGCCAGGCAAGTAATAACAGCTCAAGGGAGAATGGACAAAACTCTACACTGATAGCTTTAACTTATTAATGTGAAAGTTATTTCCTTAAATTCCCCAGTGGTGATTTTTAAAGCACCTTTTTCATTCACTTTACCAGAGGCTGCTCGTATTTAATCCGGGGTTACAGTGCTTTCAACATTTAATTCAAAAAGGGAGTACATTTTTGAAATTTTCTCTAATTATATTCCCTTCACTAAACATGTGAAAGTATGTCCAGCACACTAATTTCCACAAGTAATGGAACATTTTTTTCCAACTCCAATAGGGTTAAGGCTTTCTAGCTAAGTTTTCCACTGTGCTTGAATTTTAGTTAATATAATGGATCAAAAAAAATCAATGTGTTGGGGCTGCCTGGGTGGCTCAGCGGCTTGAGCCTTTGCCTTCAGCTCAGGTCATGATCTCAGGGTCCTGGGATCGAGTCCCGCATCGGGCTCTCTGCTAGGCAGGGAGCCTGCTTCCTCCTCCCTCTCTCTCTCTCTCTCTGCCTACTTGTGATCTCTCTCTGTCAAATAAATAAAATCTTAAAAAAAAAAATCAATGTGTTTTCAATTTATATTTATAGTATCATTAGACTTCTTGGTTTAAAATATGAGTAAAGAAGACATTGGAAAATATATAAAGTCTCAATGTTTTGAACCATTTGAGGATGTGATAACCTAAATTAATAAAATGTCTAAAGTACAGACTGATTTAAAGGAAATACAAACATTTAAAATCATCTAGTGCCAGGCTAAAATGAATAGATACAGTTAATCTCAGCTAATATTTACATAGTGCTAATTATACTCTCTGCACATATAATGATTATACAAGCACTAATAAATAAAATCCTTGTATGAATCCCAGGAGTTAAGTACTTGTATGTCCACTTCACAAATGAGAAAACAGAGGGATAGAGGGTGAATAATACACCCAAATTCCCTCTGAATCTGCTAAGATTCAGAGCTGGGATTCCTACTGAGGCTGTCTGGCTAGAAAGTCCACATCTTAACCACTGTTTTATTTGGTGTTAAAGAGTACACACTGCATAGAAGCAATCACATACCAACTCACTAGCTAAGGTTCACTCCGCGCAAAATGCAGTCTTCTCTACTATAAAAGATGGGGATTACCTGAGCCACATTTTGACCTCATTGTATGCTTGGCAAAAGTTCACAGTAATAAAACAGATGTGTCATGCAGGGATACTGGCTGCCAACTTTAGGCTGAGTGCTCTATGATGGCAGTATCTTGAAGCTGTCATCACATATATTCAAGTCCTTAATTTTACACATTTGAAAGCTCAGTTGTGTTCGTGCATTCAGAGTATATCAAGCAATTGGAGACTGATTCATTAAATAAAGTTCCAGAATGACAATGTATTCATCATATATTAGGAGCTATATTTACCTTTTGAAAGATTGCAATATTCATGTCTTCTGCTTAGGGAATTTTCAATACTCCTTGGAAACTAAATCCAGCTTATGAGGTTTCTTGTTGAACATAGACTCAATGAAGAAGAAACTAAATGCTACTTTCCAAAATAAGAATCTTTTAAAATGTAATACAAATCATTTTTACTCTAGAGAAATGGAATATACCAAAATACACCTCACAAAAATGCTACCACCTAAAAGGGTTACTGTAAACATTTTAAGACATTTTTTCTATACTATTCTATGATATCACATATTTTAAAGAAGTTTATAAGGTGATTTTTACCTGATAATATAATTAAACATGCTCAGTAGAAGTAATTAGAAGCAAATTAGATAATTTACATATATAATTATATAGCTATATATAATTATAGTTGCATATTATAATTACATAACTTTGTCTATAAAAGTAATGCAAAAAGTAGCACATGCTGGGGTGCCTGGGTGGCTCAGTTGTTAAGCTTCTGCCTTCTGCTCAGGTCATGATCTCAGGGTCCTGAGATTGAGCCCCGCATTGAGCTCTCTGCTCAGTGGAGAGCCTGCTTCTCCCTCGCCCACTCCCCCAGCTTGTGTTTCCTCTCTCACTGTGTCTGTCTCTGTCAAATAAATAAAAATAAAATCTTTGAAAAAAAATTAGCACATGTTCATTATTTAAAAAATAGAAACTTCAGAAAAATATAAAGAACATAAAAATTCCTTATAACTCTAAAACTTGGATTCGGACCACAAGTATTAATTGTACACCTACTATGCTTTTAGCATTGGGCGACCAGCAGTGCTGAAGGCACTCAAAAAGATGTCAGAAAAATGAATTTTCAATTAGCATATAGCATAACGTACTATTATGATGTAATCGTAGAATATATGTGAGCACAGAAGAAGGAAGCCTAGTTCAGAATACTTTCTGATTCAGCAACATCCAAGCTCAGACCCAAAGATAAAACAGAAATTGATAGAGGAAAACTTAACTTATTTAAACACATTTAGGCAGATACATTGCAAACAATCTGGCAGTTTCTCAAAAGGTTAAAGAATTCTTATGTGACCAGCAATTCCATTCCTAGGTACAGTCCTAAGGGGGAAAAAATAACCATGCAAAAACTTGCACATGAATGTTCATGAGCAGTATTACTCACAGAAGCCAAAAAGTGGAAACACGCAAATGTTGATCAACCAGTGAGTGGAAAGACAGTGGCATATCTGACAACAGAATATTGTTTGCCCGTAGAAATTAATCAAGTACTAACATGTGCTATAGTATGGATGCACATGGAAGGCATTATAATAAGTGAAAGAAGCCAGTTACAAGTGACCACATATTGCATGACTACCATTTATATAATAAAATGTCCAGAATCTATAGAGACAGAGAGTAGATTGATTAGTCATTGCCTAGGGCTAGAGGGGATGAGGGTGGGGATGTAAATATACTTAAAAGGAGGCATCATTGTTAAATATACCTCATCTACTATAGGATTTCTCTTTTCCCAATTTTGGCAGTCCTCCAAGAAATCCTATGAGAGGCATATTGGAAGAGCTTGGATAGGTAAACTACTTTTCTGTGGTCCACCATTTATAACTAATAACGGGCAGTTGGGACTCAGAACTTGATTTCACAGAGTTTTCTCCTGAATTCTTTGTAGCTGACCTGAAGAACATCATTATTTAGTACAAAGAATATAGTGATGCGGTGTTTCACACATAATGTTTGATGTTTATGTTACTTTACTGTTTGTTTTAGATAGTGGAGCTGAGAGAATGAAGATTGTGATTGTAGTAATACTAGGCACACGGGGGATAGCAGAGTACCATTTGTACTGTACTGGCATGTGGAAATGAGGCTGACTGGCCAGTGAAGGGAGTTTGTTTCACTCAGAGGCACTGATCAGGCTATGCTTGTCGTGAGAGAGAAGAGGTCATGTGGCAAAGGGAAGTTGCTTTAAAGAATATTCCAAGTTGTATACTTGGGTATCTCATTTCTGTTTCTGTTATGTATTCTTAATCTTTCCTGAGAGGTTACTGTAGAGGAAGAAAATTAATTTTTCCTATACCCTTCCAAGTTCTTAGCTGAAATCCTCATGTAACTGAAGGACAGATTACAGGAGAAAAATAAATGTAATTATGTACATACCCACGGGAGCCCCAGATTCAAAGAAGTGATCAGAACAAGGAAGTTCTTGTACCTGTTAGACAAAGAAACAATAAATTTTGAGAAATTGACAAGGCAAAGGGATGTGGGCTAGGGGGAGTAAATTGTGGAAGGAGTAACAAGGTTTGCTAAATTTCTAGCTCCCTGTGATAAGGGTGCCTTCTTCCCACCCACTACAGGGAAGGAACCTTTCACATGGGAATTGTATCTCCCTGCTTTCCAGAGAAGCAAGGAGGATCAGACCATCTTTCTTTCACTAGCTGTTTTTCAAGAACCTTTATTCAAAGTAACCAGTATGCCAAAGTGGCATATTTTGGGGTGACATAGATTGAACCCCCACACTATAAACTCAAATCTTCCCTATTAAAAAAAAAAAAGCCACGCTTAAACCTCCTTTCCTTTCTTGTTGCCTTATCATTTCTTCTCACAACATCATCTTCAAAATAATTATTCACTCCCTCACCTCCCATGAGTGAAAATAAAGGAAACTTCATTTCAAATGGAGTTGGGAAGCCCTGACAGGGAGCTCTCCTGCGGGGACCGCAGTTTGCAACTTGCATAACCAGCAGGAAGAAGGAAGACAAGAATTATTTCCACAAGGAAGGGAACTTTTCACGTAGGAATTTATCTCCTGCTTTTAAGAAAAGCAAGGAAGATCTCCCGCTGCCCCAGCAATAACACACTAACCACGGCTTGCAGCCAGTGAGAGACTCCCACAACCTCGAACTCTTATTCTTTTCCAATAAACTTTGGTTCAAAACAGCCCTCCCCAATTTCCTGCTAAAACCTAATAAAAGCTGACCTTCCCTTTGTCTCTTCAGATCTGACTATGGTTGGCTATAGTTGGCTTGTCCTGAACTGCGATTCCACTGCTGTTCCCAAAGAAACTCATTTTTTTACTTAAATAAAATTGCTTTTTGCTCTGTTTAAAGTTAACACATGTATCAATACCGTGAAGCCTCTGGCAGTTAGCACCACTCCACTGAATCGCAAAGAGCACTGCCGACAGCTGCCCAATTGCCAAATCCATTGTTGTAGCCTCCGTCCACCTCTTAATTGAATTCTGGCAATAAACTGCTGACCACTCCATTCATCTCCCACCACTCTCTGCTGGACTCGAGAAATGTCCCCTTGTCTCTTTCCACAGAGCTGGCAGGCCCTCTCAGTCTTTTTCTCTGTCTTTACTTCTCAAATGTTCACATTTGCTAGGCCACTATCTTCAACTTTATCTCATACCTTGAAAAGGCTAGTCTGTCTCAAACTTGGCTCACTGGAGCATCTAGAATATGAGAATCGCTGCTGGGGTCGTGGGGTGAGCAGTGAGCAAGCAGTATAGCTCCCTGAGCTTCACTCCAAACCTGCCCAGTGGCGATCGATCACCTGCTAAATACCCACTTTTTTTTTTTTTTTTTTTTTTTTTTAAAGACCTGGATGATGTCATAGTTCGCCTTTTCTGTGAAGGCTTTTCAGACCACTCCTCTCTCTCGAGGACTGCATTGTTGATTATCATGATGTAGTAGCCACTAGTTACTTACATTTAATTAATTAAAATTGAATTTAAAATTCAGTTTCTCATTTCAGGTGCACCAACCATATATCGAAGGATGAATAGCCGTGAATGGCTAGTGGCTACCACATTCAATAGTGTGGATATAGGATATTTCCTCATTACTGCAGAAATCACTATTGAGCAGGGCTGCTCTGGTGTTTGAATTTTTTTTTTTTTTAAGATTTTATTTGACGCAGGGAGATTGGGAATACAAGCAAGGGGATTGGGAGAGAAAGAAACAGGATTTCCACTAAGCAGGGAGCCCCATGCAGGGCTTGATCCCAGGACCCTGTCATCAAGACCTGAGCTGAAAACAGACGCTTAACTGACTGAGCCAGCCAGGTGTGCTAGTGCTTGAACCGAATACTTGTTTTGGGCATTTTCTGTCACCAGTACCTACTTCTATTATATTGCAGACAACACTTTATGCTCTTTTTATTCATGAACTCATCAAAATATGTGTATCCTCATTCTACTCCGTGCCAAGTACCATGGTGATTGTTGGAGATAGACAAAGAAGGCCTGTCCAAACATATCAAGGTATTTTTCTCAACTGGAACATGGTTTAAAATAAGATAAATTCTAAATGAATTCACTTTAATGAGCATAGAACAGATAAGCATGTGTAAACATGAATTATGTCTTTCCACTATTAATCTAAAAACCGATCATTAAATTCATAGTTGTAAATTCAAAATGGAAATGGCCATTAGTGATTTGAAAGTTGTCTTATTCATTTTGTCAGTGAGAAATATGCTTTTAATGTATTAGTGACCAAAGTACTTGCCTCTAATGTTCAAAACTAGACTCACTAGTGATATTGTATCTTCTTATATAATAGTGTGAGTCTACTTAAATAATGTAGTAACTGAGTTGCTACTGATGTTACACTGGAATTCCAATCTTTTTTTTTTAAGATTATTTATTTATTTATTTGACAGAGAACACAAGCAGGCAAAGAGGCAGGCAGAGAGAGAGGAGGAAGCAGGCTCCCTGCTGAGCAGAGAGCCAGATGTGGGGCTGGATCCCGGGACCCTGGGATCCTGACCTGAGCTGAAGGCAGAGGCTTTAACCCCCTTAGCCACCCAGGCACCCCTGGAATTCCAAATTTTAAATATTAATTAGAAATCAAAGTTCGACCACATCCAGTAGGTTTCACTATTCTAAAACCAAATTAATCATGTGTCTCCATCATTCCTAATACAATCTTCTCCCAACAGTCCCTTAATTATTTTAAATCATTGTGAAGTCACAATTTAAAGCTCTTACCATAATTAGATACCCAAAGCTTCTTTGACCTCACATAAAATATATACAAATGCATATAAAATATGAAGAAAAACTATATTTTGCCAAAAACTAAAGTTTCCAGTTTATGTAATTTTTAGATAGAATTATGCTGAGAGATTATGGTTTGCATAATCCTATAAATAAGTGCTCCTTAAAGTGTGGCCCCCACCCCAGCAGCAGCAGCAGCACATCTAGGAACTTGTTTGAAATGCCAATTTTTGCCCATTCTTCCAGACTGGCCGAATGGGAAACTCTTGGGTGAGGCCCAGCCAAATGCATTTTAGTAGACTCTCCAAGTGATTGAGTGCGTCCTGAAGTTGGAAAAAGATTCCCTAAAAGAAGGCACAGCAAATAATCTGATTGAAAGGTTACAAATAAAAAGGTAAAAACACAAGGAAAACATAAGAATACAGAATAGTATAGCCCATATGCTAGATGTACCAGACTGGAAGTTGAAATACTAAATCAATTTCTTCATATTACTGATCAAATTGAGAGCACAGTTATATCAAGCAGATAGGACACACACTTATAACTCAGGAGCCAAAACATAGCAACTATATACCGTGGACATTTCACTCTATAGAGGAAATTCCACTGAAAGACATACAGCTAAAGAAAGACTGACATGTTTTCTAATTTAGTCCTGATCCAAAATAAGTGTTATCGATTTCAATCCATAATTTTAGTGCTCTTTTAGTACCTTTTAAAAAATCCATTATTGATATTTCATAGAATTTTTATGGTTAAGGAGATATATAAAGTATTTGAAATTTTGAACATTAGACAAATACATTATTTTCTTATTTTTAAGAATAGTATCTACTTATTTTGCTGAATAATTTTCATTTGTCTTTCAGATCTATGCTTTAAGCTGCTTTGTCTTGCTCTCTGTCCTTGGAGGCAGACTTGCATGGCGATAAAGCTCTCCTACTTCTAGGGGTATTGCCACAGGGACTTTTCAGCAAGAACACAGAGAGGCAGAGGAGAGAATGCCAGAATGTCATTCCCTGCCCTCTTCTTACATCCTCTGGGCCTGGTTGCTTCCTTCAGCCAAAGGCTACAACTATTTTAACATGGTGCTGCCCACATGACTCACTTCTACACGATTCCAATAACCTGCTCCCCACCTAGATATGTGCACAGTGCTACTTTCCCCTGAGAACTGCACTGTCATATGTTATTTTTTCCTAAATCTTGCCTATACTTTTGTAAATATTATTTTATTTTATTTTGTTTTTTAAGATTTTATGTATTTATTTGACAGATCACAAGTAGGCAGAGAGGCAGGCAGAGAGAGAGAGAGGAGGAAGCAGGCTCCCTGCTGAGCAGAGAGCCCGATTCGGGGCTCGATCTCAGGACCCTGGAATCATGACCTCAGCTGAAAGCAGAGACTTTAACACACTGAGCCACCCAGGCACCCTGTAAATATTATTTTATTAAACTGTAGTCAAATTATGCAGTTTAGGTGTGGTAACTAGTTCCTACGTAGAGTCTAGTTGGTATAGTTACTCTTGATCGCAGCAGTAATGATTTACAGATAACTATTATAAGGGCAGAAAAATGGAAATAATTGCATGAGATATTTTCTGTTGGGTGTTGTAAGTTATGGAGGAAGATTCAAAACACTCTCATGAAATTTGATTGGAGAAGGGCTTAGCAAGTAGAGAAGGGCTTAGAAAGTGGTTGACTAGAGGGAAAATAGAGAATAATGTGAAGTTCTATTCAGAATTGATCAAAGAAGGTTTTATTCTATGCTTATTATGTGCCACACATGGTGCAGTTGTGGCCTTGTGAGCATACCAAGATGAAGCTGGACATGGTCCCATCCTGAAGGACGGAGAAGTATGGAGGCGAGGTCCCTGACAGGAGAACATGTTCAAAATCTCAGGGTTGGTGAGATGAGAAAGAAAAGGAGAGCCCATTCCAGTAATTAAATAAATTTGTTGTGCTGGATAAGTTTGATAGAGTACAAAGTCAGAAAACATGAGACACAATGCTGGCTTGCATCAATATTTATATTATCACTCACCATAGAAGGGTACAATATGAGAGTACACCCAGGGAGAAAGACTTTGATAAGCATGGGAAGTAAGGGATATTAGAATCTGTTTTCAACCATGTTACCTGCCTTTCATCTTCAAATTTTGAAAGTCAAATTTTAAGAAGTCCATAGCTCCAACAGATGGAAAGAGATAATGATCTAACTTAGAAAAGCTCTTATTTTCTCTAATTTATTAAAAATTTCTTTAGACTCTAGAATTTTCTGGATACATTCAGGCAGCAGATTTGATTTCCTGAGTAATGAATTCAAATGTTTAAGTAATACGCCACTTATTTGTATGTTTCATTTAAAAAAAAGGTATGGAATTACAAATTTTATGTATTTGATACATATGGGTCACAAAAAAAGTTTGTTTTTAATTGAATTCATACTTTAGACTAAGAAAATACAGGAAATATATATATATATATAATTGATATTTTTAAGACATCTGTAACTTTAACAACCATAAATTAAAAATTAACCTTTTAAAAAATTTTGAAATTTAACACAGAATTAAGATCATGCCTCAAGAATAGAGAAAATGTATTAATATATTTATATAGAGTATCTAACTCTACGGCAGTTGGAAAAATCTAGTGAGTTTACACACACCTGGTGAAATGTTGGTGCAAGGTCCAACAGAATCTGTTTTATTTGGAGCTGAGGAAATTTCCAGAGAATAATACATCTATGACATAGCTGGGGTTACATGTGTGGTCTAAGCAGTCTCTAGGAAGACTATCTCTGCTTCTGACACTAGAAATTGAGGTCTGCTGGGTAGGCTTTCAGGAAAGAATGATCACAAATAGACCAAAATCTCAACAACATGGGCTGGAATCCCCACAAAGATGGACTAAACCTCCTGGTTTTTTGTTTGCTTGTTTGTTTGTTTGTTTCCTTTTTAAAGATTTTATTTATTTATTTATTTATTTATTTATTTTATGGGTCAGGGAGGAGCAGAGGGAGAGAGAAAGAGAATCCCAAGCATACTCTGTGTTGAGCACAGAGACTGACATGGGGCTGATCCCACAACCCTGAGATCACGACCTGAGCTGAAATCAAGAGTCTGATGTTTAACCAACTGAGCCACCCAGGTGAGCCCCAAACACTTGTGTCCATTTTCTTGTCTCTGTCATCAGTGACTGGACATCTGCTGGATATCCAACAGATGCTGGGGCCCTTTATCATAGAAGTAAGCAAATACCTAGCCCAGTAGTCAGAGAAACTGAAGAAAAAATTCAGGGAAGACAGAGCAACTAGCATTTTAGTGGCTAGCTCCCTCTGAACAGCAGAGAATGTCTCCAGTAGCCTATTCTAACAGGAAGCATAGAAGGAACAGAATTTCGGGAAATGCAGTTCAGTTTGGCAAGTTGACACATTATAAAGCCATCACATGATCCCAGAGTTATGGGAAAAGTACCATGGATCTACTTCTAAGTTTTAAAGTTTTCATTTTCACTTGAAACTGATTTATATGTATATATATATATAAGGTAGAAATCCTATATTTTTCCCATGAGAATACAGTTTTAACAACCTCTTTTATCATTGTTTTCCCTAAATGAGCTACAATTACTGTCATATACCAAGATGTAATAATATTATAGTTGGTAACTTGGTATATGACAGTTATATATATATTCTTTATTTTTGTTCCTTTCTTCCTATTCTCTCCCTCTGTGTCAATGGCATAATAAATAATGTCTAAGTTGGTTTATATTTTAATAAATCTGGTTAAGATATATGAAGAAAAACTACATGGTAATGAAAATGCTTAAACTAAAGTAAAATGTAAAGAAATTAACACTGAAAAATAAATATTGAACAAAATAACCCTTATGTTGAAAGGGCAAAAGCAAAGAGAAGTGTATGTATTGTGATGACATTTATATGACATTTACACACTACAAAATTGAATGATCCTTAATGATATATATGAAAATATAAACGAATGCATTTATTTATTTACTTATTTATTCTATCTATCATCTATCTATCTATCATTCATTTTGTTTTGAGAGAGAGCACACAAGCCATATAGGGGGTGGAGAGCAAAGGGAGAGGAAGACAGAAAATCTATTGCAAACTCCATGCCCAGCGTGGAGCAAACTCCAGGCTTAATCTCACTGTCCTGAGATCATGACCTGAGCTGAATTCAAGTGTCAGAGGCTTAATTGACTGAGCCATCCAGGCACTTCTAATTAATGCATTTAGATGATATGGTGAAATAATGGGATGTTATAGGAGTAGGTTACACAGGGATCTTCAAATGTATTAGTATATATATTCTTTTCACCTGCTGGGTGATAGGTATATAGAGATTATAATTTCTTTTCTATTTTGGGGGGTTTTTGACCATATTAAAATAATATGTTCCTAGTCTCAAAATGGCACGAGGAGATGCAACATGGGGGGGGGGTTAAGGGGGTAGGAGAAGAGTAAATGAAACAAGATGGGATTGGGAGGGAGATAAACCATAAGTGACTCTTAATCTCACAAAACAAACTGAGGGTTGATGGGGGGAGGGGGGTAGGGAGAGGGAGGGTGGGGTTATGGACATTGGGGAGGGTATGTGCTATGGTGAGTGCTGTGAAGTGTGTAAACCTGGCGATTCACAGACCTGTACCCCTGGGGATAAAAATATATTATATGTTTATAAAAAATAAAATTTAAAAAAAAAATAGGTCCTTTGGAGTGGTCCCTAGCAATGTTCTGTACTAAGGGCTTTGCTCTGGAGGAGCTTTGGGAGAGACAGAGCCACCATGCAGGGCATCAAGGTAAAGCTGCACATCATTAATGAGTCACAACAGCCCTGATGCTTAGCTCTATGACCCTGGGGAACAAGTTAAAGTTTTGGAGTACATGTGAGACTTTCCTAGAAATTCCCGCGAATATTTGTAATGTTCATATGGGGATTTGCAGAAGACTAGACATTCTCTGTGAGTAAGTAGGTTTACAACATAGGATAATTCAGTTTACATAAAATTTCTTTCAGTTCTATTCTCAGATGCTTCATAGTAGCCATGAAGAACCATGATACTAAAATTTTAAGTTTTGTTTAGTTTTAAATGACAATAAAATGCTGATTAATAAAGGTTAACAGATAGAACAGTAAATACTTCTTTGGTATTGAATTTTCTAGGTTATTTTAATTCTGTTAATATAATTAATGATACCCAAGATTTCCACTTACTTTGAAATAGTCTGCCTTGGTGAAGATATAAAAAATAAATGTAATGAGACATTGACATTCAAATAGAATGTACTTATCATCTAGTCTGCATACGAAATAGCAATCAGTCATTCAGTATAGAAAATGGAATATGGTGTTTATAAAAAGAATCCGTGGACAGTATTTTAAAAGTAGAAAGATAAAAGAATTTAAGGTCCTCTCATTTGAACATCAAAGGATTACCCCTAAGGTTTACAGGACAGAATGCAGGCAATATCTTCATCCTTTTTATCTTCAAATATCATAGTTGCTTTCAGAACCCTTTTGAAGGACTGACAGTTTTACTCAGGTGCAATGGCCCCCATCCAGAAGCAAAGGTTTGCACTAGTGATAAAATAACTTTTGAGTTCCCATTACAAAGCAAAACCTTTTCTACCCCTAGTTGCTTATTAAAGATGAAAATGCATAGACATACTATACTTAATAGGAGGTACTAGAGAGAATTTGAGAATATTTTATTAATCTGTGACAAATATAAGTGTGTGTCTTTTTTTTTTTTTCTAAAGTCAAATGAATAAGAGCATTTACTTAAGATTATCTCCTATCTCATTTTATTTTGGTGTCTTTTGGAGTTTAATTATATTCTCCTTCATTTCCTCAAAAGTCCTAATTCTATGGAAACCACACATGCATACACACACGTGTACACAGATAAATACACATTTTCTTGAGGAGAAAACTTTTGCATAGATCTTACACAGTTTCTCTTGGTACTAGAAATAGGTTGCTGTCATTTATTAAGTACTGTTATGGAAAAAAGTGAAATTCTTTCCAGTTCTGCATTATATGTTTTTATATGGTATGTACATTTTCTCTAAATTTTGTTACTATGAGCAAGTTTTCTATAAAAACTTGTGTTATCCTGAGTTGGCAGACAAAACAAATGTCTCTTCTTAAGCTCTACCTGGGAAGCTAGGAGATATTAAATGAGGTTGTCAAACATTATCTAAAAATCCAATTAGTCAACTGAAGGAAGTCGTGTGTGTGTGTGTGTGTGTGTGTGTGTGTGTATGTGTGTGTGTAGGCGGGGCACAGGTAATATTAACCTGACTGGATGAAAATGTATCTCTCCAGAAGTATTGTCAAACATGTGTACTGTGCAAACCTGGCACTTTGTCTGTTATTATAGTTTAAAAAAACTATTTTCAAAATGAGGAAATGTACTTAGCTACAAAAGAAAAAGAAATCACTCTAGGCCTTTGAGAGATCATGATTTATGTATCCTCTCTTTATTTCTCTCCTTCTCACCTGCCCACGGCATCCATGGAATATTCTAGAAAGCTGTGACACTGTAGCAATTTCACTTTTCCAAAAAAAAAAAAGGTATCAAAAAAATCTCAAAATGTTGCTATCACAGTTTAATAGCTGCCTCTGATATTAATGGACAGTTAGTTTTCAGAGACCATCAGAGACCGAAAAACTACTCCTTCTCTAAAGAAGAAACTATACAGAGAGACCGTGAAATGTTTTGACAATTTTATGCCATGTTCCCAATCATGAAGAGGTAAGCTTGAGGGTACAATCCTATTTTGCGTTTCTCCTTTGTATCCAATTTCCTGCTTGTTATTCACCTAACAAACATATATTGAGGATTAGAGGTGAATGACTCATGGAAGAGAACATGTTAAGGAAAGAGCACACATTTGGAAGGAGATGACCCTAAGTTTATAGAACAGCTACTCATCTACCGCGGTATGGCCATACTGAACCTCAGTTTTCTCATTTGAATAATGGGAATGATATACATCTCAAGGGTGGTATGGTTGTGCTATCTGGTATAAGGTTGCGATTAAAAAAAAAAAGACGAGAGAAAGGGAAGTTGGAGTCAAATGGGGAATGTGTTCTGCTGAAGAGTTTGGGTTTTGCTCTTTAGGCAATGGCAGGTGACTGATGAATCGAAAAGACACTGGCATCCATATCCACTTTGAAATGTGTGGCAGGTTGGCAGGTGAGGATGTAAATCAACATACTCTCAAAGCACGACATGAAGCATTACAAAAACAAGCATCTGCTTATAAGTTAGATTACCCAATATTGTTTTAAGAATTTTTGCCACTGCTCCCCTTCATTATGGGAACAGTTTTCAAACTTATTTTTTCCCACACAGAACCCTCTCTTTAGATGAAATCGTAGCCAGGAGCATAAACAAATAAAACAGATAAAAACAGAGAGATTTTATTGAAGATGAGTAAATCAAAGGGCTCTTCACCAGCAAAGTACTAAATATTCTCTTCATCCTACAAATTTACATAGTACTCATTGTCTACATCTCTCACCTCCTGCCAAATTACACACTCCCTTGAATTCTATTTTTATGTGACTCTATAGTATTCCTTTACGAAATCGTGAGCTCTCTGTAACAGGGATCACAACTCCTAAGGAGTTATACCCTCTTTGACACATCCAATAATGTCTTTCACATAGTAGGTGTTTCCTACCATCTGTGTATTTTTTTTTAAAGATTTTATTTATTTGAGAGAAACAGAGCATGAGCAGGGGGAGGGTCAGAGAGAGAAGCAGACTCCCTGCTAAGCAGGGAGCCTGACATGGGACTCGAACCTGGGACTCCAGGATCATGACCTGAGCTAAAGGCAGTCGCTTAACCAACTGAGCCACACAGGCGCACCTATCTGTGTTTCTGAGTTAATTTAATGTGATGGTAAATGTGTAGGTTTACAAATGAAAATTCATTTTCATTTGTCTCTACATTTTGAGGATGCAATTCCTTAGGTTTCTTAGATCTACACAGTTTTTAAAAAAAGTGATATGTGTCAAAAACATGTATCAGAAAAGTGACATGTGTATAAATTTATCAAATTAATTTCTCAGGAAATGAACAGATAACATCATTCTTGATAATGCTTTAGATAAAATGTGGGTACGTAAAATATATGATAGTTGTTCCTTTTGGATTGTGGCTCAGATAAAATTGTTTTTACTTACTGAACTGGCTTAGTTTTCACTAGAGGTAAAGCTGACTTACTGTCAAATCCAACCAATTCGCAGTTCTCTGAAGGGGCTGGTACAACTGTCTTAGCACAAATAATCGGGGATTGAACTGAGAGGGTGGCAATGAGGATAACAAGGAAGAGGAAACTGCAAGAGTTGTTTCTTCCTTGTTCTTCGCTCTGTATTGAGCTAAACTTGTACTACATACGCACAAAAAAGTAGATGCACATATTCAGACGGGAAATTTCCTGCAATTGTCACAAGCCTTTCTATGCATTCAATTTTGTTAACATTATTTTAACACTGTCTGCAAAATACATATATGTGTGTGTGTGTGTGTATATATAGATGTGTGTGTATGTGTATATATATATATATATATACACATATATATATATATCGTGCTTGTTTGAATTAAAATAGATCTCACTGATAATGAATAACAGGCATATAGTAAGTCCATTCTGAATTTTAAACAATATCCCACAGAGGAACACACCCACACACATACACTCCTAGCTTGCCTATACGAAGGTGGAGGAATTATCAAATATATGTCATCTGTATTTCATTTATCTTATCTGCTCTTCATAAGTAGAATTTTACAAAGCTTTCCAAATAATTGGATGATATAAGTTGGCATACTTTTTCAAGTATCTTTTAAAAAGGTCCACTGGAAAAGTGATAGCAATTAAAATTATCCTATCACATTTCATACTTTGTTTACACAGTTAGCATCTTACCTGTACTCTATTCCATTGAGAAATGCTAATTGTAATCTCTTGAGCCATAACTATTTCTCAACTGTTTTCAGTATTTATAGTAGCATTCAGTAATCTCTGTAGTTACATTGTTAGTGCACGTCTTGTCCTCAGGAAGGCATTACAGTAACACCTACTGCCCCTTTCAATGAGCTAGAAACCATAAACATGATGTGTATATCTTGACTTTAAAATATGTTTATTTCTTGGGGTACTTGGATGGCTCTGTTGGTTAAGCATCTGACTCTTGATTCTGAGGTCAAGGCTCGGGGTAGTGGAATGGAGCTGTGAGTTGGGCTCCGCACTGAGTGGGGAGTCTGTTTGAGATTCTTTCTCTCCCTTTCCTTCTGCATACCCCCAAATAAATAAATAAATTTTAAAAATAAATAAATTAAATATGTTTATTTCTTTTAAAAAATACTTTAAATATTCCCGACTTCTAGTTTGTTTTTTTTTAAAGATTTTGTTTATTTATTTGACAAACAGAGATCACAAGCAGGCAGAGAGGCAGGCAGAGAGAGAGAGAGAGAAGGAAGCAGGCTCCCTGCTGAGCAGAGAGGCCAATGCGGGGCTTGATTCCAGGACCCTGGCATCATGACCCGAGCAAAAGGCAGACGTTTAAGGGTCTGAGTAACCCAGGGGCCCCTAGAACCTACTTTATATTAGGCCTTAGAGAATATGTGGTAATAAAGCCCACAAAGTCCTTATTCTCCTGGAGCTCACATTTTAATAAGAAAGGTAGACCAAAAAAAAGGTAAATGCATAATAATGTGAGTCCTGCTAAGTGATATCAAGAAAAAAGCAGCAGGGCCAGTTGCTACACAGTGATAGGCAGAAAAAGTGGGCCAGAGAAGAACAGAGAACTGTATTAAAAGGTGGGGCTTGGTGATATTTGAGTAAAGATATGTTTCAAAGAATGATATAAATCATATGAATGGAGAAAGAGCCTTCCAGGCTAAGAAACACATGTGCAAAGCCCAAAGTGATGGTGTTCTTGGTATGTTGAGAACCCAGGCTTCAGACTAAAGCTCTGTGAATCTAGAGTTTGATAATGCAGAGGTACTGACTTGGAAAGGTATCAAGATACATCCTAGAAGTGAAAAAGTTACATGTACGCAATAAGGATTATGCCATTGGTGTTGTAATGAGTAATTTGATGTCACAATCTATACCTATGTTTATATGGCAATGCACGCGAATGTTTCTGGATAGGCAGGTCAGATTATGTTATTGTGCTTGAAATTCTTGACACCACTAGCTTGACCTGCCAGTGCTCTGCTATGGAGCAGCCCGGATACTGCTCGCTCACTGTTCCTGGGCTGTGCCACGTGTACTTCTTTTCATCGTGTGACTGATTTCCTTTTGCTGTCTGCTGTTCTCACAAATGTCACACTCATCTCGGGCATTTGACAAATGCCTTCTAATGCTCTGGACAACCTGTGCATAATGTTCTAGCATTGGAAGAAAAATGTCTTCTATCACTTTATGATCCATTCTTTTTATTAGGGTCACTACATCAGAGTTAAGTTGGGGACCAAGGTCAGGCTGCCCCAAGATGGGCCTCTTTGGCATGAAGATTATTTTGAGTTAAAAAGCAATCAAAACCTGGCAGAGTCAGAAAAAGCTCTTTACCTCCTCCTTAAATTAAAAAAAAAAAAAAAAAAAAAAATCAGAGAGAGGGCCTGAACCAGGAAGAGAGCTATCACCATAGATACCTACATTATGGTATAAACTATGTATGGTAGACAGGTTGGGTCCTAACAAGACCTGTTTGATCCAAGTCCTCCATGTCCCATTGTTTCTGAGTGGCCTAGCAAACATTTCTTTACCATTTACACTTTCTTATCTTTGTGTGAATTGCATTCCCTTTGAAGTCCCCTACCTCTTTCTCCTCAGTTCAGAATGACATACATACCTTGTTCTGCCTCATTAACTTTGGAATTTCCATATTTGTGTGGATTCCCCATAGGTTCACTATTAACTTTGAGTCTCTCCTGTTAACCTGTTTCATGTCAATTTGATTCTTTGCCTGGCTAAAACGACCTTGAAGGGGACAGGACATTTTTGCTCCCTAATACTTACTAAGGTCCCAAAGCTTAAGTAAAACTTTGTTTGTTTGTTTGTTTGTCTGTTTGCTTTATAGTTTTCTCTTGCCCATGATGTGAACATGATGCCAAATAGGCTGAGTCGGGGATGTAATCAAATGACACCCTCATAATATCCTTCGGCCTGGTGCTGAGTCCTGATGTCCAGACTCGTTTCCCTTTCTAATAGTGGATTGTGCCAGATGGACCCTGTAGTCTTTCTGCCACTTAGTTGCTGCTACCCTTCCCCAAGTTCACCACACTTGTTTATGTATCTCTGAACTCTGAAAATTCACACTTTTTTTTTTCCCCCAGCAGGCTTATAAATACTACAAAAATCAGAGAATACATATATATTGTAATGGTGACTGAGGTATGTTTGATCTCTTTATAGTCAGCACCTCTGATAAAATTATGTCCCTTGTGCATCACCAGTTTCATTTCCCTAGCACTGAGCAAAAATTCTATACTATCCTATCGCATAGGTTGAGAAATAGGAATAGGTTTTTTTGCAGAACTTGGCAACCAAGGTTCATCAAGAATAGAAGGCACAGGTCCTATGACCCTCTTTAGCCTCCCACAGACTGGCGTCATGCCAGGACTCCCTACAGCTTGGGTAGTACAGATCTGTATTCCAGGAAAGACTCTCTGTCAGCCCACTGTTCTCCTTCCTTATGTGGTAATTGACAAACAATCAAACTACTGGCATAATGGACAGATGGGGTAAAGGTACCAATGCTTCTCGAGAACTGTCTGGTAAGGATCAATTTGGGTCTTCCTCTTACCTAGAA
This sequence comes from Lontra canadensis, assembly GCF_010015895.1. Lineage (NCBI taxonomy): Eukaryota > Metazoa > Chordata > Mammalia > Carnivora > Mustelidae > Lontra > Lontra canadensis. Next base: position 20,230,803 of record NW_022631005.1, read on the forward strand.
AAAGAAGCTATTGATCCTGTGAGAAACACAATTATGATACACCCAGTTTTGATGAAATGAGGTGTCAGTGGGAAGATCAAGGTTCTCCAAAATAGCTTACTGTTGGACAACCCAGCGTGATCTCCCAGGCTGATTTTCAGATAAATCTGTTTGTTGTGCCAGCATATTGGAGTGTCTGTGCTAGTCCAGGTGTCTTTCCTGCTATAAATAGTCCAAAAGATTGAATGAAATAATATCAGGCAGACAAGTAGGTCAGAATAATTTTGTTCAGTAGAAGTTTTTAACCTTTGAGAAATTGTGGGGTCCCATTAAGAATCTGATAAAAAGCTTCAGTTATCCCTGAGATTTGCATTTAGGCAAATAAACCAAGTCTACCATATTGCAAAATTTCAGCGGGAAATTTATTCAATAGTTTACATATAAACTCAACTATGTATAAACCACACCATAAATCACAAAATAAATTTGTTCATACACTTGCAGAATCCCATGCTTTATCATGTTAGGAACACTTATTTGATTTATTCCTAACAGAACTCATAGTATTCTCTCATATTACATTAAAAATTATTATAAAGGAAGAGCAAACACCTCACAAGTGCTCGTGTGAAGTGGGATGTAAGTGTTTCAGGCTTGCAAGGTTCTTGTCTCGTGGATTCAAAGGATGAATCTGGTGAACACAAAAAGGTGAAGTGGCAATTTATTAAGTGAAAGTGAGAACAGAAAGAAAGTTCTCTAGAGTAAGAGGGGTCCCAAATGGGTTGCCAAATGATGTAGTTTTGCAATACTGGTGAGGTCCAGAGCTGATAGCCAAAAAAGAATTTTTGAGATGTCTTTGGTGCAAAAAGGTGGTTTTTATTTAAGCACGGATAAAAATCTGTGGACAGAAAGATCATGCACTGGGATCAGGAGGAGTGGCCCATTATATACTTTCAAGTTGACAGGGGTTAGGGATAGCGTTGTTTCTAAGGAATTTTGGAAGAAAAGTTTCCAGGACCTTGAGGGGGCTAGCTATTATTAGGAAAAGTTCATTTATTACTGTCTAATAAAACCTTAGTCATGAGACCCTTCAGATGTGCATCAGTGGGTCATGTGCTTGGAGGGTGATTGCCAACATGTATCTTGGGAGGTAGAGATAAAGGAAGTTTCCAAAGGATGTTTTATACATTAGAGTAGACTTAAAGGATGCTGGGGGTGGGGCTGAGATTGCCTTTTGCCCTAGCAAAGTGTCAACATCCAGGCAGTTGGGTCCCTAGAGGAATGTCACTCTGCCCGTTTCAAAGGACTTGTTCATGGGCTCTAAAGTAGTAAGGAAATGTTATAACTTTTCTTTTGCCTTGGTTGCCCGTATCATAAGTTTAAAGTTATTCTTGGTAAAGATTAATTACAGTTACTGTCACCCCAAGACAGTCCATTTTGGTATGAAGATTATTCTGAGCTGAAGGCAATCAAGGCCCTTCAGGCTGAGGAGACTCTTTTGCCCCTCCCTTAACTACACAGAAAAATCTGAATTGGGAATCTTTCTGTGAGCAGAGATTTTTATCTCAGTGACCCATCTGTATCGCAAGACAAACATCTAATTGCCAAATATCTGCTCTTTTTCTTATTGTCCTGTGAATAACATTCCTTTCCCCTGAAGTCCCTGACTCCTATTCCCTTCTCCTTAGTTCAGGATGACATATATACCTCTTTTGCATGGCCATCTTTGGAATTTCCATGTCTGTGTGGAGTCCCTGTATGTACACTATTAAATTTGATTCTCCTTTGTTAGTCTGTCTCATGTCAGTTTGATTCTTAGTCCAGCTAGGAGGACCTTTGAGGGGACAGGAATTCTTGCTCCCTGACATGTAAATAGATGGCATGAATTCAAATTCTATAAATCTATAAATCTATAAAAGAAAAACTAAGACTTTGAAATGGGCAAAATTGATTACTGTTATCTTGTCGAGAACATTCAGATTATTTTAGCTTTTCATAGTCTTCTATGTATTTTGCAATTCTGTCAGTTGTGGAAAACTAATAGCAATGTAAATAATTATAATTATTAAAATAGTAATGTAAATAGTTATGTACACTACTAAAAATAGTAACATAAATAATGTAAATTATTATTAGAAATGCAAATGAACTTTGTCTGGTGGAGATGTAATTGATCATTGCCCTGTGGATATTGGCCAAATTTGCACGTATTTCTACCTTCACTTCAGTATTTTTATTTGTCTTTGCTAGCATGTTTTTCAAATTCTCCTTTATTTGGTTTTGATACTTTGCCAGTTCCCTCATTAATTATTGTGCTAAATAAGATCTGTGACATGTATTCATTTTACGTTTCTGTCGTAATTTTACCTTTAAAAAATTGTCCTGTACATATCCTAAGGACTCATCAGAAATAAAGATGAAAAAAATTACATTATTTCATTGACATATGATGTTAAATTTTTGTGTACGAAAATTTTGTGTATAATTCTATAGCTTCTATTTAGTGTCAAGGACAAAGGAGATAGAAAAGAAGATTAACAGCATTAGCTATTTATTATTATTTTTTTTAATTTAAAATGTGAAAGACTCCCTCTCTAAAATGGTATGATTTACCAAAACTACAATCCTGAAGTTTTCTACATTTAAACAATTAAAATGTTTTTTGCCATTACATGTTTTGTTTGTATGTAAGAGAATTTAATAACACAATTTGCATTTCTTCCAAATTCAATGAGACAAGATTATTCTGGGCACACTTGGCTTTGAATATCACCAGGTGGTATCATAGACTGAAAAAAGTAGAAGTAAAAATTATATTCACAATATATATTTTTGTTGAATGAAATATACATTTATCACAAGATAGTTTTTATTTGTATTTTCATTGTTTTCATCACAATCTCATTAGTATTGGTTAGATATTGTTCAATCTGATCATTTGGCTAAAAATCAAATGAGGCAACAGTTCTATTGTCTGATTTCTGTGCAGCAAGTGCATCTTCAGGGAAATGAATTATGACAAAGTACAAATTCATTTCTGTTCTTTCAAAAAAACAAGCTTCAATTAAATGTTAACACTCCAGGTGTTTTACATCTCTTCAATGAAAACATTATCACTTCAGCTTTTGAGACAGAGGTATGTCAAAAATCCAGATGCTTCATACATTTTTTTTTTAATTCAATAAGGAAAGTTAAGGAAACTATCTGCATGTGAATTACTTTCTACAATGGAAGGCATCCTGACACTGATTAATTGCTGAGTAAAACCCATAGTCACTGGAATGGTAGTTATGTGCAAATATTGGAGGCCAACTGAAGAAGGCCTGGAATGACATTCTCCCTCAAGAAATTTAATTTTCAAGAAATAAACGCACTGAGATAGTAAGGCTTAGAGGAAAATAAACCAGTTTAGCTTAAAGGTATAATTTTATTTTCTTCTTTTCAAATCGTTTCTCACCTCATATGTCCATGAAAAAAATTTAAACTTTTTTTTCCCCAATACAAAACATATTTATTGATCCACAGAACTTCTCCAGAGTAGACTTTAGGAATAGTTAATATCTATTATTTTCTTTTGGATTATGGGAACCAAGTGTAAACAAGTGTGCTAAAGAGATAAGTGAGAGATTTTGGTAGCTAAAATATTAATGTCCCTGTCATTTTAATTTCTTTTGAAGGATATCGGACTGACCCCAATCTACTACAAATATAATACTAGCAAATGCTAGAATGTTTACAAAGGGGGAATTTTAAATAGCAGGCAGAATAACCCACTCCAAAATGATGCTACTTTGGCATAAGAGTTATTTTGAGGTGAGGGCAATTGAGAAATAGTACACATAGGAAGATTCTTTGTTCAACCCATTTCTGCCTAAAAGTAGGGCCTACATTTCCCTTTGGGAATGTGACATAAATTTCCATTTGTGAGGATGTTGCCCCTTCCATAACAATAAGACTATAGGTGACCTTGAGTTGAGTAATCATTACAAACCTTACTAAGAAACCCTTATTTACCAAGCATTTCCTCGTTAGCCTACCACAATTTATAATCCCTTTGTTAAAATGGTATACATGTTGTCTAGTCTAACCCCTTCTTCTGGTTTTTCATTTCTTTTCTGTGAATTCCTTCTATAGGTAAAAAATATTAACATCAAATACAATTCGTATATGTTTTTTCTTCTGTTAACCTGTCTTTCTCAAATTAATTCATATACCATTGATAAAAAAGAAAAAAAAATCACAAGAGAATAGAGGAAAACCTTTTCCTTCCCTACATTTCCATGCAACTCAACATTTATTCAATAATAATTTTGTATCATATTTTTTTATCAGCTCTATGCAAGAAAAATCTGAATGTGTTTGGTTCATTTTGAGGATTATGTAACTGCCTAGGCTAATTTGGCCTGACTGAAATATAATACATGGAACATCAGGGCTGATTACGGCAAATTCATGAGTTGGATCATGACAAGTCTTAGACCACAGTGTTTGATCTTAAGCAGATTTCCAGAAGTTCCCAGCTGGAGCTCAATCACTCATTTGCTTAACAAATGTTTACTTACTTATTTGTGTATAAATGTATATTTATCAAACACAGTATATGTGCCTCGAACTCTTTAAGGTGCTAAGAATAAAACAAAATATCACAAATTCTCTGTCCTTAAGGAGCTTACAATAAATCAAGAGAACTATAAACATTTATAGAAAGTTGATAGCATTGTTTATAACAGGAAGTGCTAAGAGAATATATAAGAACATGACATTTATGTTAACATCCTGGAAATAGAGATGTCAAGGAAAACTTCCAGTAATTTACAACATATTTATGACTTGTCTTCTTATCTGTACCCAAGGCTTATTATTAGTATGTGGTATTAATACAAAATTTTACATATATATATATATCTCCAATCAGAACCTGGAGAAAAAAATCTGCCTTAACTTTGGCCCAATAGTTTGATTCATGGGGATGCCAGCCCTATCACAATCCTAAACTGCAATTCTACTTAAAGGGGTGAAGAAGGAAAGTTGTAGAATGTGATGTCTACAGGAACATTGTCTCTTCCATGATCATGACCTGCCAGGCCCACTCATCATTGGAATGATGTTCTGACGGAGTTCAGAGTACACTATCCCAAGATGTGGCACCAGGGCATATTAAATATTTTAAGCTGAAGATATTTTAGAAAATAGCAGAAACAGAAAGTTCATTCTGACCTTCTCTCCTCCTCCCAAATTTCCTGAGACAGGTCATAAAACTGTCATGTGAGAGGTACCTTCCTAATATCCAGAGGAAAAGAGCATCCTTGTCTGTGAAGATAAAAAGGCACCAAGAAGAAACTGAACAAACAAGTCTTGTTGAGTTACCCAGTCTACTCCACTTACCTCACACTGTCTTACCTCTCACATTGCCCACTCTTCATCACATGTAACATAAAAATACTCAGGTCTTATGAAGGTTCTTGTGTCATATAAAACTGTACTAAATGTATATTCTCTTCTCTTGTGAATCTGTCTTTGTCAGTTTAATCTTCAGACTCAGCCGGGAATCCTAAAGTGTTGAGGAAAATTTTACCTTTCCTACAGTCTAACTGCTCCTAAAATAGCCATGTTTGTGTATGTTGTTCAGAAAGACCATGAACTGAAATGTTTTCCACTTAGAATAGCTCTTTCATTATTCCAAAGAATTGAAAGGCTTTCCTGTAAACTATTTATAATTGTCTTATTTCAGGGGTACCTGGGTGGCTCAGTCCGTTAGGTTTCTGCCTTCTGCTCAGGTCATGATCTCAGGGTTGTGGTATCCAGCCCTGCATCTGGCTCCCTGCTGGCAGGGAGCCTGCTTCTCACTCTCCTCCTTGCTTGTGCTCCCTCTCTTGCTATCTCTCTTTCTCCAATAAATGAATAAATAAAATCTTAAAATAATCATAATAATAAATCTCCTATTTCAAAACTTATGTTGAGTACTTTGAGAATTTGTTTTTGTTTTTGTTTTAACCAGGGGTTGATTTTGACTTAAATATTTCATTGTCAAAAATCTAAACTTTCATAAAATATGTGCTACTTTCCCTAAAATGCCTCTCACATGCTGAACTGAATCTTTATTATGAGTAAATCTGATAATGAACAAAAACATTAGCCCATTTGATTTTGGTTCTTCAAGTTTGTGCACTAATCGAGGACTTTGCTGTATTTCAGAATTCCTTTTTTATTCTGCGTAAATGTAAGAATGAAACAACCACAGATACTAATAAGAAAAAGTATCATTCTCAAGATAAAACTGAAACAAAGTAGAATATAAAGCAGGATACCTGGAAGTATTTCACTGAAATTGTAACTTTGGCAGGTTTTATTAGAGATTTATGATATTTCTGGTTCTCATGGAATAGAAACCTCTTTATTCCATGTAAGTCTGTTTTTCATCCTACTGACATTCAGAATACATACATATTTTCAAGAAGGCATTATACACAAAGGTAGAAACTGTCTTTATTATGAATAACACTACACTGAACATCTTTATACGTAAATTGTGGACTGCATCTCTGATTATTTCTACATGTCTAGTGTCATACTGTCTGCACTATGGATAACATTGCTGTGAATATTTTTATACATAACTGTTTGACAGCACCTATCTTTATGGTAAATTACTTCGAGTGAGATTACTGGATGAAATTGAATAAATGACATGAAAGTTTGGGTTATTTATACATATTGTAGCCAGTTCCACTGGAAACAGCAGATGAGAATGGATGTTGGCAATCTTAAAGGGAATTTTGTACCTTAAAATCATTTTACAATTGATTGGCAAATAAAATATCTTTTTGTATTTACCTTTTTTTTTAATCAAGCTTGACTACTATTTTATATATTGATGGGCTGTTTGTATACATTTTCATAATTCTTCTGTTATAGCATTTATTCTATTTTTATTAATTTGTGTTTGTTACAAAATATGAAACTTTCATATTTATTACCAACATTTAATCCAATTATTTTTTTCTTTAACAATTGTATAAAATTAAACCTATACTAATAGGACTTTCTCTTTTGAATTTCTATGTACCTAGCATTTTCCTTAAACAGCTACAGATTTCTTCTGCTTTGGATCAGCTAGAGGTTAAAATTATTAAAAAGTGGCTTCAAAAGAGAGAGTTGTACAAATTTCATTACCTATACTTAGATTTTTTTTTATTTTTCAATGAGATAGACAGCAATACTTTGCAGCAAGAAAGGCAGGATTGTCAAGAGAGAATTTTAGGGAATTCTTTATCTTATATTTGACCCTGGATCATAAGGATCTACATAAGAGGCATGGTGTATACAAACAAACAAACAAATAAACAAACAAAAGATAAAGAAGAAGCCTGCCCAGGGCCAGCTATGCAATTTACAGAATGAAAATGCAGAGTCCCTTGATCAAAAGTCATTACAAATATCAAGACAATGACAACAGGATATTAAACCAAGTGCGGGGCCCTGTACAACTGCACAGGTCATGTGTCAGTGAAACCAGCCCTGATTCTTGTTGGGATGTGGAGAAAAGGAATATAGAACACTTAAAACACACAACACAGTTGGTTAGAGGTGTGCCACTCTCACCTTTCTCTGCCTGGAAGTACAGTGCTTGTTTTGTAGGTTCAGGGAAATGCCTAGGGTGAGAAGATGACTCTCCTCTACTTACATTCACATTTGGAATTAGGGACAGAATTATTCCTTACTTGGCTCCATAACAATGTGTTAAATGAGATCACATCAAGGGAAACTCAGTTCATACCTCAGTCAGGCTGCTGTAGTTTACTGATGCCTATGGAGTGATCATCAGAAAGAAGGACTTCTTACTTTTATTTATTATTCATTTTTAAAAAAGATTTTATTTATTTATTTGCAAGAGACAGAGAGAGCAAAAGCTGGGGCAGGGGGTGAGGAGGGACGGAGGGAGAAGCAGACTTCCTACCGAGCAGGGAGCCCAATGTGGGACTTGATCCCAGGACCCTGAGATCATGACCTGAGCCAAAGGCAGACACTCAACCTACTGAGCCACCCAGGTGCCCTATGGACATTCCTTTTAGATAACTGAATTTGGGAGAAGATCGGGAAGCAAACAATGAAGTTATTTACTGGTTTATATCTTTAGTTTCCTGGGGAAGAATTTTCCAGAATAAATAATAAAGTGATGTTGATGGAGGCAGCCTTCATTTTCAGTCCAGATAGTTAAGTTTTGGGGCTGCAGGTCATCTTAGTCCTTACTAGACTCACAAACATAACATCAAAAGCAGCTTCTAAAGAGAGTGAGATTTACCTCTTATGATCCAATAAGAGCAGCAGACACTTTTTAAGTAATTGTCAACTGTCATTAACATGGCCAGACCTGGGCAAAATTTTAAAGAAAAGTATAAATTTCTACCACTTCTTAGAGTAACTTTGTAATCTTATTTCTCTTCAACCTCTTGAATTTCCACCTTTGTTTCAGTTCTACAATTTTCCTCATCCACCAAATTCTCAAATACTCCTTCCCCAAGGTTTTCCTGTAAGAAACTGAATCGAAGTCAGTAAACTTCCTTTGAAATCAGAACTCTTTGCTCTCAGAATATTTATTTGGCCGTTGCTATACTACTTTAATAAACACTTCAGGAAATATGCACATACCTATCTACTTGCTGCAGTTTGTCCTTTAACCAGAAAGTATAACATGCAGAATTCATGTCTTTGGGGAAGATGAATTACTTAGCAATATATAGTGTACTTTCTAGATATATTTATTAACTGCATAATGGACTGAGTAGTAACTTCCTTCAATATTTTTAAGTTTGGATTTGCTCCCTTTAGTATCAATTGCCTTAAATAAAATATTGAATTGAAGGTTTCAAACCAAGGGAGATTGGATTAAATAATCATACCTCATCAATCACTTTTCTGTCATGATTTAGTGTAATGTTGTGAGAAAACGCAGGATTGAGAGTGAGAAAATCTTAGTTTTAGTCTTGATTCTGCCACCAACTGCAGAACTCCATGCATGACTTTATTACCTTAAATTTCAGTTTATTTATTCAATTAATTGAAGAATTATACTAACAGGTTTCTAAAATTAATGCCAGCTCAGTCTTCTCTGATGGATGATCCTAAGTTGTATAGCATCTCCCATGTGAACTCCTTAGAAAAGTCTGCTTTCTTACATGCATTTGTCAGTCATTTGTCCTAAATCTGAAAAGTCATTCATCACACATCACTGGTTTATCATAGTTATTTTCGTTCATCTTTTTAAAGTGTCTACAATAAGCATTTCATAGCAATTCATGAGTTTTTAGAATATTCTAGAAAACATAGGAAGACTCATTTGCCAAGACCACATTGAGGAACTTATTGAAATAATGAAGATAATTTGGGATCCAGAGAGAGACTGTTGATTAACTCTTCAGTTTTGCTACTTTGTTTCTTAGCTCCAAGTCAGTGAACATAATGTATTACAGAAAGATACCTGTTTTCTGAAGTGGTGATAACTGGGGATCGGGGGAGGAGTTGATTAACTCCAAATATTACTCTGAGTTTCAGGTATGGCTCAGTTAAATTGACATTATGTTGATTTAAAATGCTCTTATAAAATTTTAAGGTAACCAATATTTAAATGGCAAAAGATACCTACATTCTACATCATTATAAATGGTAATAGTAAACATAATAAAATAAAAATTTCAAAACAGAAGCAAAATTAAGTCTTAGATCCTCTTTATTCTACTATAGCTGAGTTTCAAATCAGGAGCAATAAAAAAGGGAGAGCTTTATTACTACCCACGGCTCTACCCTTCTGGGCCATGTTTTGTTTTCTCTTTTTTACACCTCATCTGTCTTTGCCCTATGTTGGGAGGGAAAGAGTTGAATAGAATAGAACTTCCTATGCTATCTAAGGAATATAAACTCACTGGGCCATATAGACCTAATGTCTACGTATATAATGTATGATAAACTAATTTTTATTTTTTTAAAGATTTATTTATTTATTTGAGAGAGAGAGCACACAGGGAGGGAGGAAACAGACTCCCAGATGAACAGGGAGCTTGATGAGAGGTTTGATCCCAGGACCCTAGGATCATGACCTGAGCCAAAGGCAGACGATTAACCAACTGTGCCACCCAAGTGCCCAGTAAGTTTTAAGAAGGAGATTCATGTACCTGTATCTAACTCTAACTCTAGTACTTTCTGCATCTAGACCCTCTCATAGTTGCCACGTGGACCATGGTGAGGTGGTAGTTAACAGACAAGGAGAGAGATATGGCTGCTCCTGCAGTGGCACAAACACTTCCAGCTTTGCCTCATTCTCTGGTGTTGATTCTTTTTACAGAAATAATTTTCAGGCATTCTAAGTGGTCATTTCCATCTTTAATTCTCCTTCAACTATTTTGGACTTCCCCAGATGCTCACAATGTGTGGGCCAATGAACTACATCCTTGTATTTTTTGTTGTTGAGATGTTGGATTTATTGCCATTTCTTAAACGTTTTTAGGGACCAGGAACAAGGGAAACAGGCTGTGATGTGTTCAATCCATCATCTTTCAACCATGGTAATCAGATAGGTAGATACAAAGTGAAAGTGGCAAGCTGAAGAGCAAATAAGCATGCAGAGAAATTACTTGTTGTAATAAGCAGCAACCTTGAGTTTAGGCAACATATTTTGAGCACAGGAATGACAGGAAAAGGGGTGCCACAGAGCACATGGGCATATGGGTATGTGCTGAGTATGGCATGCCCACCATCTACCTCACAACAACTGAAATCACAATTTCACCCAAATGAGGGGATAAAAATCTTAATCAAAGTCTTAATAAAAAATAATTTTACACATAGTGAATAATTTCATAAATAATATCAAGTATAAACCTCAAGATATCCTCTTGCTCTCTGATCACCTATGGTTGACATTAACATCTTAGACACTCTCTGTAGTGAATGCCTACGCAAGCATTTCACCTCTTATGTTTTCTTCCTCCTTTAAAGTTGTTCTGATTGTACACTGAGATCTAAGTAAGCATAAAAACAAAGGATTGGGGCGGGTTGTATTGAAGGCGAAGGGGCTATGTATTCTCCACAAGATTCTCCACAAGATTCTGTCTTATTTTATCTCACTTAATTCTGATTATCTTGATATTTATTGCACTGGGCAAAAACAGCCCAAATAAGTTATTGGAGGTTTTCAAAACAAAGATATCCAGTTTGTTTAAATAGATAGGTGATAGATAGATGATAGAGAAATAGATAGATAGATAGATGGATGAATATTTGAATTTGTAACAAGATCAATATTATATCTCCATCTATTTCTGCATCTATACATTTACTCTTACTTGGTTTCCATACATAGACCTACCTCGTATGACTATTTAATTATCTTTTTTTTTTTTTTTGGACAGAATAATTATGGAACATCTATACAACTTTTGAAAAAATGAATTACTTTTTGCTTTCAGAATTAAACATTTTTTACCTCCCACTCCTCTAACATACTACATAGATGTTCTAAAGGAAATCATATATTGAGATGGTTTCAAGCAGAGATGCACTCACCAATTTACTCAGCATGACTTCCAGTTAGAAAATGTCATAAAGGATAAAATGGAACTTGTGCACTGTTTGGTTGAACAAAAAAGTTTTGCTTTGAATTTTATGCCAAATAAGAGTGATGAAAAGTCCATGTTTTTTAGGATTCTTCAGTGCCGTTTTGAATATAACTACTTCCACATATTTCGAGGAGCTCTAGTGTTTAGCCTGTATGTTGCCCTAAAGATTTTTGTTCTATTCTGTAACTTATTTCTAAGTGCAATTTAAGTGAAAGATAAACATGCAGCCCCCAAAAGTGTAAAGATGTATCTTTAAAAGTCTCTTTCTGTGCTTCTCCATCAACCTTCATTCCCAGGCTGTGAATATTATTAAAGTACACTTTTCAAAAAGTTATAAACAAACAAGTGTCAAAGAGTTTCCTCAGTTCATTAATAAGGAAACTAGTAAGACGTTAAACATAGTTCAAAACAAATTTCGAGAAACGATTTGTGTAGTCTGTTAGTCACAGTAACACTGAAAATAATTTGCAACCAGACACAAAACTGATTAATGTCATATATGGCAATAAACTCTAACATGTGCAGTTATTTTTTCCTCTAGATAGAATTTCTACATCTCTGCTGAACAAGGATCAGCTGTAGTGCTCCCATTCAGGAAACGATTTCATTAACACCAGTTTTCTACAAGTTAACCTCCATCCTTACAGAGCTGTAAACTATGCTAATCACAACAAAAGATAGTTTAATGAAGACAGCTACTCCTAGGAAACAAGCTCATCCTCAGGCATGTTAAAAGCTCTCCCCAGTGCTCAGCATTAGATTGAAGGGACATCTATGCAATGTCTGTAGCCTATGTCCATGTCTTGGATAATTCTTTGTAAAAGTGTCCATGCTCAAGTGGGGATATGGGTTGGGGCAGATCAATGCAAAGCAGTATTAGGATTATTCCACCAAAAGGCAGAAAGAGTTAATATTCAAGTTTTGCCATGAAATATAGTATTTTTGAGACTCTACCATGACAGACAGTGTAAAAGCAAGGCCATTTCAAGAGAAATTCTTTTCTCTATCCATTTAACATATGAAGCAGAGGCCTGGAGAATGTGATTGCTGAATTTTACCTAAGGAACATTCCAACAAAGAGAAATGGAGTAATATCCACCACAATCTACAGACCCGGTAGATTAACGGGGTGACAGGAAACAGCAGAAGAGGCTGGTGGTCAGATATATGGAGTGCGGGATAAATTTCTTTCATTTAGAGAAATGCCAAGACCCCAGAAGCTTCTGCCAATTTTTCTTCAGGTTCCTGGCAGGGTGACTACAGACGTCCCCAAGGACGGCTATGTAGAAAAATCTTGGTTGTGCAGTATACTCAGCACAGAGAGGGCCTGGATTCTTCACATCAGTGCTGCCTTGCAATTTTCATGGACAGTGGCAGGATCTGGAAGTTCGTGGATGCAGGTGAGGAATTTCTGTAACTATACCTTGGCCTGGGGCAGGATGAGTCTCACACTCAGATCCCAGCTCCACAAACAGGGAGGGCCAAGATATGTTCCCTTTCTCAAGGGTGGCTGCTAGCACCTTGTTTAAGCTGAGAGAGGACTTTTCCTAGCCTAGATTTCAGCAGAAGCTGGCGGCCCGTGGCTTAGCAGGGAAGGCTACGACCACTCACACAACAGCAGCCAATACTTCAGAGGGAAAGCCAGGGATGGAGGGATGGGGATGAGGGAAGGAGGGATACTGCAGGACTTAGAAACATTTGTCTCTTTCCCAAAGACCAAGCCCTCAAAGCAATACCCCTCCTCCATGAACCCAGATACCACCGGAGAGAGAGCAGGCAAGTGGATTAAGTCCTGAAGTTTTATTCAGTATTGCCTTTCTGGTCACCTAAAAAGATTTAAATAGGATTCAAATAATCTTACTGGATTAGTTGTTTTGTTTGATTGTTGTTGTCACTTCTCCCCTGGCTTATTTGGGTAGAAACATGTGACAAAAATCAGATAACTGTGGAAATCAATCTCTATTTCCTTATAGAACTGAATGTACTGAAGTAAATGCACAAATTTGCTACTAATCTAGTCTTCTTTCCATTTTTCTTGAAAACAAAAGAAGAAAGGAAGAATGGGAAAGGAAAGAAGGAAAGAAAGTTCCGAGCTCTTTATTTGGCTGGGACTGGGTGGGGAATGGTCTTTCTATTCTGGAACCTTTGCACATATATCCGTCCTGCTCCTTCAGACTGAGTAATCTGCTGGTCCTCTTCATCTGATTGAAGTAAAAGCTTGGAACCATGCCAGAGATGCCCCTGAAGTGTGGGGAGAAGTAAGAGAAGGGGACACTCTATCTGGGTTCTTGTCTGGGATTCTCTCCCTCATGCTATCCCAAGGATAGCATGAGGGAGCAGTAGAGGGACCCCAGACAGGCTGGCAGAAGGGGAGGTGGTCCTCTGAAGGTCATGTTCTTGGGGAGCATTGAGGTTTCTGCTTATTCAGTTGTGGCTCAAGTAAGCAAATATACTTTGTTAAAAGCTGTAGGCCTGGTGACTAGTAGGGGTTGGAGAGATAAAGCTGCTTCTCCACCCAAGCTATCTGTAGGTAGCACCTGTGCCAAGCAGAGACCAGAAGTTCGCCAGTGGTGGCAGCATGTGAGAAGCAGTGCAAAGTCCACCAGAAATGTAGAACAACCCAGAAATGGGGAACCAATGGGAAATTTTAAACCAGAATAAGACTGAACCATAGGCCTCAATTAGATGAGAAATTTATCACTGCATTTTTAGACATTAAACCCAGAAATGACTAAATTCGATGACCACAAGAAGCAAGCAGTTAGCTCTGAATCAGAGTTTAAGATATAAAGTATAATATAGACATATATTTTTTTCCATACTCAAGTTTAACACTGAGGTTATAACTATTAAGTATCTTTACATGTGTACTACTTATTAAAGTTGATGAAATAAAACCTACCTCCTTGGTCAGCTGCTGACATCATTACAGCCAATCCTGTATGTGTGACAATTTTCACAAACATGAGAATGTGGTGAGGGAGTCAAAACCCATTGTTGTATCACTATCTGCCAAATATTTTAATTTAGAGATTTTTTTTTTTTAATTCTGATGCACAGTAGTGTATGACAAACACTGGCTACAAATGAAGCAACAACAACAAAAACACCGCTATAACGGAGAGATAATTGTGTTTGGTGCTAAGCCTAAGAAAGCCCAGCATATACCTGAGAACAGAGATGACCTTCATGAAAGAGAAAGAGAAAGAAAAAGAGAGAGAGGGTAATTTAGAATTTAGAACAGAGCAGCATGGAGCGAAGAGGTAAAATTTGATTGGCTGAAGAGCACTACTAAAACGTTGAAAATTAATACCCCAGAGTGTTATTTCTTATTATGCCTCGAAATGCTGTTTCTTTAAATCACAAAACTACATAAACAAAAAATTCCCTTTTCAACTGCTGTAAGTGGCTGATAAGAATGGAATTTCTCTTCCCACATGTGGAAGGCCCTCCTGCTTTAGTAGAAATGTAAATTTCTGCTTTGTGTAAATTGAATCATAATTTGTTTTATTGTGTTAAAATATACATAACATAAAAATTATCATTTGAAAGTGTATAATTCAGTGACTTCAAATACGTTTTTGATGTTGTATATCCGTCATCCCCTATCTGGTTCTGGAACTTTTTCACCACTGCAAAGGGAAACCTCCCACCCCATAAGCAATTATTCCCCATTCTCCAGCCTCCAGCCCATGGCAACTACTTATCTACTTTCTGTCCTTATGGGCTTCTCTATTCAGGCTATTTCATATAAATTGAATCCTACAATATATGTCCCTTGGTGTCTGGCTTCTTTTACTTAGCATACTGTTCTTAACATTCAAGTATTTGTAGTGTAGGTCAGTACTCCATTCCTTTTTTTGGCTGCATAATATTGCATTGTGTGGATATACACATTTTGTTTATCCATTCATCCATTGACCAACATTTGGACTATTTCCATCTTATGGCTATTGTGAATAGAGCCATTATGAGTGTTTGTGTACCAGTTTTTGTTGTTTTTGTTTTGAGTACCTGTTTTGAATTCTCTTGAATAAAAACCCTGGAGGAGAGTGGCTTACTAATATGATTATTCTATATTTAGCGTATTAAGAAACTACTATACTTGGGCACCTGGGTGGCTCAGTCGTTAAGTGTCTGCCTTCAGCTCAGGTCATGACCCCAGGGTCCTGGGATCGAGTTCCATGTCAGGCTCCCTGCTCTGAGGGAAGCCTGCTTCTTCTGCCACTTCCCCCTGCTTGTATTCCCTCTCTCATCATCTCTCTCTCTGTGTCAAATAAATAAATAAAATCTTAAAAAAAAAAAAAAAGAAACGAAACTACTAAACTGTTTTCTGCATTTTACATTCCCACCAGCAAGGCATGAGGGTTCTAATTTCTCCATATTTTCCCCAATACTTGTTTAGTTCTTTTTATTATGATCACCTAACTGAAGGTGAAGTGTTATTTCAGTGTGGTTTTGACTTGCATCATCCCAGTAACTAATGATGCTGAAAACCTTTTAATGTGCTTATTATCCATTGGATATCTTCTTTGGACAAGAGTCTGTTTATGTCCTTTGCCTATATTTTCACTTGGAATGTTTGTATTTTCATTGTTATATCATACAATTTTAAACAATGAAAGTAAATTTGAAATCAACTTGACAAAACCCTCCAGTGTTTTTAGTGGAAACCCCACACGCTAGCCCAAAGCAGATCACTCCAGACTCAGGCCTTTTAAGACAAGGTGAACATGGGGCCAAGAAATGGGAGCAATTGAGACACCAAGACTCCATATTTATGCACTAAATGGAAAAGAAGCACTTCCCACTTTAAGTCCTTTACCACAGAAGACTGACAAATCTGTGCTCTCTGCCCAAAATCCCCTCGAGTCTCAGTGTGATCTGTATGTCCTGAAAAAATATCTCCTGCCTTCAGCAGCTGGCGGTAGGAAGAAGCACGGGTCCTTTTACAAAGGAGCCAAAGGAGCTCTAGTCTTGTAAATGAGGAAACAAAGACAATGGAAAGTTAAATGACATGACTTAAAATTTACCCAGTTATTATACCTAGGACTCAGATGTACTGTCCTGTCTCCTATGCCTTCAAGCTGTCCCTATCCATGGTCTATTGTATGGTACATCATAAAACCAACAAAGTTTTTAAAAACAGCTGACTGGGATGAGGAAGATAATTTTGAAAGAATGATGATCACCTGAGGTAATCTTTAAAACTTTAAAATTACAAACCCATATTTTGACTTAGAAATAAGATTTCAGGTTTAATTAAGGAATTAAAGGAATACATATAAAACATAACATCTGGATCCATCAAATATGTAAAATATGTAGTTTGAGTACCATTTTGAGATGTAGATAATTACCAAAGAAAATACAAATTGCAAATGGATTTTAATGAAGCCAACCTAAATACAGTATAAAATATTGAACAACATAAAATGAGAGATCGATTTATGCCACAACATGCACAATATTAAATATTAAAAATTATTCATTCTAGTGATGTATAGTACACCCTCAAACCTTTTTGTTTATCTATTTTTTAATTTTAATTCGTGAAAGGACATGAAAGAAAGACACAAAATAAAAGAAAAGCTTAAACTCACTGTTTGAAAAATCGTTGATCATTCTCCAGAGACCAGACTTCTTTTGGCAAATTTTTTAAGTAGAGTGCAGGAGGCCAGTCCTGTCCCACTCAGGGCTCTAAAGCCAACTTTGCTGCTCTGTATCAATCAGAGTGTGTAGGGAACATCAGAAACAGGAGGCCAAATGTCTAAAGCCACTGAGATAGGAGATAAAAGATGGAGCTAATCAGATGCTTAGATGGTCCTGGAACCAAAGCATGAATTTAGGATGAAAGCACACAGCTATTTCAGACACAGCAAATAGAACAGAGCATGACCTGCAGGCTGGGGAGAGAATGCGCCAAACCTAAAATTTCTCAGAGGTCGGGGATTATAGACGAAGGACCATTGATAAAAATACGGACAGAAGTAAATTGCCTTAGTGCTTTGTGACCTGAGAAGTATATTTGTCCTGATATTCTTCCCTGTGTGAGAGAGAACATCCTTTATCTCAGTGAACAAAAAGCATTCTAACATTTTCTCCTGGAATCTCCATTCAATATTTTTTCCATTCAATTTTTTTATAACTCTAACATAACCAATATTTGTTGTTCAATTTATAGTAATGATTATCAAGACATTATTCTTCATCTTGGACTTTTTTAAGATTTTATGTATGTATGTATGTATGTATTTATTTATTTTAGAGCACGAGAGAGAGAGAGAGAGAGAGCACATGCCCATGTGAGTTGGGGGAGGAGCAGAGAGGGAGGGAGAGAAAATCCCAAGCAGGCACTCCACCCAGCACAGAGCTCAATCTCATGACCCTGAGATTGTGACCTGAGTCGAAACCAAGAGTCAGACACTTAACCAACAGAGTCACCCAGGAGTCCCATCTTGGACTTTTTAATAATGTGGAGAGTTAAGTAGAATCTGGGGATTATTCCAATATTCCTAGTTGGCTCCCTCCCTTTAGTGGAGAGAGTCATCGTGAAGCAACAAGAGGAGCTATAGAGACAGGTATACATGAACCGGAATGCACTGAGAATCACATTTCTTCAGGTTACAAAGGTAATTCGCCTTGAAGACAAGGGAGTAAACTATGTAAGAACCCAATTTTCTATTGAACACTTATATATTTCTTCCTGTAGATAAAGCAGACCATTAGTTCTAAACAATAAGCTATACTTCCTAAATATAAAATATGTTTTCATTTGATATCTGGCAAAATGAAAACAAAACCGTGCAATTGGTTGCAGAAATTAAAATATGGACATAATTATTTTGCAATGGAGAATGGTATAATTCATTCATATTTTTCTATGACACCTTCTCAGTTTTTTTTCATTTTTAGTTTTAAGTAGTTATCTTATGTTTAATTTATAGTGCCAACTCTAATTCACAGATATTATTCTGTAAATCTCCCTGCCTCTTCTCCACTTGCCAGCTAATATGTAGTACAGAGGAGAGGTACATAGAATATGTAATGCTGGGAGTAAGGTTTGTATGATGTGGCAATCTCTGTTCTTCAAAAAATGATGTAGCAGATGTAGCGTGTTGTATACCTATACCCAACCTTTATATATTCTTTGGTAGATAGAAACACAATTTGTTCAGATAGCCAGCTTTCAAAGAAGATGATACTTGCTCTAGCTCAGAGGTAAATCCTGATTTATCTTAAAGTTTTCACACTGTGCAATAGGAATTTCTATGATGATAGAAATATTCCATTTCTACACTGCCCAATAGAGGAGCCATTGGCCTCATGGGGCTATTAAGTATTTGAAATGTGGCTAGTAAGACAAGAAAACTGAATTTTAAAATTTTATTTTAATTACTATCAATTAATTAAATAATTATTTAAAATTACTATTCATTTAACTTTAATACACATATGTGTCTACTGGCTATTGCATTGGACAACCCAACATAACTAATTATGGTAATCCTATTGCCATTGCAAATAACTAGATTGACATTAAGCATATGACAAAATGTTGGCCAACAGATGGGAAGAGAATGTTGCTGGCAAATGAAATTGTTACTTCCCCCATTAGATAGTGTCTTATCTCCCATTGTTGTATAGAATTCTGACACTAAACTTATCATACAGTGAATAGTAACACCATAGCCAAGCAAGGATGCTCCCACATTACTGTGAGACTTTCTTTAAATGAGATAATGAATTTTTCATATAGCTTAAGCCATTTTGATTTGTGTGTCCTGTTTTTTGCTGAAGAAGCATCATGACTCATATAAAGTATCTTCTAGATTATTTAATGAAATTACTAGACAAAGTATTTTTTTAAACTTTGAAATTAGAATGGGCTATTGTTTGAATTGTAATAAAGACAATTTTTGTATGTAGTATATATATTTGATAAAGGTAAAGTACTTATATAGTCACCACAATTACAGTGAAGATCAGAGTCGTGAATGTTTCATATTTGTTACCTAAACTGAAATTCGTCTTAAAATTTTATGAAAAGGTAACACTAATGAAACATATATGCTATCTTGAGGACAAATAAACTGAAATTAGAAGATGTTAATGAGGTCAGACTGCCAGCTCATAAGTTGTGGGGACAGATCTCAATCTTGAGACTTTTCTTATAAAATACTTCTTTTTAATTTAGATTGGCTGTCTCTATAATTATTTTTTTTGTTAATGGAATTCCAAGAAGAAAATAAAACTGACTTATTAGATATCTGTATATGTAATGGTCTAGTTGTTTTTGTTTCTGACATATCTCTAGCTATATTAAAAGCAGTATATTTTTTAGTCATATTGGGTGGAAAATGTCACATTGAAAAGAAGAATAATATCTGCTTTTATTTTTCTTATTTTTTTTAAGATTTTATTTTTATTTATTTATTTATTTGACAGACATCACAAGTAGGCAGAGAGGCAGGCAGAGAGAGAAAGGAGGAAGCAGGCTCGCCGCTGAGCAGAGAGCCCGATGTGGGGCTTGATCCCAGGACCCTGAGATCATGACCTGAGCCAAAGGCAGCAGCTTAACCCACTGAGCCACCCAGGCGCCCCTCTGCTTTTATTGTATTAAATATAATTCAGGAGAAAAAGGAACAATGGAAGTTGGTTTTCAGAAAATTTTAAAAATAAAGGATATAAATGTATGAAGTTACATGCTGTGAGTGACTCATAAAATTTCGCAACTAAGAAATTGAAGAAACCTAACATTTACTACTATTAAAGGTAATTACTCAAACCATAAGTCTTAAAATATCTGCTATTAATTGCAAATGTGTAGGTAGAATTTAGACAGTGTACTTAATAATGGCAGCAATACATTTTGATTTTGCTTTCATATCTTCTTGCGTTCAGAGCAGGAATTGTTTCCTCTTACCTTTCCAGGGGAAAGAAAACAACTTTTGAACAGTAGCAGAGGTTCCTTAGTTTAGGCATTTTGTTTTTAGGACCTAGAGTAGCTTGATGAGGCAGACTTTGCATCTTCTTTTCTAAAGGCATTTAAATAAAGATTTGATCATCTTTTGCCTGCAAAATATTTTCATGTGATGTCCTATGTGAAGATAATGCAACAGATTAAAAAAAAAAAAAGCTACTTAAAATTCTTCCAAGCTTTATGATTTTTTTAGGTCATCTCTGTGCCCAACATGAGGCTTGAACTCATGACTCCAAGATCAAGAGTTGCATGTTCTTCTGAGCCAGCCAGGCACTATCGAGCTTTATGTTTTTATCATTTATAACTGTATTGTTATAAATTTAATGGTCAGTATAGTCAGACAATATTGAACTTCAAATATTTTAAACCTTCTGGTTTACCACTAAGAAGATTTACTAATTTAATTCACAAAAAACAATTTCAAAATGCAAATGTGAGAATAACCCATGTGAGAATGAATGGAAGAGTAATTGTTACTGTTAAGAAACTTATCTCTAGATATCACAAAAATACAGCAACACCCAACAAACATCTATAAAAATAATAAGTAATTATAGTAATTACTGATTTTTATGTCAAAATATTATATATATATAAATACATATTTATACTAGAAGAGTGAACATGATATAATAGATGGCATCCATTAAAGTTTTATTTTGTGATAGGCACCAAACTTAAGTTTTTTTACATGCTAGGTACCAAACTAAGGTTTTTCATTATCTCATTAAATTCTTATGCAATCTGTTGTGGTAGGTACTAATCTTATCCCTATTCTACAAGTAAATAAACTGAAGGTTAGAACTAAACAATTAGTTTACAATCATAAATAACAACAGAAAAGTTGGACTGATTGTTGGGCTGGCTTTATTGTTTCCCTTCTCTTGGATATCACTGCCATTGCTCAGCATTAGAAAGCAGAAATTTCCCTCTTTTCTTTCATTTTTCTAATCATGCATACTAGAAAAGTGAGTCAGGACCCTGTGTGGAAAATAGGAGAGGATAGGGGGGTTTGTGGGAGTAGTAGAAATCTCAACATAGATTTGGAGATTCCAAGATCAGTGGGAAATTTTGTTCCCCTTCCCATTCACAGTCAAGAGAAAATGGCTACCTAGGCACAAATGGCTGATAAGGCCAAAGATAACCTCCCAAAGATTCCTGTGCTCTAGAATGGCATGCAAGATGGGAAATCATTCCTGTGTCCTAAAACATGGCATATAACTCATGAAAGAGTGGCTAAAGTTGGGTAAATAAAGGGGTATTTCAGCCAACATGCTGTCCCCCAGTTGACTTCTCATCTAATCAATGTTTTCATACCATATAAGCCTCCATGATTCAGAATTTGGACAAGCTCCTAGGGGAAAAAGACCCAATACTGCCTGTGTTTAAGCATCTGCCTTTCCAAAGAAATGGGAGCTTAAATTATTAATTTACCTAAAAACAAAAATTTTATATTGTTATATCCTGAATTATGGATTCCCTAATATCTAATTGCTCATTTAGTGTAATATCTGAAACTTATAATTTATTTGTAATTTTTACAACACAATGATAATATATAACTGATACCTTTATACTGGTGATCAGTTTATGTATCATTTCTGGGCTGAAGGTTAACTTAACATATGATATTTAATGTAAGTATACAGTTTTAAGTCAGAATTGATATACGATATACTATATATACATATATAATATATACAATTATATGCAATAATGTGTGATTATATTGTTTACTTCCCAGTGTAAACGCCATGAGACTAATGAAAATGAATGGATCCTTAGCACCTAAGAAGGTCCTTGGTTGTGAATTAATATTGAGTGAATATATGCAAAAGTTAACAGATCTATCTATCTATCTACCTGTCATCTATCTGTATCTATCTCTATCTCTATATCTATATATCTATAAATGGGCCAAAGATCTGATCCAATAAGGAAAAAAATGTGAATGCTATAAACCAAGTTTTCCTTTGCTTCTTGTTTTACTCTCCTCTTGAAATGTCCTTAGGGATCAGAAAACTCACCTTGGATCTTTGTTTAGGTAGAACAGTGTGCTTGACTCCTCTTGAGTCATATGTCTTCAGAATTTTGCTGGATGAAGTAGACAAATAAATTAATTTCAATGTGGTTCATAACTTGCGGTTAATAAATAGGTTTACATATTACAATTCTCTAATGACTTCTGAAGATTGTTCCTAACAAAGCAATTTCCCCAATATATGAAAAATATGACTAATTACAAAAATAACTAGGGCCAAAAGGCTTTTAAGAGACCTTACAGTCACTGTATATGGGCAGTTTTCTCCATAATCAGACACTTGGCTCAAACAAATTAAAACACACACACGCGTGCATGCACACACACACACACACACACACACACACAAATTATTCTTATTGATATTTCAGTTAGTGGGCATGTTCTGTTAACCAAAGTCCAATAGCAGATTCTTTCCTCAATAACTCCTGAGGTTTTCAAACATACATCTTGCATTTCCCAAACTTTCCCAGCCTGACTTTCACTGAGGAATAGATGAGATTATTTGTAGATGGAGGAGACTTCCTAAGTGGCTTCCATTTCTTTTAGTGTAAGTCCATATTTTAGTAATTAAAATATTCGGCAAGGAATTGATATTTTTCAAATTTGGAAAAGTTGTATGGCAAAGATGTCTTTCATGTTATCTAGAACATATCATGCTTTGTTTTAAGATGTAAGCATTTAACCCATAATATGCATCTACTGGTAGAAATTAAACCTATAGAAGTAGCGAAGGAGAAATAAATGAAGACAAAGAAAAATCCTTCAACTTTCTCACTGTACCAAAACATTTTCACTGCATTCTGGAATTGTTTCAAGTGCCAACTAGAGAAAAAGTTCAAAAGAGTAAGTGTAATTATTTAATAGAGTTCCATCAGTGACATTGATTGAATCTGTCTCCCCAATAAAATCATTGTGATATCTCATAAAGGATGAGGGTCCTGTTTTAAGAAGTTATATTTACAACAGGTAAAAGACTTTTTAAGCTGTTGTCACATTTGCTTCCAAATTCAGTGTGGACAAAACAGAAGGAAATAGTACTATAACAACATCTTAGTGATTTACAGTGGGCATAAGAAAAGGCTCTACTCCCAGAAAGAATTTATACACTCGCTGATAAAGGGATTGCATGACCAGGGTGAGATACATCTGGCCCTGCCCAGAAGTTGAGTGATTCCATACATCATGAGCCTGCGTGTCACCAAATAAATGAATTGTCAACTAGAATTAATACTGTGTGCTTTGAGCACTGCCTGGGTGGCTCAGTTGGTTAAGCATCTGCCTTCAGCTCAGGTTATGATCCCAGGGTCCTAAGATGGAGCCCCACATTGGGTTCCCTGCTCAGCGGGGAGGCTGCTTCTTCCTCTCCCTTTGCCTGTCACTCCCCTGCTTGTGTACTCTCTCTCTGTCAAATAAATAAATAAATAAAATCCTAAAAAAAAAAATACTGTGTGCTTTAAGCAGAGATATGAGGGTGGAGGGGAAGAACAAACATACTGGCTCTAATCTTATCACATTGATATATAAATGCTAGATTGGGTTTCTTAATGCAGCGTCCTAAAGTAGCCATGGATAAGCTTCAGAAAATCTATAAACATCTTGATATTAAATATGCACCATTTTACATGCATTTTTATAGGGGAAGAAAATCTGTATATTTCACTGAATTCTCTGTATAGGCTACAAGAAAAAAGATTAAATATCACTCTTTAAATAACTTGAAAATTAGGGAAAGGAAGACTTTCCTGCTTTAAATATGTTGTAAACTATTAATAAAAAAAAAAACATCTACCACAATTTCTGGCTCTTGTGTTTCAATATTTTTTCCTTCCAAGCATAACTTCCTATTCTACTAAAGAAATAGTGAGTTTGAAAAAGAGTTGAATAAGTACAATTGCTCTCTTCCCTGCTTTGGCTCCAGCCTCCCTCTCATCACAGCTTGCCTTCCTCAGGCTCTCGGTCCCAGGGCTATCGATCCCATGTAAGTTCCACGGTGTTTTGTGTCCTTTCTGACCTCCTAACCTTTGTGGGCATAGCTTTTTCTGCCAGAAATATTACCTCCACCTCTAGTGTCCAACTGATTAACCCTACTTGTCCTCCAGGATTCCTCTCTGGTGACCTTTGACCAGGACCCTGGGCAAATTTCTGTCAATGCACATATCAAGCTACATTGAAGTAATCGGCTTTTATAGTTTCTTTTTTTCCATTGCTAAATTGCAGATTTCCTTGAAATCATTTAGAAATTCATTCACCCTAGTAAGCTCACAACCTCACACAGCATCTGGTACATAAAGGGTCAATAGTCTTTACTGAGTATAGATGGCTTAGAAAAAATTAGTTGTAGTGACCAAAAAGGTTCAATGAGTTTTCCTTTTTCAGAGTGCTTATATTTTTAAACAAAAGAAAACTTTAAGCTAAAGGAATGAATGGAACTGATTTCATGCAGAAAGAAACAAAGTAGAAAGATAGCTGGTAATAAGGGAATCTTCCTGAAGCCACTGGGTGATTACAATTCCTGTC
Source organism: Lontra canadensis (assembly GCF_010015895.1). NCBI lineage: Eukaryota > Metazoa > Chordata > Mammalia > Carnivora > Mustelidae > Lontra > Lontra canadensis. Next base: position 20,255,938 of record NW_022631005.1, read on the forward strand.
ACATACTTGACACCTTGAGACTTACTCTCTCTTGAATCATTAATTACATGTTCCATTTGAAAGTAGCTTACAATTCACAATTTTTGTAAACAGTGATATTGAAGTTCATAAGGAAGAGATGGAATTTGTAATTTGTCAGATAGCTAACCCAGCAATATTCTATTCTCAAATTTGAACTTAGGCAAATTCCATCTACTTAGTCTCCTAAGTGTTTTTTGTTGGTGGTGTTTGTGTGTGTGTGTGTGTGTGTGTGTGTGTGTGTGTGTGTGTGGTTTTTTGTTTGTTTGTTTGTTTGTTTCTTAAGCTCAGTGATTTTCAATTGGGGTGGTTGGTAGACACTGTGATGCTCCAACCACATGTCCCTTCAGAACTGGAGGGCTTATAATTCACTTGCAGATTGTGCTGCTGCTGCCTGATAGATTCCAACTGGGACACTTTTCTCCGCTTGATGCAGGGAGTGCGCTGGCCCAAGTTTCACTGTCTCTGAGGGCAGCCTATAGTCAATGTGTGGTTAATGGGGAACTAAAGACTCTGCTGCTCCCCACTACCTTGAGACCACTTAGAAGGACCATGTCCATTTCAGAGATTTCTGTGGGATAGAGTGACATTTTCTGAGACTCTATAGTAGCCCAACTTTTCCCTTTGCCCAAAGATGCCCCTTTCCCTCACCTCTCAGCACTTCTTGCCTCAATAGGTGTTAATTCTGAGGGTGATTCCCAAAAACTCTGGCTCTTGTGTTGAGAATAGAGTCCAACAGACAAAAATGTATGTATAGAAATTAGTTGGGAGAGTGTTGTAGTCCTGGGAATCAATTTTGATCATAGGTAGTGTAAAATATTTGGATTTTGAATATGTTTTTAAGTTAGAGATAACAAATTTCCTGACATATTGGGTGTAGGTTGTAAGAGAAAATGGGAATTCAAGGATGACTCCACTTATGTTGGCATAAGCACTGGGAAAATAGTGGGGCATGACCTATATGGGGACAGATATGGGGAGGGAAAATTGAGACTCCATTTTGAAGTGTGTTCAGTTTGAGATGTCAAGTAGACATCCAATAGAGACGTCAAGGACACAACCAGATGTAAAGGTTTGCAATCTGATGGAGAACTGTGGGTGGGAGATACAACTTTAGAAGTTTTCTGCATATATTAATTTTTAAAGCCATGAGCCTAGATGAAATCTCCAACAAGATGAGCAAACAGAAGAGAAGACCAAAGTCTGAGACTGGAAATGCTCCAATTTATGGACTGGGGAGAAGAGAAGGAACCAGCAAAGGAGGCTGAGATGGAGTGACCATGGAGATAGGATAAATAACAGAGAGAGTAAAGTCTTGGAAGAAATGTGGGAAAGTATAAAAAGGAGAAGGGTATGTTCAACTACTTCAAATGCTACCTATAGGTCAAGTCAATTGGCTTTAGTTAGTTTGGTAGTATCTTAATGATAACGTTTTTAATAAGGTGATGAGGGAGAAAACATGAAGTGAGGACATGTGAGGAGGGAAAACAAAACAACTATTTTAGGTGTTTTACTACAAAGGGAAGCAGAGTAATAGGAAAGTAGTTAGCAGGGGAAAAGTGCAGTGAGAAAAAAAATTTTAAAGAAGTAACAGTATATGTGTTTGTTTATGGGAATGATCCAATAGAGAGTGGGAAAATGATGATGTAAGATATAGACAGAATTACTTAGAATAATGAGTTTGGGCTAAGAAAGACAGATTAAGGTCTACTACACAAATGAAAATAGTGGCATTAAATATGAGTATGACAAAATAGTGAAGATAATAAATATTTTTCATATTTTGGAAATGAAGTCAATGTACACACATAAAGTGTTACTTATGGTGCCAGGCTTACAAATTATCAGTTGAAATAGTCTCTATAATTCCATTAGCTAGAAAAATGTAAAATATATTCAGGTAAGCCACCTGATTTTTTAAAGCATAAAGTGAAAGAATTTTAAAGATTGAATATTTGAAACATTCTTGTCAGTATTATGATTTTAACACAGTTAAATGATAAACTATTTTCTCAGTACACAATAAGTCCAAAGCCAAACATTATATGTGTCATTAGAAATAGAATTGTGAACAATGTATGTTTGTTCCTATATATTAATATAAACCAAACACTATAAAGCACATGTTAATACAGAAGAAGTTGGAAAATATGCTTAGGAAAAATAAATATTGTTAAAGATGTTTTTCATGAATATTCAAAAATAGAACATTAGGCTTTAACCATATATTACACAAAATAGTTAAAATACTGTTATTCCCAAGGGCATTTAGGAGATAATATGTTGCCAAGAATGGAAACTTAATATCAAGACAGATTAGAAAAAGTAGTTGGCATTTCCCATGTATCCTGATTTAACTAATTAGTTTTATGTAATCCATTGAAATATCAGCCAGATTACAGTAGCAAATCTGGTAGCACTGGATCATACTATTTAAAAACAGGAGCATCTGGCAACAATTAACCTAAGAGGAAATTTCTTTTTCCATTATTATTATCTACATAAGTTTAAACTCAATTTATGCTAACATTTATATTTATTCAAAGGCAGACTACATGTAAACATGCCCTTCCTTTCTAGCTCCTGTTAATTTTTTTAATAATTTTATTTATTTTTTTTTTCAGTGTTCCCAGATTCATTATTTATGTACCACACCGAGTTTCAGTTATGATCTTTGCCCCATTTCCTTTTTGGGTTAAGTTTTCTCCTTTATGGGTTTGGTGGGGGTGGGGGGGAGTTCAACTACTGTCATTTACACTAGAGGTAAATTAAATGAAGGAATATTTGTGGCAGCATAAATGCCCTATTTGTTAGACAAAGCAATCTGGTGGTCCCATGAGGTACCTCTTCTGTCACCAAAGAAAAGCTGGAGCTCTGAGAATGGGAGGAGCTAATGCTTTATAGTTGACACAAAATTTGCAGTTGGTCTTGACCCTTGCAATATCAATCCACTTCCTTATATAGATCAACTCCAATCAATTTGTTTGTGTGAGTTTCTGTAAGAATCATGGCCCTCTAAACCTTCTCTTCGTCATTTACTCTTTGCCAAACATGCCATACAACTCTTTCTGTAATTGTTAATAAGAAAGGAAGAGTGGTCAACATTATGGTAAACTGATATGTCTGAGAATTTTTGTTTCCTATGAGGTATTTGAGTAGAAGTGACATTTAGCACTGCAGAAACAGAGATCTATCTATCATCTCGCCTCATATGTCCATATCTCCTGCTGAAGCATTTCCTCCAATCTCTTATTTTTAAGAATCCCTGGTTACAAAGTTCTACCATTACTAAGCACAAAGAGAAATGGATGCTTGTATTCTGGCTGAGCATTTAAAATAAATAAATAAATAAAAATAAAATATTTATTTTTTGAGTATTTGTGTGATGAGTATTCAAAATACATCTTTCAGATTATTGGATGAATTTTGTATTTTTTTAAATCCCTTGGTCATGTTTCTGCTAATTGAAAAGTTTCATTATAGTTGAAAAGTCCTTTGAACACAACACCATGCTTTTCTTGTTATTGCTGCATAGGCAAGCACTGTCAGGCCTCTCGCCTCAGGGCATGCAATCCAGACAAGAAATACAGAAAATGCTATTCTACAGGCCCTGACCAAGCAATCCCAACTCTTTTCTTTGTTTTACCATTTTTTTGTAGACTTACTGCTCAAACTAGAGCTTCTTACTCATTGAATAACGTAAATGAGTAATTAATCATATTTGCTTCTTCAGTAGATAGAAAGCAAGAAGTGGATGATAAAGCTAGGTATTTGTAGATGTTTTTTAAACAACAAGGCAATGCTTAAATTACTTGTTGCCATTAACATTGAAGACAGATATGGGAAACTGAGTTGAAATTGTACCTTTTAAATAAAATAGCCTAGAAAAAACGATTCTGTATTTTGCTAAAACATCTCTCCAGTAACTATTCAGAGTTATAGCCAGGGCTGTTCACTTGGTCTCAAAGGTTCATGCTAAGCTTTAATGTTTGCATAAGCTTGTGTGCGTGTGTGTGTGTGTGTGTGTGTGTGTGTGTATGTACATGAATACATCCACTAACATTTGAACTAAAACCTTCTATCACTTAGCCATATAACTCAAATACTATGTATAACAGAAAACCACCATATGGAAGATTCACACACTGTAGGATGTAAACATCAAACCCAATGTCTTGAAATATTTAAAGCTGTATGTGGTAACAAATGTTTGCATCAATAACCTGGGTGTAAACTGAATTTTGGGTGTAGCATTTATATCCCCTGGCTTAATTAACCTGGACTATCTTTCTCTGTATTTGACAATATGAAAATTTAATGAGTGAATTTTAATGATCTCTCATGTATTTTCCTATGGTTCCTCTATTTCAGTAACAATATGAACTCAAACTCTTTGGCAGATCACATTTTTTTTTTTTTTCCAATTGAAAATAAAAATGTGTTTTGGGTTGGGAGAGGCAAGTTGGGCTCGGGACAGAAATGTAGTCAGATGCTTTTTGACCATGGTTCATGAAAACTTCATTCCCTCTGGTGAAAATCCAGCCTGATAAATTGAATCCTGTGACATGGAAAGTCACATCACATTATGAATTCTGTTGATAGAATGATGATGATGAAGAGGTTACAGATTATTTAAGTAGCAGAATGAGAGTGTTTCAGATTGTAAATGTATGTTAATATTTTAAATTAAGCCCTATCTTTATGAAATATTTTGTTTCTTCAAAATTTCAAGAAATAAGAACTGCCAAAGAGCAATGCAGCTCTAAAAAAGCTGCAGGCATCCCCGCAGAGAGCTGTAGGGCAAAAATTGCCTATAGAGGAGTGTTGTACAGAGCAATCAACAGGACGCCTGGATATGCCTATCATGCTCAGTCATTGGCTGGGAACTGCCTAGGGAGAGTGTGTAGTTGACTCAAATACTGTAATGGATCCCAGAGGTACGGCAACTCAAGGCTGTTATCTGACTGAATTCTATGCAACAGGTTCATTCTTGAAGGTATATCTGAGTGATACACATTTATTGCCTCCTCATTAGGAAATACCAGATTTTTTAAAATACCATTTAAAATAACAAGAAACATTATAGGGTGCTAGGTATTAATGTAATGTAATTAATGTAATAAATAATGTAATGTAATGTAATTAATAACAACAACAAAGTCCTACAAGAAGGTAAGGGGAAAAAAAAGAAAACTATGAAAATCATAATAGAATAACTAAATTTAGTAGTATACAATAATTATGGATAACAATAATCATACAAATAATTACAAAAAAATAATAATTATTCTGCATATTCAATGAGATTCCAGTTGATAACTTAGAAAGATTTAAAAAAATTTATGAAATTTTAGATCTTAAGATACCCAAGACATTCATGAGAAAGACTAGCAAAATAAGGAGGCTTGTTCTATCAAATAGCAAATCTAATCATATAGTTATAATAAATAAAAAAATAATAATAAAGAAAGCAATAGATCTGCCAGGTGGTAGGGTCAGCACTGTGAGAAAACATCCCTGCAGGGAGACATGCTGAAGCCCCAGAAGAGGATGGTTGGGGCTGCTGAGTCTGCTGGGCTAGCAATAAGAGACCAGCAGGAAAATACATCAACACTAAGAACCCAGCAGGGACATCAGCATAAGTGGGTAACTCCAGCCCTAGGAGGAACAGCCTCTAAAAAACGTTGGAAGCATCTAAACAGTTACTGGCTGATGAAAGTCAGAGACAAAAAGCAGACTAGAGAAAGACATAGATGCGAACTGAGGAACTTAAAGCAGAGCCCAAGTAGACGGCATGCTGAGATGGTATTCACAACTACCAGGACAGGCCCAGAACTTCCTTCCAACCATGAAGCTGGAGAAAGAAGCCTTCTTCTACCACAGAAACTGCAAAGAGTGAGGCATCACAGGACTTGTGAAGCTTGCAAAGGAGGCTTACCCAGACCACACCCAGTTTTAGAAAAACAATCCCAGTTATGAACCATCCAGGAAAGAAGACAACCCAAAAATGGCCCACAGCAGATGTGCAGTTTGTTCCAATGATGAAACGTTTTATTACCCTGAGTGAGCTCAAAAACCCATCACTAAGCCTTTAAAAAATATGGCTCTCTTAGAGAAGTGGACCATAAAGGAGATTCTTAATTATAGAGAACAAACTCAGAGTTGCTGGAGGGGAGGTGGATGGCAAATGTAGTGTGGGGTGGGTGGGATAGGGGACAGTGGAGAGGCTAAATGGGTGATGGGGATGAAGGAGGGTACTTATGATGAGCACTGGGTGTTGTATGTAAACTAATAAATTATGAATCACTAAATTCGACTTCTGAAACTAATATTACACTATATGTTAACTGGAACTTAAATAAAAACTTAAAACATTAAAGAAATATGGCTCTCTTCATTTGCCAGAGACTCAATTCAGCCCTGACCTTAGGGTAATTTGATTTTATTTTGAATCTGGAGAAAAAGGAACCAAGTTAACTGGGACATTGTTGCTGAAATGCGCAAGAAGTTAGTCACTCCAAAGAAGTCAAGCTTTTATAAGACAAAAAGTGTGCAGAGGTTTCCTTGTTATGTTCACCTGGGGTTCTGTACATAGGTGGTTTTCATGTATCTTTTCCAAGAAAACATTAATAAAAAAAGAGGGTAGTGCTCGTTTCGGCAGCACACATACTAAAAAAAAGAGGATAATAGAATGGATTAAGAACTTAAAAATAAATCTATCAATCTGTCATATGTTAATTAACAATGAAGTAGAAATGTTCATCGTTTAGAGTTACTGGATAAGTGATTTCATCACATAGAGTTTGAGGAAAGACATGAAGCCATATTTCATTTAAAAATCAAATAGAAGTGACATCACCAAGATGACCACATCTTGACTTTAATGTCTCTCACAAGAACAGTTAACATCTACTGAAGAATAAGACACCACTGAAAGAATCTTAGAACACAGGGGTAAGGCTGAAGCACCCCTACACCTCAGACACCAAGACAGCTTGCATTAGAGGGTATGAGAAGAGGCTACACCTTAACCACGTTGTCCTTCCCCAGGCAGTGCAGACCATACAGAGAGAAATCCCTTGAGCCTTTAGTTCTTCCTGTGGGAACTGACAACCCAGAGGGAACATCAACCTCCCCCATCATGGGGGTGACTTTGTGGGAGCCCCTACTCTGATCTTGCACCACAGGGATTATAGGGGAATCTGTGGGGCTCAAGTAGAGGTTATATTTATATCAGATAGAATTTAAACTAAAAATGGAAGAGACAAAGAAAGCCAAAATATAATGATAAAGGGGTCAATACATCAAGAAGTTATAACAGTTTTAAATATTTATATGTCCAATATTAGAGCACCTAAATATACAAAGCAAAATCAACAGAGCTAAAAGGAAAAAATAAACAAAATACAATAATAGTTGGGAACTTTGGTTCCCTACTCATAACAATGGATAGACCACCTAGTTAGTGAAAAAATAAGGAAACTCTGGATTTGAACAACACTATAGACAAAAGAGACATAACAAGCAATCTAACCAGCAACAGCAGAATACACGTTCTTACCTGGTGCTCCTGGAACACCCGATAGATCATGTTAGGCCATAAGACATGTCTTATTCAAAATTGTAATTATACCAAGTATCATTTCTGACAACAATGATATATATCTAGAAATCAATAAGAGGAAAACTAAAAAATTCATGAACATATGGGAATTAAACACCACCCTTCTGAACAACCAATAGATCAAAGTAGAAATTACAGGGAAAATTTAAAAAAATTCTTTTTTGAAACAAACAAAAATGGAAAGACCAGAACTTATACAAGAACTTGTGGGGTATAGCAAAAGCTGTTTTAATAAAGAAATTCATAGCAATGAACACCTACATTAAGAAGCAAGAAAGATCTCAAATAAACAACGTAAATTTATATCTTAAGGAACTAGAAAAAGAAGAACAAGCTGAGCCCAAAGTTAGCAGAAGACAAGGGAGTGGTGGGAGGGGGAATTGGAGGAAGGTGGTCCAAAGGTACAAACTTCCAGTTATACAACAAATAAATCTAGGAATGAATGTACACCATGATCACTATAGCTAATTGCTGGATGATACATAGGGAAGTTGTAAGAGAGTAAATCCTAAGGTCACAAGGATATTTTTTCCATTTTTCATTTCTTCTTTATTGTAACTAGTTGAGAAGATGGATGTTAACTGAACCTATTGTAATGATTTTACAGTAGTGAAATATACCTCAAACTTATATAGTGATGCATGTCAGTTATTTCTGAATAAAATTGAAAAAGAATCAAATGCAGGAGGATGAAAATCTAAATATGGAAAATACTACTTTAAAATTTTGGAAAAAATCCAAAAGAATATCTTATAATGTGATGGGGGAACGAATTTTTTTTAACATGAGAGATGAAGAAATAGCCATAAGAAATAGACAAATTTTACTATTTTGAAATTAAAAACTACTGTTGAACTAAATACACAATAAAACTAAAAGTAAATAACAGAATTAGAGAAACCATTCGTTACCTACCAAATTAAAAAAAACAGTGTTTATAATGCATTTTTAAGGCACCACAATTCAGTAAGGTCAAGAAGAAGTCAGAGGAACCCAGGCAAATGAAGAGACCAAAAAGTTCTTTGAAGTGGAAATATGAATTATCAGAACGTAAGAAGAGTGGCTGAAACCCACTAGTAATTAAAGAAAAAACTATATTTAAAGCCAGAAAAAGTCACTTTCAATTCTTCAGATTTGGTGAGAAAATATTTAAGTCTACAAATTTCAAGTATATTTGCTTATATTTTGATGAGATTTTGAAAGCATGTGACTACTTTGGAGAGCATGTTTGTTGATATCTAATGAATAAGATGCATATACTTTAGAGCCCAGCAATTTCACAATATACATAGAGAAATTTTCACTGTAGCATAAGAAGACCTGTTCCAAAATGTTTGTTATAGCATTGTCTGTAATAGCAAATATCATAATCAACCTAAATTCCCACTAACAGCAGAACAAACATTTAAATTGTGCTTAAGCCAGGCGGTTTTTGCATAGCGATTTAGAATGCTTTTTTTTTGGAGCTATTCTGCCTATGTGTGAAATTCAGCTCTAGCAACTTCGGGCAAATGTAGTTCTATGCTTCAGTATCTTCATTTGTAAAATGGAGGTAAAAATTGTGTCTGCTTCATGTTTTTTGTGTATAAAAATAAATGATTTATATAAATAGAATTCAAGGGCGCCTGGGTGGCTCAGTGGGTTAAGCCGACATGATCTCAGCCCGATCAAGTCCCACATCGGGCTCTCTGCTCAGCAGGAAGCCTGCTTCCTCCTCTCTCTCTGCCTACCTCTCCGTCTACTTGTGATCTCTCTCTGTCAAATAAATAAATAAAATATTTAAAATAAATAAGTAAATAAATAAATAAATAAATAGAATTCAGATATAATCAGATACAGCGTGAGCTTATAATAATTATGAGCTATTATTATCAGTCATATGACAATACACCATACAACAGTTAAGATGAATCAACTCGAACAATATCTTTCAATGTGAATGGATTTCAGTCCCATTTAAGAAGTTTTTTTAAGAAAGAAACATAAAACAAGATACCATTTACATAAATTTAAAACTTGATAATATAGTTAATTAATGAATATGCTCATTTATTATCAAAGTATAAAATCTTGCATGGAAATTCATTTGTAACTGGAAAATTTTATTTAAAAAATAGACCTAGGGGCACCTGGGTGTTTTAGTGGTTTAGCAGCTGCCTTTGGCTTGAGTCGTGATTCTGGTGTCCTGGGATGGAGCCCTCCAACAGCTTGCCCGCTCAGCAGGGAGTCTGCTTGTCCCTCTCCACTCTCTCCCTTTCCCTGCTCCTTCTTGTGTTCTCTCCCTCTCTCAAATAAATAAATAAAATCTTAAAAAGTAATAAAAAATAAAAAATTAAAAAATAAACCTAAGGACATGATGTATAAGTATATATGAGCATTGCTTGGCTCTTCTCTATTTTTTTTTATTAATGCTTGAAATACTTGATAATTGAATATATCACAGTGTTAATTTACTTTTTCACCAAGAACTCTGTATTTCCAACTTTTTATTTTAGTTCCCCTCATTATTCAATTTTTAGAAAGCTTCTATAGCTCTTAAAGCTATAGTTTCATTTAATTATGTAATATTCATTGGTAATAATTAGAACTAGCCCATATGTGTTATGAATTGATTTTACAATATAACTATGCAATAATCCCATTACACAAACATTTACACATCTTAAATATAAATATTTTGATAAGTAGAGAACATTGGTTACAGAAAGATCATTATCCCATCAAAAGCAGAAACAAAAAACAAGTAGTATAGGACATTCAAAACAAGAACTGAAGACTGGGGCATACTGTACATATGGTGAAAAAAAAATGATTTCCTTCAAAGCTTACCATGGCACCTGACCCGTGCTCATACTCCATGTCCTCTATATCTTCTCATTTTGGTAACATTTCGGATAGACAAAATAGAGTCTCCATGGATCCTCCTCAGAGCCTTTGATGAGAGCCTTGTATCATTCAGACAAGGAATTGGCCACCATTTTCTATGACAAGCAAGATAGTAAATATCTTAGACTATGTGATCCATATAACCTGTCACTATACTCAACTCTGTGGTTGTAGTGCAGAAGACATAGGGTTGGACAATATTCACGTGAAAGGGCATTAGAACTGAAAGGTGACTGACTGCAATTTCCAGCTCTGATTCTAAGTCTCTACAATGACACCTATCAGAGCCCAGTGACAGATGATTACTTTCCTCTTAAAAGATATAGGACAGTATATTGCTGCAGTGTTCTACTCCAGAAACCCAACAGTGTGTGGAGTTATTCCACTTTGGAAAGTAAATCTATTTTAGCTATTGACATTATTAACTAATGAATCGAGACCAAGAAGAAAGGCTAACTGTTCCTAAATCTGTGTCGGTAGGATAGCAGCCTTTCTGGCCATGGAATAATCTCTGCAACAAGCTTTTGACAGATCCTATTATAACTTACTGCTACAGGTGAGAATATATCAAACTATGATCCTTTTCAAGTAGTTGAAGTAGTCATTTTTCATTATTCCTTGTTTAGTGGACCAAACTATCTTTCACCTTGGGAATGATTCCAAATACCCCCATTTATTGATATCTAAGGACTTTAGTGATGGTTGTTCTACCAATGGTTTTAGTTAAGTTAGTGGTCCATGAGTTCATCCACAGCCCACAACATGGTAACAAAGGCTAGAAGACTGTATTTTCACTTGTTCCCTTCTCAGCCATGCTCATCCTGTCATCGGTGTATCAGTGTAATGTAGTCAATGTAATGAAAACTGCCATGACAAAATGTAGAGAAATATACACACTTATACAGAATGAAAGATGAACTGCCAACCCTTCCAGATAAAAACAAATTGCTTCAACAGGTCCAAGTACAAAAGGACCCAGATTATTGCTTAACAGAGTTTATTACTGTGCATTACAAAGGAGATAATGTGTTTTAATACACTTAATATATAATGATTAAAACAATGCTTGAGATATTGGTAGTCTATACCAGTCTTTAGATTATATCTGTTCTTTGATTTGGTGGCCAGGGAAATAAAGGGGTGTTAACAAACTACTCTTCACCTAGATGTCTTTGTTTAATATGATGGCCTCCTCACTTTCACCCACATGGCTGGATTTAGAGTTTAGAGGTTGATTGAGGATATATGGGCTTAATTTGACTACTGACTGGTAGGTTTCCCATACTCCAAGTCAAAAACCTATTGAGTAAAAATAATCATTGTCTTCCTGTGTCTGAACATTACTCAATAAAAATGCTATGCCCATAAAATAACAGTTATTATTTATCCTGCATTTACCATGAGTCATATATGCACCTAAACAATTTATCTATCTAACAATTCTTGTAATTCTTTTAGATTTAGCCTTTTCTTGTTCTATTTTATAGCAGATAAGTCTGGAAATAAAGATATTCAGAGAGATATTAGAACCGGTTCTTCTGACAAGCCTATAGTCCTTACCAGGTTTGTTTTGTTTTGTTTTCTTTTGTTTTTGTTTTGTTTTGTTTTGTTTTGTTTTGTACCATCCCTATTAATCTCTTAGGTGAAATTAAATCTGTTCTCTCTACTATTCAGACATGCGAGGAATATTCACTGTAAAATAGATGTGTTAATGAGAAACAAAATGTGCCTCTAAGAGAATGAAGCATTTGTCAGTCCCACTGTTCAGCTCTTGGGACAGTGAGTTCTCAGACATTTAGTCTGCGTAATACCAGTCGAAATGTCAGTTGTGGATTTATGAATAGAAAATAGATAGGACAGAAAGAAGGGTCAATTAAAACTAGTAAAACCTGATGTAGCAGCCAGATGGCTGACCTTTCTCTTAGTATCATCTCAGAGTACCCAGATTCTAATGTTCTGGTTTATTGTCCCAATGGCAAGCCATTAACATGGTTGGATCAGTCCACATGAAGCTGATGCACTTTCAAGCTTTAAGCCAGCTGGAAAGAGACGCTCATAGTTCTGGATCCCAACTCTGTGCTCTGAGTCAAGCTGTAAGGATAAGCCAAGAAGCTCTTCCTGCATTCTGACCTCTTGGTCACAAAGGGAATATGTTTCCTCTTTCAGCATTGTTAAGCTGTTTTCTCACTCACAGGTATATGTAATGTTAGGCATGAACAGGAGGTCTATTCACTGAACATGTCATTGGACAGAAAGAAATGATTACGGGCTCATGATTCAACTTGTAGGTAATCTGGGTTTCCCATTTCTTCTATTTCTTCTCCTTCTTCTTCTTCTTCTTCTTTTGAGTGCTGTTTTTGACAGGTCATTCAATTCTTCTCTATCACTCTGAGAATGAGAAATTATAACTTACACTGTCCAGAATCCATTAGAAAGAAGGAAGGAAGGAAGGAGAAAGAAGGAAAGAAAAGAAAGAAAGAAAGGGAAGAAAGGAAGGGAAGAAAAAAAGAAAAAGAAGGAAGGAAAGAAAGAGAATGAGAATGAGAGAATGAAGAGAGAAAGAAAGAAAGAAAGAAAGAAAGAAAGAAAGAAAGAAAGAAATTAATTAATTTTAGGCAGATGTGTAGTGAGGAATTAAGTTTACCCAGAGAGGTTCATTTGGCCTTAGTCCTGACTCCTGGCAGGTAACTTCTAAACTCTTGGAATTCCCTAAGAGAATGATATGCCTTTGTTATTCATAGTGAGCCTCTGGGACCACAGTTGATAGTTTATGCTAACAAGATGGTTGCTGGTAGGCTAGACTCAGACCCCAAGTGATCATTTTCTAGATAGATGTCCCACTGTAGGGGCTAGCCAGGTTCCCAAATACCACCCCTGTGATCAGAGAGTTAGGACTGTTGGCTATATAAAATCATTCTGATCTCTAGGGGATGGAGCTAGAGATTGATTTCAACCATGTGGGCAGTAAATCATCCACGTCAACCTACCTAATGAAGTCTCAATAAAAGCTCTGGACAGCAGAGCTAGAATGAGCATCCTGCTTTGGCACTATTTTATGCACATATTGTTACACTTCAGTGCCAGGAGGGTAACATATCCCTTGGGACACAGAAGCTTTGTATTTGAAACACTCCTCCCAGGCTTGTATTCTGCCTCATCTGTGTTTCTACATCATGTCCTTTTGCCATGATAAAACTAATACTAAATATAGTGCTTTCCTGAGTACTGTGAGGGAAATTATTAAATGTGAGGATGGTCAGGGGACTATTTTTAGCCAGCATTTTTAGCCAGACGATCTGAGTTGAGGGTGGCCCTTGGGGCCCGCAAAATTGTGAATGTTGTCTAAATTCTTGGGTAGACTTGGCAGTCTGAAGGGCTACCCCCTTAATCTTGAATTTTGTCTAACTCTGATTAGCAGCTCATATCGAAATAAGATTCCTACAATAAAAATGTACAAAAAATACATAAGCTTTTGTATAATAAATTTAATGCTAAAAAATTGTCCTAGGATGAGTTAATTATAAATGAGAAAATTATAAATAATTTTAAAAATGAGAGAAAATAACTGAGTAGTTCAACTCTCTCTCATCAACATTTTATTTAGTATGTATTATAGCCTGGTTACTGGGTTAGACACCAAAGATAAAATACTGAAAAAGACATACTACCCTGTATCATAGCACTAACAAATGGAATAGTAATTAGACAATAGACAGTTGTTAATATTCTATGACAACTCCTTTGATAGTGGATGAACATTTTGCCATTGAATCACATGGTGGCATGCAGTCCAGACCTGAGAGTCCAGTGTAGGCTGTACAAATTAAGTGAACAAAGTAGAGTTGACTGTAAATAACAAAATATCTTCTTAGCAGTGGTCACAAATAAAAATATTTAGTTATCAGACAAAATAATAATTTTAAAAATGACCACAAAAGAAGAGGTAAACAATACCAGATTTGGAACAAATGCTCCGTTTTATCATCAAGGATTCTAACTCCTGTTCTGCCATCTCCAGCATGTTGGCTTTTCAATCCTGAGTAAATAAAGGATGTCAGGTCAATGCCTTCATATTCAAGGGAAAAAGGGTGGAGTAGGACCATAGGTTTCTTCCTCAAGAAATTCTGCCTTTTCATCAAGAGTATATGCTAAAGCATTGCTAAAATGATGTTATAGGCTTCATTAGTGAGAAGATAATTAAGTGAAGTTCTGATATAAAGGAATGTGATTTCCATAATTAACTTTATACCCCGGTACTGGTGGAGAGCTCATATCCATTCTGAATTCAGGAAATGTCCATCATTAACTAAGATCAGGGACGATTTGATTATTGGGTAACTGACAGCATCTACCATAGGACATAACCTAGAAGCTAAGCCATCGTGGATGATTAGGATTAGCTAAAAAATATGGGATCAAAGGGACAAAATGAGGAAAAAATTTTCAGACAGAATAATAGCTAATATTTGAGAGAGAAATCTTGATAATTGTACTGAAATACCAATACTTTATCACAGTGTAAAAGGTGATTGTTAAGAAATGAGATGATGAAAACCAAGAAAGAATAAAATCATGAAATACCACAAACACTTAAAGTGAAATGTTAAGTGAAAATGAAATGTTACCAATTAATCAAAAAGATAATTTAAAAGATAATATGAAATAGACATGCAGGCATACCTTGGAGATATTACAGGTTTGTTTTCCAGACCACTGTAATAAAGTGAATATCACAATAAAGCAAGTTAAATTAATGTTTTAGTTTCCCAAACATATAAAAATTATGTTTGCACTAACGTATAGTCTATTAAATGCTCAATAGTATGTGTCTAAAAAATATACATATCTTAATTAAAAAGTGCTTTATTGCTAAAAAAAAAAGTACTAACCATCATCTGAGCTTTAAGTGAACTGTAGTCACACTGATCACAGATCACCATTACAAAAAATAATGAAGAAATTTGAAATATTTGCAAAAATTACCAAAATGTGGCCTAGAGACATGAAGTGAGCAAATTTTGTTGGAAAAATGGTGCTGATAGACTTGCTCAAGGTAGGGTTGTCACAAAACATCAGTTAATAAAAAAATGTAATATCTGGAAAGTACAAGGAAGCAGAGCACAATAAAATGAGGTATGCCTATATTTATGGATACATTAAGGAAATAAAACAAATATATGTGCTTTGATAGAAAGCATACATAATAAGTAGAGTAAATATTTAACATCCAAAACAGATATAATTGGGAGATGATAGTAGGATTATGGATGCTATATAGTCAACTACTTTATTTATTAATAATTTAGTTGACTAAATTAAAATGCTAGTTTCCCAGCAGCACAATGTTTGGCCTTACTGCCAATTTACAAAATAGAATTGTCAAGTAAAATTTGATTGTCTCCAAAGTTCAAGCTGCCATATGTGGTTGTATAGATTGTGCACTGCACAAGGTCACCCAAGAGTGCAAGTGTTAGTTCTGTTTGCTCTGCCACTTGTCTTGGTGCAGGGCTACAGCTGGAGAGGTTCTATTTTTAAATCCCATAAAGTTATCGCATGGACTAGCTGTAGCACTTGCCCACAGTGGAAGAAGACTTCAGTACCTGAAATGAGATTTGAAGATATTCATTGTCCATATTCTCGTCTCTCTCAACTAGCATGGCTATTCAAAGTTAAATGTAAAACTCATGAATTCACAAAAGATGTGTACTTGAAGTCACACAAAGACAGAGCAGTAACAAAGTTCATGGAATAATGAATACCAATATTCTTATTGGGAAATGAGAAATCTTCTAAAGAAAAAATATATGTCAGGCAACTGTGGTCCCTTGAGTGACCTCTGGGGATTCCTATAGATGTTCTTTGCAGAGAGCACTTTTTCTGCTCGTTATTAAATTATTTCTTAAACTTTCTTCAATTCTTTATAGTGTTGTTTGACCTACAAAAAAGGTATTGAAATAGAAGTTTCTTTTCCCTTCTGACCAAATGAGAAGGGCAAGATTTGTGGAAGTTTTTCAAGAAAGGAATGAGCTTCTTATTACGGTGAATTATGTGAAGGAAAGAGCCAAAATATAATTTGGTTTCTGCTCTCCCTATTTAATCCTATTAGTTTCAGGCTTTGTAACATGTCTTCTGTGCTTTCCTGAGCAGTCAGAATCCCCTTTTGGTTTAAGCTGGTGGCATGACCAGCTGAGTACAGTCATAACACAGGGAAGATTCTTTCTTTGGGGTTCATATAACAAAATAAGAACAAAAGGCTTTTGTCAAGTAGAATGAAAAACATTTTAGAAGATATGAATGTGACCGTTCCTGAAGCAGATGCCTTTTCTCCCAAGGTGGTCCTCACCTTACAAAACTGTCTTTACTATTCCTAGAGGGAAGTTTTAACCAAGATGTACTAATAGGATCAACTTCTTAGCTGATCTGAATTAGAAATTTTCAGGGACTGGAATTTTTCTGAAAGTAGTTTAGATTCATCTCAAAAGTCAGCAATCTGTCTAATGGCCTCAGCCAATTCTGTCCCCATATGGAGGAACTAAAAACAATAATTGCTACATTGACTAAATGCTTGGTATGTGCTATGACATATTTAAGCATTTTACATGTATTTACTCACTGAATTCTCACAAAACACCATATGAAGTAACTAATATTGTCATCTACAATTTACATATGAGAATATTGAGGGATTTGGAGACCAAATTACTTATCCACAGTTAATGAAATCTGAAGTGATGAACTTAGATACAAGCCAGGAAGCCCAGCCCAGAGTCCTCACCTGTAACTTCTCTGATTGATCAGACTGAATATTGTATTCAGGACACAGAATTGTAGAAATGTATAGATCATTAATGTCAATATGCTAACTAGTGCTTAAATTATATCTGCATTAATGCCACGAAGCATACAGCATCTCTGGAGATAACACATCCACTCTCTTGTAAATCTGGACATTTTACAGAGTTGGGGGAAACAAAATAACCATTCCATATGTTCAGACTGCTTGCTTGACTTAGGCAAACTGAATAGAAGTGGACTGATTGCTGGTATCTGTTCTTACAAATGAAGTGAAAAATTCTAGCAACATGCTATCCAATTAAATGGTAGCATTCATGCCACACTTCTCATCCAGATGGAAGGTTTTGTTTCATTATTTGCTGAAACACTTTATTCTCAAAGACTGCAATGTTTCCACATGCTTCAGATAGCATTTGTGTTGTTTGAAATAATACCTTCATTAAAAGATTTGGGAAAAACTCTGATTTTCTTAGGGAAAGTATAAATGATAAGGTTTCTAACATATCTGAAATATGAGGCAACTTATGAAGTAACAGGAATATGGTACTATGAGTAGTGAAGCAGGTGACATTAACACTTACTTTTTTTTTTTTCTTCAGTCATAGAAAAGGGCCTTGATGCTAAGCAGATGGCAGCTATGTTATTCAAACGGGATGGGGAATGTGTCTTTTCTTAAATCTCTTCTCAGAAAGTTACCTATCAGCAGTATGTATGCTGTTTCATGACAGCTGTTAGAGTGAGTGGACGAAGTAAAACCCCACATTAAGTAAACACTTCTTTGGATCCACTCACACTGCCTTAGAAATTAATTTAACAATTTTGATTATCAATTTCTGTGGCCAATCATTGTCTCCCTTCCTTTTATGTAGATGAGGGCAAGAGCCTTCCCATTGAATGTGCTAGCTGCAATCATCAAATCCAGCCTCCACACTATAGGTCTGAGTTTTTTCTGAAGTCATATATCTTATCTAATCATTTCCGTGCTCAGCACATTCAGTGGAAGCTTGATTGTCTGTTTTGATCCCACATTTTTAATACAGAAATCAAGAACCTTTACATTTAGCTCCAACTCTCTGCAGTCTTCGGTATCTAAAGATTCTGAAGCTAATTCTCTTCACGATTCATCCAACCATATCAAGGTAGTAGAAAAGTGAGAGTACCAATCTCCTGAAAAACACCACACAAAGCTGTATGATCACTTTGAGTTAAAAGTAGTTAGGTGGCGCTTTTTATAGGTAACAAGTCATAGCAGGATTGACAACAATTAAGAATTACTGAAGAAAAGAAGTGGAAGGGCAAAGACATTCAAATATAGAAACATGTCACCAGAGCATTCGTAGTCAGACATACTTTGAAAATGAGAAATTCTTTATGAATTAACTGACAACTACATGAAATAGGGATAATCTGCTACTATCTTTAGATGATGTCAAAGAGCTCTGCAAAGCTGTCATTTAAAATGCAGGTTGGAAGACATCCAAATAATGAGTTTGACAATACTTTAAGATTCTTTATCTGCATGAAACTGTAATGACTTTTGGGGAACTAAAATGAGGATAGGTTTATTGCCTACAGAACTTTATGCACTAATTAATATAAAGATTCTAGTTGCTTTCTTAGATTATTATCAAATAAATGTTAACGCAAACTTTAAAATACCAAAAAAAAAAAAAAATCAACTGGTCATTATTTCGAAACCTTGTCATGTAAAGTTAAGTGAAACTCTGATTGTTTTCCATAGAAAATGCATTGCTATCCAGCAACACCAGCAATGTTTAAGCGGTCCTCTTTTGACACACCCTCTTAAGTATGCTTGGTCAAACTTTTTGATCTTTGACAATCTTAGAGCTGAAAAATGGTAATTCATTTTATCTTCTAAATTTCAAACTCATCTAATATGAATGATGCCAAGCATCTGAGTTTTGTTTAAGATTTATTTATATTTATTGTCTGTGTGCTGTCCCCTCATCTTCAGGTTTTGCCATGTTTAGTGTTTTTCTTTAGTTTTAATGTGGTCAAGTCTATTACTCTTCTTTTTGATTTCTGGGTCTGAGATAATACTTAAAAATATATTTTGACATCCAGATTAGAAGACTTTTCTGTGCAGTTTTATTTTCATAATTTTATGATTTTACAATTTTACATTTAAGTCTTTGATATGTCTTGACATTTTTATGGTCTAAGGAAAGGATTAGAAAACTAACTTGTTAGCCAATTGTGGTTCACAATGAGCCAAATGCAGCCACATCAATAATTCAAGCCTCTTTCTTATACTACAACAGCAGAATTGAAGAGGGATAGAAACCTGCAAAGCCAAAAATATGTACTATTTGGCCCTTCACAGAAAAAAAAAGTTTGCGACTCTTAAGACAGGTAATAGCAAATACTAAATACGTATTTCCTAAGGAGTTAAACACTGTTTATGTCACTTTTATCCACTGATTTGAGAGCTACCATTATAATATACTAAATTGTTACAGATCTTTAGAAATGGAAGGCAAACACATTATACATGAGCACCCAAATTTCACAAACTCAGGTTAAATGGATCTCTTGTATTATCTTATGTAAATGAGTTTTGGATCTTTCCTTCCTGGATAAGACTCTGGTCTGAGTAGCAAGAAAATAAAATGCATATTTAAAAAAAAATTTTTTTTAAAGACTTTATTTATTCATTTGACAGACAGAGATCACGGTAGGCAGAGAGGCAGGCAGAGAGGCAGGCAGAGAGCGAGAGAGGAGGAAGCAGGCTCCTTGCTGAGCAGAGGGCCTGACGCAGGGCTCCATCCCAGAACCCTGAGATCATGACCTAGAGCCGAAGGCAGAGGCTCAACCCACTGAACCACCCAGGTGCCCCTAAAATGCATATTTTATTGATTTTTCTTCCTTTATGTTTGATCCCAAGATCAAATGTTTGCTCAGGATCCCAAATGCTTGTAATGGAGTCATATTTTCCTTCCTCCTATAATTTATCAGTAGGGGAATGTTGGATGTATGGACAGCACAGAAACAACTGGAAGATTATCTGTCATATATGATGCATCCATCTGGTTGAACACATATTTCAGTGCCATTAGCTTTGAATTGAGAGGATTATATTTATTATTGAATTTAAAAACGAAGGAGGAATCATTATTCTTTAAAGAATTTTGTCAATAGTCTGATTGGATCCACAAAGACTTACCAATTGGCCTTCCTCTTGCTCCTTGAGATCCTTGATATCTATGAGTGATTGTGATTTGAAAGCTCGGATTTGGAGACAGTCTGTGGTGAAGGATCACTTTTCTCAGTGCAAAGAGATTCTTCAGAAAGATGAGAAAAGGCATACTTACTTTCGGCGAACTTTATATACACAAATCTACATGACAACCAAATGAAGAGTTTACTTGTCAATATTTGACAGACTTTTTATTTTTTATTCCCTAAAATATTTATGTAAAAGGCACTTTAGTGCCCCTGTGACATTTGTCTTTGACCAACTCACAAACAACTCATTCTTATGCACAACCAGCCTCCTCTCTAGAGGGCGGTGAAAGACTAAATGATGCCCAAGCATCTACCCAATGCCCAACAGAGAGAGAAAATGGAAGACTGGCAAGCGAACTCACCCTGTAAGGAAAAGAAAGAAGACTATATGTCAAGTGGAATTTAGTTCTTTAAAGGAACAGTTAAATCTGTCGTTTTCAGGTAGCCTAGGAAGTTTTAAATGGCCGCTCATTGTGAGAAACTCATTTCGAGTACGTTTGAAAGGCAGAACATCTAAACGTGTGGTGGCCTTTCCACCTCTCAGGAACTTTGATTGGGCCCTGACTGCGAAGGAGAATGCAGAGAACTGAGTCACCAGCACAGCTTCTATAGCACCCTGGGGTCCTTTGGAAACAACTCCTCGTCCCTCCTCCGTCTAGGATGGGTTAGAACAGTGACTCCTCCAAGCAGGGGTCTGAGATAAACGACCTCCGGAGTCCTCGTTCAGCCTCGCAAGTCTTTGATTTTGAACTGACGAAGTGCAAGCGGACTTTAAGTAGGTCATCCGAAGAGCTAACATCCTGGCATGTAGTTGGCATTCACTAAGTAATGGCAGAGAGCGAGCAACGGGCGTTTTTTAAAGCAAATCTTTCTACGTATTTTTATTTTTGCCTAAAGATTCTATAGCCCCTTTCTTTCTCTAGGAAGGCGATTCTGTGAGTAGTAGCACCAATTAGCATGAGTATGAATATGAAATTATATTGGATTTTTCATGGCACTCATGTTCACAAAGCTACTATGGAAAAATTAGAATGACAGAGCTTCTGCCTGATTATATAATTTGTTGGTGAGGGCAGAAGTCACTTGGATGTTTTTTACCTTTTGGGCCAAATACTTTTCATTGTAACCTGTAATTATGTAATTGGATTTTTTTTTTTTTTAATGCATCGATTTAGTTAACTCTGGGACCTTAGTGACTGGTAAGTTCTCAATCACTTAACTCCTTGACCTCCTAACTCTATAGCTATTCTTTTCTTTCACCTTCTCCACAAACCTTCTTATCTATTGTCATCGACTTTATATACCATAATATAATGTAGAAGAAAAGTCAGATGCTGCCGTAAGTTACTGATATCTGTGTAATTTCTATGAACTATATAATGATCCTTCTTTAATAACTTACATAATTCATGAAATCTTAGTTACAAGAGACCTTTGTGATCATGTAATTCAATGCTTTCATTGATAAAAATGGAGACTTTGAGATCTTTGTCCATTTTTCCATCCCATGTATCAAAGCCAATGTCTTTCACTTAATAATAAAATAAATATTTCACCTTTATTTCTGATAAATTATTTTACCAACACAATTTCTTTTCAAGCAGATTAAGACAATTTCTTTCGTAAATTCTCTTTTTCATAAAAGAATAAAAGATAAAGATGTTCATCACAAATCAACACAGGAGTTATTTGAGATTATTATTTTTACTATGAAAAATAATTTCAAAATTATACACCTATTTTCCATTTTTCTTTCCTCTTGTTACACCTTACAAGAGTTGAGTTGAGCTACCCTCTGAGGTTCTTTCTAAAAATGAGCAAAGCTCACTGCTCTCTGAGTCAGTATGAAACTCATTTCTCTGGCTTCATTAGCTCACTCATTTAAAGAATCATAGAAATTAGGGGCACCTGGGTGGCTCAGTAGGTTAAAGCCTCTGCCTTCGGCTCAGGTCATGATCCCAGAGTCCTGGGATCAAGCCCCGCATCGGGCTCTCTGCTTGGCCAGGAGCCTGCTTCCCTTCATCTCTGTCTGCCTGAAAAAAAAAAAAAAAAAAAGAATCATAGAAATTGGATTTTTTGTGTTTTTTTGTTTTGTTTTGTTGTTTGTTTTTTGATTCACTGACCACCTACACTTCAATGTCTCTTCCAGGCGCTTCACTAATATGAACACCATGGCTAATTCCTGGCTTCTTTCTTATATGAGTTTCTATACTATTTGTTGCAATGTACATACATGTGCACTGTGTTGGATGGGAGAGGCTCCCTCTGCATGGCTAATGTAAAAAATAAGCTACATTAAAACAAATTCACACACACTAATAAATCTGCAAAGCGATTTATGTATAGAGTAGAGGATATTTCTTTATTTTTATTATAAAATGTTTTTAGAGGGAAGAAAGTATTTTTTTCATTTGTTTTTGGTTTCCGGATCTACACGAAAGTATTTTTTTCATTTGTTTTTGGTTTCCGGATCTACACAAACTATTTCTACTTTTTAAAGATTTTTTTTTACTTATTTGACAGAGAGAGAGAGAGCGAGCAGAGGGAGGGTCAGGAAGAGAGGGAGAGAAAGAATTCTTAAGCTGACTCCACTCTGAGCGTGGAGTCTGACGTGGGGCTGGATCCCAGGAGCCTGAGGTCATGATCAGAGCTTAAATTAAGAGTTGGGTGCTTGGGACGCCTTGGTGGCTCAGTTGGTTAAGCGCTGCCTTCTGCTCAGGTCATGATCCCAGGGTCCTAGGATTGAGTCCCGCATCGGGCTCCTTGCTCTGCGGGGAGCCTGCTTCTCTCGCTGCCTTTGCCTGCTTCTCTGCCTGCCTGCTTGTGTGTACTCTCTCTCTCTATCTCTGGCAAATAAATAAAATCTTTAAAAATAAATTTAAAAAATAAATAAATAAATAAAAAGAGTTGGGTGCTTAACTGACTGAGCTACCCAGGATCCCATACCCAAACAATTTCAGAAAGTTAGGAATTTTGTAATTTGATAATCCAAATATCAATATTAAGCAAAAATAATATTTAGATCATTTAATAAAAGAGAGTGTGGCTTACTATGTCTTTATTAAAAAAAAAAAAAGTCCATCTATTTACTATGGTGACTCTGGTGAGGATTTATGTTTTTCATTTTCCCATTACAAAATGTACTTAGAGGTAACACAATTTATATCTGAAATATGTTATCAACTCTGGTTTGTTATTAAGTGAAGTTCTGTGAATTAGAGGTGATTTTTGGTAGATTGCCTGTCTGCTGCTCATATCTTAAACATCATTTCTTAGAATTCTAAATCCCTTTAGTTAATGATGGTAAGAAATAACAAAGTTTAAGAAAATTGCCCTGCAAAGAAAGGCAACTATCAGTCTAATCTGAACATTAGAAAAAATAGTTTACATCTATTTCCCTTGAGATTAATAGATTCCATTTAAATGATTTGACTATACTTAAGCATTTTTTTTGTTTTAATTAAATTTAATTCTGTTGGCAAATTTTAACTGGAGGTAATATAACCCCTGGGAAGACTATCTTGAGCAGGATAAAGAGCCCAGTTTTCTCCTGAACAAAATAACAGAAAATGTGTACCTATCTAACACACATTCTGTTTTTCAGATTTTTGTTGTTGTTGTTCATAAGTGCCAAGGACATGCTCTTTCATGTTCTGTATCTCTGTAATAACCAGTAGATACATGCTCACAGAGAAGACCGTTCCCTCCCCCTTACCCATTAGAAGTGTAAAGGTCCCTTAAGAAACCTCGCATGGGGATACTGAAACTGCCAACAGATACCAACATCATTTTGTTACTATTTTAATTATAAAATGCAATAGAAAGCTCAAGCATTTGAATATTCAAAGTGAATCATTACCATGTGTATGGGCAGCACATTTGGCAAATGCTGAAAAATTGAACACTGAGGATTTGTGATAAACTATGGTTACAACAAAGCTGTTGGAATTAACGTTTTAATTCATGCTTGTGCATATAAAGTCATAGCTTATCATGCTGGCCAGGCAGACTTATTGAGTATTTCCGTTTCTGAATTCTTTTCGTTGACATTTTAAAAGCTATTCGAACATGAGGATAGACTTTCTCCTTCTACTATCTGTTACATGCTTAAACAGTGAGAAGAACTCTTTAGGGTGGATGATTGATACACATCAGTTCACATCAAACAATTTGAGAAGGAAAGAAACCAAATGAAACATTGTCAACAATGGACTAGAAGAAACTTGCACCAACAAATAGAAATGATTTTTTTAAAAGTCTATGATTGTTGCCCCAGAATGTATTAAAATTCTGAAAGAGACGACAAACATCTAAATTCTTGGAATACTTTATCCTCCACAGGAATGATAACACCTGGAGGAAGAATCTTCTTTTATTCCACAAAAGACATTTGTTCAACGCACGTGCATTAAAGCTTAACTAGGTGTCAGGTTTTCACTGGGCACTGGGGAGAAAATAGTGAACAAACACAGTCCTCAGGGAGCTTACACTTTACCTAAAGTGAAAAGCAACGCGGTTGATCTCAATGAAAAATGGTGTAGTACAAATATCTATCAAACTACCAATCAGTGGCGTTCCCCGATGAGTAAAATTTAAGGGGGCTGTCAAAATGAGCAGCATTACAACTGACATAAGCTCTTGAAAGAAATGGGACTGTGCTTTGTCTTTGAATCCTGCCTGCCTGGCAGAAGTACTAGAGGATGTTTGCTGAGCTGAAGTACACTGAAGCCATAATGATGAAAGATAGATAAAATGTGGGCGGGTTTTTTTGTTTTTGGTTTTGGTTTTGGTTTTGGTTTGTTTTCTATTTTTGCCATAACGGATATGGACTTTTCAAGAAAAAGTTTATACTTATTCGACCAGTCGGGCTTCACGGGATTTCTTAGAATCCAATATTATTTTTATAGAGTCAGAGGTAAGAATATTGAACCAGATTCAAGTACAGTTGGAGGGACATGTGATATGGGCTCAGAGAAAATCACAGCTCGATCGTGGGTCATTAAAACATGAATTTCTCTAGCACTTTGGTCTCACTTATCCCATAAATCTGGGAAAACTAGTTTGCGTGTAGTTTGGTTTGGTTTGGTTTTGGGTTTTTGTTTTTTTGTTTTTTGTTTTGCTCGAGTATCCAACATGTGGCAGATCTTGCTTTTTAGAACCAGCAGCAATGTAAAAGAAGCATTTCAAATAGCTTGTAAATGTTGCTAGAATTAACTATTCTTGGATAAACTCTGAATACATTTGACTCACACTCATTAATTAAATTATGTAAGAGTAACTGCACCAGAGAAGCACATTCTCAGTAGGAGGAACAATGGAAATCAATTTACATCAAAATGGAGCCCTCTGGGCTCATGAATCAAAACACTTAGTTCATTTTGCTATTACTCTAGGAAAACGGTATTTGAAGATGTATGTTTCCTTCAGATTACTGGCAAGAAAGAACCTTTTGTCATTTCCTCTTCCTTTTTCATTCGTAGAAAGGAGAGCAGAATAAGATAATCAATAGTTACAATTACGATTTTCTTTTTATCAACACTTCGAATACCTTCTACTATGTCATCCTTACCTTTAAAGATTACAACCTTTGCAAATCCATGAGGCATGTTCCTTTTTCCCTGACAAAGTATTTATTATTAATTCTGGAACTCAAATGTTACACAAATTAGCAAAATGGTGACAGTAGTTATAAATAAGGTTTTAATACTCATGGAAAGAAAATCATTTTATGCAAGGTAAGGAGACTTCTCTCAATGCAGTGATTAAAGGTGAAGTAATTCTGAATAAAAATAAATTTTCTCTATTGTTGCTTTATTAAAAATGAAATGTTGAATTCTGATTAACAATTAATTAAGCGATTCACTTTATGCTTCCCAATTCCTTGTGTTTGAACACCTACTGAGACTAGGCGTGATAGACGATGTAAAGCATGACACCTGGCACCACCTAAGTGGGCACTAAAAAATTATTATTTGTCTGATTATTTATTTTCAATTGCTTCTACGTACGTGAACACGTATTCATTTACCCATTTAGCTAATATTTATTGATATCACCCATGAGTCAAGTACTCTGCCATGTACTTGAGATTCAACAGTTAGCAAAAATGAATTTTTCATAGCGTATACTAGCTACATTGACATTTACACTGGGAAAAGGAGGAACACAACACGTTAAACTTTAATGGATTCCGATACTCTTTTGTAGTTTAGTATTTATCCTCTTACACAAAATACCAAAATTATTGTTGGGATTATATTAATGAAAACCATTTGTTTGATGTCATTTAAATAAAATATTTAATTAGTTGACTCAGCTTTTTACTGTATTCCTGATCATGGAGGAACAATACATTGTGAGTTGTATTGTTGTTATGAACAGCTCTGTAGATTAATTATTCCAGGTACAGATACTCTCTGTGGGGGGAAAAAGACTTACTAGAAAAGACAATGTTACAGATGAAAGAGGCACCAGATAACACTTGCCCAAGATGTACATAAAAGCCTCCAATATCTGAGGTGCGTATCCCTTGTGATCAAGCCAGTTGTTGACACCTACAAACAAAACTCCTGGCCGGCCTGCTTATTCTTTTGTGTATTAATTAGTTGTTAATTCCGATAGAAAAAAATTATTGTTTATATTTGCATCCATCTTTTACAGATTCCCCATAGATAAATTCATTTTGCGCTCCTGCCAAATTCAGTGTGGACCAGAATAACGGCGTGTGTTAACCTACCAATCAGTATTTGGAGGAGATTCTAATCAGAGCTATTTCTTTTTTATGTTGAGAAATATTTTTTAAAGCGCAGCTTTTAAATGACTTTTTTAATGTGTGGTATTTGAAAATGTCAGCTTTTTAAGCAAATTTCTCTCAGGAACGAAGTGCTAGGAATCCCTGTTGAAGTGGGATATTTTTACTGGGCTATTCACAGAGCTACCTCTGTTCCCATAGTAACTTGTTCTTCGATGAGCAACGAAGCAGGGGCACTGGTGTGTGTATTGGTAAATCTGACCCAATGACATTTGATAAATACTCACTCATATCTAGGAGGAAGCAGTAGAAGAGTAGGCTTTTATCAGGGACTATAAACATACTGATCAGTTGTACAAAACAAGGAAAATAAATGATTTTGAGATGCAGTTTTACCTTGTGTCTGAATTTTCAGTAGATGGCTTCTCTATAGTAGGCACAAGTTATGGTTTTGATGTAAAGAAGAAAAAAATCCTATAGAGTAACTTCTGCAGAAATCTTCAGGATTTTGGCAATATCTAAGATAACTTTTTCTTGTTGGTATAATTTTACGAGTACCGATAATATTCCTGGAATGATAGTAAATGATTTGACAGATCTATATCAACCTTTGACTCTTTCAGTAAGACTGGAATCCTTCAAGAAATGAGCCTGTTAAAGCTCAAATACTTATTCATCTTTTGAAACAGAGATGGATAACTGTCATCAATAATTTAAAAAGATGTATAAAAACAAAAATTAAATAAATAATAAATAAATAATCTGTTGCTTTTGAAACTTGCCTTGCAAACAGCTTAAGAATACTCTGATGCTATAAAGTCTTAGAAATCCATGCCTTCATCTCTTGCAATCTTTTTTGTCCACAGAACTTCTTCTTTTATTTTTTTCTTAGAACCAGCAACAGGAAATGTAGCATTTAAAAATTTTCATTTTCTTACTCCAAACTCTAAAACCCCTACAGATTTTATTTTGTACCCATTATTGAACATACCATATGGGTTCTATTATCAATTAGGACACTTTGAATTATATCAGTTTAGTTATATAATTGTTAATTATTTCAACCGTAATTCTTTGTTTATACATTCAGGATGACCTGTCCTGTACTTATTTGTGTCAAGGTTGCCTCTCTAGATTTGGAAACCCAAGTAGCCATGACCTCTATTTCCAAACCCCCTGTCCTAACACCCAGAACTTAGTAGATGCCCAATATGGTTCTTATTGGAGGTTGGATTGGGAATGGGTTCTTGCTGCTGCATAGCCAGTGTATACAACATGGTTCTCAGTTCAGGTTTATAAATGCCAGCTGATGAATAACTAGCTGCAGACTTTACCATTTTATATAAGAAAATGCACAGTTAGCAAAACAATACATTTTAAATTCATTTTGATAGTTGTCCCCCAAACATCATGTAGAATCTGTCACCATTTCTTAAGTACAGTGAAAAGTTTATATATCACTGTGCCTAAAGATAAGGAGATAGACTACATCAGTGATTTCAAGTATTTGGATTTCATCCAGTAAATTAAAAAGACTTTTGAGAACGAAAATCTAACAAAGTTGTTTGTGTATGTTTGTGTGTGTATTTACTTATACACATTTATATTTATATGCCTACTAGAAGAAAAAAAATTCATGAAAAATTTGGAAGGATCTAGCAAAGCTTAGTGCTTTAATTTTGATACTTTAAGTTTCAGGTTAATCTCATCACATTTTCCTTACTTTTCTTATGCTTTCTGGAATTGATGAAAATTTTCAAGAAAAATGTAAATTGAAATGGAAGTGCCACAAATTCTAACCTTCTATTAAGAAAATTTCTATATATTTTGAAACTGAATTTAAAAAGTTTTATTATGCCCAATAGCCTTGGAAAAGATTAATGGTCAAAACTGATATTAAATTGTATATCTTTCTTTTTCTTTTTTTTTTTCAACTGGGTATCTTTCAAGAAAGAAATCAATTTCACATAAATTGTCCCTTTCTTTAACTATCATTCTTTTTACAATATCTGTAAAAGTTAATAATATGTTAAGGATAATAATTAACTGCCAGGTTTGGTACCATTATTCTTTATCTACTAAAACCTCTTCGATTGGCACTGCCTTGGAAACAGGTTTAAGTTCATGACCAGGTAATTGACTGGCACACAGAGATTTGAGGGTGTCTTTCTATGGTAAGTTCATGGGCAAATAATACATGAGTAGCCTAGTTCAAAAGCTGAAATATGGCTGTAGAATCTGCTTATTGGTTTTAGAAGCCAACCCTGACATTTTTGTACTATCATCTATAAAATGAGAATAATATCATTATTGAAAGACAGAAATAAATGAGTTAATATATGAAGAATGTTTAGACTGGTAATTGATATATAATAAGTGTTTAATAACTGATAATATTAGTACTACTAGTAAATGGCAATTTTGTCTTACGTAAAGTACTTCACTTCCTTGTACTTTTACTTTCTCTGTAAAATAGAGATATTGTGTTACTCATTTACAAGTTTGTTATGAGCATTAAGTGAAACAATGCATATAGGGTGTTTAGTACATTGCCTGACATACATAATCAATAAATGTTAGCTTTACTGCCGTTACAATCAGCCCATAAATTCTTCTCTATCATACTGCCTCCTCTCCTCAAGTTAAATGAGCTGCTTTTTTAAGGCTCTGTTTTTGTGTGTGTGTGTTTTTTTCTTTTGTGGGAAGAGGTTGGTCTATTCAGTCCAGGTTCAGCTGTATAAAAATGATGCGGGAGGGAATCCACTGTGTGATTGACTTATCCGGCTCTCCAGATCCCTCGGGAGAAAACCCTGTCTGTGCATGGGCATTTTCTCACAAAGAGCATATGTTCCTAGTTCCCCAGTCTTTTTTTTTTCACGCACAGTCCTCTCCCAAATGTTGGTCTATTTGGCCCATGTTCAAAATAAACAAACCTTGTTATCGATTCAGAAGCCTCCTTCTGATATTTCCAAAGACCGAAAAAAGTGTCTAGATCTTGGTGTGTCAGTTTATTATTTAAAAAAAAAATACTTTGCACCTTGTACCTCCTCATCTATTTACTTTTGAATATTCAATTTCTTTCTTTCTTAGACAATAATTACTCCCCACTCATATACGCCATCATTAACAGACAGGATACTGATTTATTCCCCATTACACCTAAGGGTTCTACTGCTTTAATTTTCTTTCTTTATTTTAACTACAAGAGAAAGTCTATGCTTTAATCTTCTTTGAACTAATTGCGTCCTACGCTTATTTTCTTCCATGGAAAGTAATTTGTTCTCTATGTGCCCCTGTTCCTTGGGGTTCTTCACTCCAAGTTTTTTTTGTTGTTGTTTTTGTTTTTGTTTTTGTTTTTGTTTTTTTGCTCTGTTTTGTTTTCCTTTTGTTGTTATAATTGGGCTGTTTTAACCCTTTCGCAGTGTAAATAATCTTGCTTTGATTCCTTGATTACATAATTCAAGCAAATCCTAAAGCCACCATATTATTTCAAATTCTTGATTTAGTTCCTTATTTGTCCCCCTTTTCTTGTTCTTAAACCTCTGAAGAATATTTCAGTTCATCCCAGACCCACCTACCACCTTGATGATGCCAACCGAAACAGAGCTCTGCTCTTTTTTTGCTTCCAAAAGCCTCCATCCAATGCAGCTTTACCATGATTTACTAAAGATATGACATTAATTGGGCAGGGACATCACACTGAAATGCACGTGTCTCTCAGTCATCTTGTGCACCCACACTTTGTGTTAGTGCTCCAAACCACCCTTTCTCCCACTTGTCAAAAGCCATCATTCCCTAAATGAAGCTCATCAACTCTACACAGTCTCCTAGGAAGTCTAATAAATTCTAGTCCATCCCTCAATTTGCTCTACTATAATCTAGAAAGGTCAAATAATCCTCTATCCAGACACAGTGAAAGTTGTATGCTCCCCAGTTAAAACTGCCGTTAACCAGCAAGCCAGGTAACCAACAGACCTTGAGTTGCACATATATGCACATGATGATCTGTCCTGTGTTATTTGAATGTGAGCACAGACCCTTGTCCCTCTATAATTACACATTCACGGAAACACAACCAGCAACTGCAACTTGTTCATTGTTTGTATTTTTCAGGCATTTCCTAGCAAATGCCAAAGAGATCCAACATAAACACAGGTAGTACTTCTCTATCACCTATCCTGCATCACTAACTCTCACACCCCACAGTTTCTAGCAGCCTCTTGAGTTTCCTTGCTTCACTTTATCTGTTCATCAAACATTCTATACAAACATCTGGCATGGGCTGTTCTTTTACCTCCCCCAATTCTTTTAATAGAGGAATCAGTAAAAGTCTTTCTTCTCTGATTTTGTTCTCTATATTTATCCTCACCTTCCTAGGCTGTCTCGGCGTGGCAAGGCCAGCTCACCCCAGTCACTGCAAATTCTTCCAGAATCTACATGTCTAAGAATGAGGCTCAACTTACCCATATGCTAACTAGAAAAAACTCTTTTCCTATCCCAGTCTGAATCAGATCTAATTTCCTGCTTGAGAATGACAGAAAGAATCCTCATTCAAATGACTTCTCATCCTCACCACAAAAGTGTGTCATGGTCCCCATGATTGGGGACAATTGTGCCTTTAGGAAGTCTAGGTTATTCATTGTTAAGTGGCATTGGGGCAGAGATACTTGTCCTGTAACCCAGGTAGCAACACAAGCCAGAGATTTCATTTACTTTTTTTACGTTCTTTTCTTCAACAGGAAATAGAAAAACCAGGCCTGCGTCTTTCTAAAACTATCACTATAGTTCTGGAATGTCTTGCAACAAATGCCTACATAA
The DNA here is from genome assembly GCF_010015895.1 of Lontra canadensis. NCBI lineage: Eukaryota > Metazoa > Chordata > Mammalia > Carnivora > Mustelidae > Lontra > Lontra canadensis. The sequence goes on from NW_022631005.1 coordinate 20,288,076, forward strand.
GAAAATAAGGATATTTATCTTGTGAAAAATAATGTTTGGATAGAAAAAAGAAGAAAGCTAGATCTAGAAAAAGATTATTTAACTTACATGAGAAAGACTCCACTAAAATTAACCCATTTTATATTTCTATGTAGAATACCATATCACAATTAAAACAGTTTATTATGCTGAGTGAAATAAGTCAGAGAGAGTCAATTATCATATGGTTTCACTTACTTGTGGAGCATAAGGAATAACACGGAGGACATTGGGAGATGAAGAGGAGAAGTGAGTTGGGGGAAATCGGAGGGGGAGACAACCCATGAAACTGTGGACTCTGAGAAACAAACTGAGGGTTTTGGAGGGGAGGTCAGTAGAGGTTTGGGTGAGCGTGGTGGTGGATATTATGGAGGACACGTACTACATGGAGCACTGGGTGTGGTGCATAAACAATGAATTTTGGAATATTGAAAATAAATAAAATAAAGAAAGAAAAATAATTTTTTTAAAGAACAGCTTATTTTAGATTTCTTCATTGCTCTTAGGCAAAAAACAAACAGACAAACAAACGAAAAATGATACTAGTAAATACTTGCCTTCATTTTCTTCTACAGGTCCTGTTAAAATGATACCCCAAAACAACAACAAAACTGTCAAGAATTATGTCAATGGGTTAGGATACCCTGTGCCTTGAATGTTCAGATGATGCTATGAATTTCACCAGACATCAGTGCTTTTTATTGACTCCTTCATCCAAACAATCTCATTAACAGTTAAGTTCTGACCTCCTCCTCCTTCTCCTCCTCCTCCTCCTCCTCCTCCTCCTCCTCCTCCTCTTCCTCCTCCTTCTTCTTCTTCTTCTTGTTCTTCTTCTTCTTCTTCTTCTTCTTGTTCTTCTTCTTCTTCCTCTTCTTCTTTTTTTCTAAATGTATTTATTTACTTTTAGGGGGAGATCGAGCTGGGGAGAGGGATATGGAGAGAGAATCCCATGCAGACTCCACACTGAGCACTGAGTCTGATACGTGTCTGGATCTCACCATCCTGAGATCACAGACTGAAATGAAACCAAGAGCTGGATGCCTAACCGACTGAGCCACCAGGGGCCCCAACGTGTCATCTTTGTTAGGACCTATTATAATGCCCTCAGTTATGCTTCAATTATCTCTTACATCTGATCAGTAACAAAGGATTATCTCTTAGGTTGAATTTCCTTTTCTCTTAAAATGATTTCTAAAGAGGAAAATTAAATCTGTTTTATATTCACTATTAATAATTTCAATTATGATGGGTACTCCCTAGTGCTGCCTCCAAATTCTAGGGTGGACCCCCCCACCCTTTATAGTAACACCATGTAAAGATGGCATTTCTGCCTCCTTTTCTCCTCACCCAACAATCAGCCAGAAAGCCAAATGTCTTTCCACCTTCTTAATCACAGACCCATGGAGAAGGCAGCCATCCAAACTGCCTGATTCCTTTGTCTAGAATTCTGGGTGCTGGTCCAGCCCTTCCCTTTGGCCCACAGCTATCTTTTGTTTTTCTCCATCTGCAGGATTCCTGGCTTATGGTTACACAGATGCCCACAATGGCACCACAAGTCCAGTCTGAGCTCTTACTATCTCTGAAGTGCTGTAATGATAATTGAACACTAAGTGTGTTTCTTATCTTAAAGGGGCCTCCACAGAAGGAGCCATGGCTCAGGATGTGAGAAGAAGGCATGCCACCATCTTTTGATACTATCCCAACCTCTATGTTCCTAGAGAGCCAGCAGGACACCCTCTGGATATTCTAAGAGACTTAATCATATTTCCCTTGACTTCCTCTAATTTTTGGCAAGGATTCAATTTTATGAGGTCATATAAAAAGCAATAAAAAGAGAATATGGCTGACTGAGTTATCTTCATCGAGCGAGATCAGTTACGTATAACAGCTTCTGCTTAACATGGTAGTGACTATTTGCATACACTGGTGTTTTTGAAAGCTGACTTGACTCTTGCAGGCAAATCTCTAGACTAGTTATCATTCACTGACATATGGCGTCTTTTAAGGAATAGTTATTGGAAAATAAGGAATTATGTGTGGGCGGGATTAATCCCTATTTTACCAAAAGCATCCACTTCACTGTCTGCAAAGATCATCTAGTAATCAAATAGCTTTCCTGTCTCTTTTGAATAAAACAGTAAAATATAAAAGTTCTCATAATCTACTGTCCCCTTCTCCTGGAGTCTCATTTTCCCACAAAGGAGTTAAAATTCCAGACCAGGACAATTTTTCCATAAGGGAGTCTAGTAAGAGAGAGAGTGTCCCCTACCAGCTATGTCTAACTGAAAACTAAATGTGACTTTATTTGGGAAAAAAGGGTCTTTGCAGATGTGATTAAGGTCAGAGCCTTAAGATGAGGTCATCCTGGATTATCCCCAAATCCAATGGCAAGTGCCTGTTTTAGAGGTGAGGAATACCCAGAGGACGGGCCATGTGAAAACCAAGACAGAGGCTAGGGCGATGCATCCACAAACCACTGAATGCATGGCACCACCAAAAGCTGAAAGAGGCAGAGGATGGAATCTGAGAGTCTCTGGAAGTTCCATAGTTCTGACAAAAGCTTGATTTTGAATTTTCAGCCTCTAGAACAGCAAGAGAATAATTCTGTTCTTTCATGCCACCAAGTTTGTGATAATTTGTTATGGCAGGGCTAGGAACCTAATAGAAGGTCTAAATTGTACATATTTTAGAATTTATGAGCCTTACAGTCTCTCTAGCAACTATTCAACTCTGCCTTGTAATGTGAAAATAGTCATAGACAATATGCAGACAGATGAGCATAGCTGTGATCCAATAAAATTTTATCTATGGAAATTACATTTTCCTATATCACAAAAAATATTCTTTTTGAGCTTTTTTTAAATACTAAAAATGTAAAGACTCTTTTTGGCCTATGGGCCATGCAAAAAGAGGCAGCAGGTCATGTGAGGCCTGCAGGCTATTGTTTGTAGACCTCTGTTCTGGAGTGTAGTTGATTAATGACAGTGTGGGCGGGACAGCATTGGGAATGCCGATGATACTCACTATGGAGTCTGATCTCAATACTTGGTCTTCTTCTTTGGAGATGCCTTGACTCTCCAAACCCAGTTACTCAATGGATCATCTCAAGCAACAATATGTGGACCCCGCAAAGGGTCCAAATAGTACCCACTAGACAGAACTCAATGTTGGGTTGATAAACCTTGGGCTGAGCTCCCAGTCTCCTTTGAGTCATATCAAATGCAATATCTTTTCCTTTCTAATATCTTGGAGCAATCATTCTAAGCCTTACTTATATGTTAAAACCAAAGTGATTTCATATACTAAGATCAAATATTCTTTAAATATATCTGTGCATGTGTGTACCCAGGTAACATCTCTGAGATTCTTATTTTACTATTCTAGAGTGGACCTCAAGCATGTGAATTTTTAAACTCTTTCTACTGAAGAATGGTCAGAACAATCTGACACCGAGAAGCATTTGTTCCCAGAAATCCTAAGCCTGGGATCCTGAACTTTAACCACCAGCCTTGGATGTGTAGCTGCAGAGGAATTTGCTCTCCTGCCTCTCAGAATTCTTATATGGCCCAGTAATTTATAAAAATAATAGTCTAACACAGTGTCTTTCCAGTGTTCCAGAGAAGAAAAGTTACAACTGCCAGAAGTTTGATAGACTGTTGAAAACATGAAATCAACTATGGAAATTGGGCATTACAAAATGCCATGGGGAATTTTCTTGTGACAGAAATTGCAAACTTTTTATCAGGGCTGAAATTCAAATAAAGAAAAACTTTAAGTGCCAAATGATGTAGAGATTTATAATACTTTGTTCAAGAATTTTCCCCTCCCCCACAGTTAGTCACAGTGGGCTTGCTCCCTCATGCACCCCTCCTACCACCTTGCTCACATTTCCTACAAGGAAAGCCTAACAAGAATCAGACAGGAGATTTGACTCCATTAGGAAGGAGACACAGCTTCTGAGGCTGTTCTGTTTCATTTTTTTTTTAATATTTTTTTATTTATCTGACAGACAGAGATCACAAGTAGGCAGAGAGGCAGGTGGAGAGAGAGGGGGAAGCAGGCTCCCTACCCAGCAGAAAGCCGGATGCTGGGGCTGGATCCCAGGACCCTGAGATCATGACCTGAGCCAAAGGCAGAGACTTTAACCCATTGAGCCACCCAGGTGCCCCTCTGTTTCATTTTTAATTACCATTTCTTCCTGCTCTCTTCTTTCAGGTTCTTTCTCCTGACATATATTGTTAATTTTTGTTAACCTGCTCTTGGGAGCTCTTTTGACACGCATGGTGCTGAAGAATGTCTTTGAATAAAATATTTATTCTACATCTAATATTGTCTTGGAATATGGGTCTAAGGCCTTCAAGTCCCCTATTTCTCACACATCTATAGGAAGGAAATTAATAAAATTAAAAATAAAGAATCTAGGTAAGCCATTGTTAATTTATGCAAAGATTTACACAAATTAAAATTAATCATAATCATTTCTTATTATCAGAAATCTTTCTTGAATCCATACTCTTTGTGCTAGATGTATATTCTGCCTTCTTCAAATTTATCTAAGAGCTTTTTGCTAAAAAAGCCACCCAAATCTGTATCTGCTGAAAGAACTATTTTTCTAGGAGTGATTTCAAAGGATGTTATCTATGGGAACCTGGGTGGTTCTGTCAGTTAAGCCTCTGACTTTGACTTGGGTCATGATCTCAGGGTCCTGGGACAGAGTCCCACATGGAGCCCTGTATAGGCTTCCCAATCAGTGGGGAGTCTTTTCTCCCTTTCCCTCTGCCCCTCCCCACCCCTTTCCCCCTGCTTGTGACCTTTCTTTCAGTTAAATAAATAAAAATAATCCTTAAAAAAATAAAATAAAATGATGTATCAAATAATCACTAATATTGTAGATGTCTTAAGCCAAAATAATAATAATAATAATAATAATAATAATAAAAACAACAATAAAAAGAATGACCAGATATCTGGTCTCCCTCTTTGTGATTAATTTATAATTACTGGCTTTATTAATGACATGAAATAGTGCATATCTAGAAATAATTCTAGACATATCAGTAACATTTTATCAAATATATCAAATATATTTGTTTATTGATTTGAAACATGCCAATTTTGGTAATAATGACTTATACTTTTCAATAAGCTTTGTAAATGTATTCACAATTGATTGATTTTGTTTTCATCAAAACTTTTGCCGTAGGAGTAGTCACAAGTATTAAAACAACTTAATAGGTAGGTAAGTAACAGTATTTTCCATAATATGAAATATGTCTTCTGTTTTATATCATGCTAAAAAACAAAGATCATTTTACTTCTTCCCCACCCCCCAGGATTCAGAGCTCAGAACAATAGAGGCTGAATCATCTTAGAAGGAAAAGTAGGGCAGGGGCACGTAGGTGGCACAGTTGGTTAAGTGTTGCCTTTGACTTGGGTCTTGGTCTCAGGGTCCTGGGATCAAGCTTCATGTCAGGCTCTCTGCTCAGTGGGGAGTCTGATTCTCCCTCTCCCTCACTAACCTTTAAACTTGTGTTCATTCTTTTTCTCTCAAATAAAAAATAAGTAAATAAAATCTTCAAAAACCTGGTAGCTAATATGATCCTCCTCATTTCTATATGGTGCCCACATGGGTTTCTTAACAGTTATTAGGTTCCTTCCCATTTATTGTACATATTGTTCATTAATCAAGACAAAATGAATACTCTTCCATAACATGTATTTTCATTCCTTTCTCTCAAAAATGGTGAAAATATATATATATATACATAGCTGGTCTGAAAAAAGAAGAAGAAGGAAAAAAAAAAAAAGGCCAGAAGATAAAATGAGAATCTAACTGAGAAAGAAAGAGAAGACAAATTACTCATAGCAGAAATGAAAGAAGACCCACCACTACTTTTCCCATGGACATTAAAAGGATAATAAAGAAATATGAAAAACACTATGACTCTAAATTTGATAGCTTAAATAAAGTGAGCCAATTTCATGAAAGATACAATCTTCCAAAGCTCACACAAAGAGTAGTGGACAATTTGAACAAGGCCACATCTACTAGAAAAACTGAATCAATAGTTGATGAAGTTCTAAAACAGAAAGTACTAGGCCCAAATGGGTTCACTGGTGAATTCTTTAAAACATTTAGAAAAAAAAAAAAATGCTACCAATTCTCCATAATCTCCTACAGAGAATGGAAGCAGAAGGAATATTTCCTAAACCATCCTGTGAGACCAGCATTACCCTAAAATCTACAGACAGGAAATCTAATTTAGCTCATGAACATAGATGCAAAAACCTCCACAAAATCATAACATATCAAATACAACAATGTATAAAAACAATTAATATACCATGGCCAAGTGACATCAAGATAATGTGCTATTGGTAATTTAAGGGAAAAAAAACAGACTAATGAAACAGAATAGAGACCCCAGAAATAAACCCACAAATACAGTCAACCAACATTTTCAAAGAAGCAAAGATAATTCAATGGAGAAAGAATGGTCTTTTTAACAAATAATGCTGGAACAACTTTTCATTCACATGCAAAGAAAATGAATCTATACACAGAACTTACACCTTTCATAAAAATTAGCTCAAAATAGATCATAGACCTAAGTGTAAAACACAAAACCACAAAACTTTCAGGAGACAAAAGTTTTTACTTTTTAGGAAAAAATCTAGGTAGCCTTAGGTTTTGCAGTGACATTTTAGATATAAGACCTAAAATGATCCATAAATAAAGTACTTGGTAAATTACACTTCAATAAAATTAGAACTTCTACTTTGCAAAATAACATGGTTTAAAGAATGAAAAGACAAGCCAAAAAATGGGAGAAAATAGATGTGTAACAAACTTGTATCCAAAATATACAAAGAAATCTTAAAATTGAGCAATAAGAAAACTAACACCTCAGTTAAAAAATGAGTATAAGATCTGAACAGACATGTAGTCAAAGAATATATACAGATGGCAAATAAGAATATTAAAAGATGTTCAACATCATATGTCACTAGGGAATTGCAAACTTGGAAAAAATACAAGAAGTTACCATTATACACCTTTTTGAATGGCAAAATCCAAAAATAATCTGACAATGCAAAATTCTAATAAAGATGTGGAATGACAGAAACTCTCATTCCCTGATGTTGGGGATACAAAATGGAAAAGCCTTTTGGATAACAGTTTGGTAGTTTCTTATAGAGCTAAACATAGGCTTATACAATTCAGCAATTATGTTCCTAGGTATGAGCTAAAAATGAGCTGAAAAACTTATCTACACAAAAACCTGCACATGAGTGTTTATAGAAGTTTTAGTCATAGTTTCCAAAAACTGTAAGCAACCAAGAGGTCTTTCAAAAGTGGAAATGAATAAACAAACTGGTACATTCATTCAATGGAATATTATTGAGCAATAAAAAGAAATCAATTAAAGCCATGAAAAGACAGGGAGGAAACTTAAATGCATATTGCTTAATTATTAAAAAAAACAGTAAAAACACTACATATTTTGTGATTCCAATTATAGAACATTCAGGAAGAGACAAAACTATAGAGATGGTAAAGAGATCAGTGGTTGCCAGGGTTTAGAGGAGAACAGAGACGACGAGTTGAAACACAGAGGATTTTTACAGCAGTGAATCTATTCTGTATAATACTGTAATGGTAGATATGTGACATGATGCATTTGTCAAGACCTGTAGAACTGGACAACACAAAAATTGAATCCCTATGGACGTTCTGGATTTCAGTTAATTCAGTTAATTAATTAATTAATTCTATTAATTAGTAGTATATTAGTATTGGTTCACAGATTATAATATATGTACCACACTAATGCAAGATATTAATAAGGGAAAACCTGAGAGGGAAGAGAAAGAGTATATGGGAATCCTTTGCACTATCAGTTCCATTTTCTGTAAATATAAAACTCCTTTAAAAGTAAATACTATTGGAAAGTATGTGAGAAAGGAACCTTTGGAAAAGATTTTTTCAATGGTTAGAACTGACTACAGTTGAAATAAATGTTTTAATATGTGTAAAAAAAAGGTAAATACTATTAATTTTTAAAATAAAACAGAATAAAAACATGGGGTCCAATGGAAAGTCTGAGTTGTTAGCATATTTTAGTTTCATTTCTTCTAAAGAACATGGCTTCCTTATTATGACACCGAAATATAACAGTTAATCAATACTCTGATGCTACACTCATCAGAAAAAACATCATTTACCAGGAGACCAATAATTTGAAGTCTACAGAGCATGCAAGGACTCAGACAAAAATTAAAAAAGAAAGAAAGAAAAGAAAAGAAATTATAAAATTTTATTTTTTGTGAGATTCCTGCCATGAAAAAGTTTTCATTTCAAGAGATTTAAAGTATAATAAGCAAGGAAATAACTTGAAGTGCACTGTAGCTTGAAATCAGTGCAAAATTAGTAGTGCTAAGACTGAGTCAAAGATAAACCCCTTTCATAGACCCAGAGTGAATCACAACATCGTGCTGGAATTCTTGGAGACTCCACGTAAGACAGATGCAGTGTACATTTTTAGTTTCTTTTTTCTAATAATCATGAGGACATTCCTATTACTTGATAGAAAATTTATTAGATGAGTAAGATTACAAGACTCAAAACAGGTATGTGTGCATATGAAAAATGCATGTGCCTATAGAGACTACTTCCTTTTCAAAGTGACTCAATCTAGGAAGCATGTTTCTGGAAAACAGTAGCAATCTGATATGCAATTCATGCACTGCCTTTTATAGTTCCCTATGGCATAAGGACAGTTGTCAGGTTAGAGACCTTGCAACAATGCCCTTAGTGACATTACTGTCTGACATATGTCCATCGGTGATAACAAGTGAGATTCTTTTTTATTTCATTCCAGAAGAGTCGGATGATGTTATTTAGTAGGACAGTTGCATATCCTGAGAGAAGAGCCTTCTTAGGTATGGCTCTATATGTACTATCAAGATTCACAAATATTGCTATTACCTGTAGAAAAAGGGTGAGACCTAAAATGAAGCTGATTAATTATTTGGCTTTTTTCCTGACCCCTAATTTATAAACTATAATTTGCCTGAAGTTGTCCTAGTTTTCAGAGAGGTAACATTAGTTAAAAATACCATATACACCTAACTTAGTTTAATAGAAATTGTCTGCAATAGTGTTGACATGTGACCTCTTTAGTCTTTAAACTTCTGTAGTCCGTAAACCCAACTACATTTTCCTCAAGAGGAATATAAAATGCACTTTGAGAACTGGTAAAGCACACAGGAATAGGAGGCAAATATTTGGGATTCTGTGTTATGTACACTAAAAATGGAAACTAACAACAACAAAAATATTCTTATTTTTTTAAAGAAAAATAAGAAAACATCTAAGATTTAATGTACTCCTACAAGGTATTAGGCACTTTCACATAATTTGCCTATCTAGATCCTCACAAGATTCCTGTGGGAAAATATTGTCACTATTTTACTGTTGAAGAAGCTTAAGTTAAGAGATGTTAAATAGCATGGGAAAAGTAACAAAAAGAAGGAAAAGGAGGAGGAGGAGATGAAAACGGAGAAAAAAAGGGAAGAAAGAAAAAGAAGACAAATAAGAAGGAAGAGGAGGAGAGGGGAAGAGGAGAGGGGAAGGGGAGGAGGGTAGGGGAAGGAGAAGAAGAAGAAGAAGAAGAACAACAACAACAACAACAACAACAAGAACCATCACCATTGCCACCTAAGTATGAAGTCCAGGTATTATTGCTTGTAAACAAACCACACTGCCATTGAATGCCAATGAATTCCCAGTCTTCTATCCTTAATATTTATTCAAATCTATTCATCATTCCTCTTAGCCATTCCCTTTGGATTTATTTTTCAACCCTCATTCTTACACCTCTTACTCACCAGGCAAATGGGGTTAAGCCAGTTAACCTCGATCCATTCATTCTCTTTAGAGAGGTGACAGATAAGGGGGACAAAAAGAAGGCAGGTGACCAAGTCTAATCTCCTTGTCATCTTGGCCTTCAGGTAAATAGATCAATGATATTCACTAGGAAGAAGAGACTTATGTGGGAAATGCCCTTACTTAGATCTCTCTGGGTGGCTCAGGTTGTTAAGCATCCAACTCCTGATTCCGGCTTAGGTCATGATCTCAGCATCATGAGTTTGAGGCCCCCACTGAGCTCCACACTGGGTCTGCTTAAAATTCCCTCTTCTTCTTCCTTTGCCCCTTCCTATCTAAAAACAAAACAAAACAAGACAAAACAAACAAACAAAAACAGAAACACCGGGATCTCTCTGCAGAAAAGAGGATCCTCTCTCTTCAGTAAAGAGGATGCAGGAACTATGAGGCATGGCTTTGAAGAGGATGTTGTATAAGTTCTCCAACTCTCTTTAAATTCTTTCTGCTGTCTGAGGAACGTCATGAACCTGACTTAGAAACCTCATTTTTTCTGAGTCTGAAGCACATTTCTGATACAGAAAGGGACTATGTGGGATTCTGCCTTTGAAATTCAAGATTTCTTTCTGCCTTGTGTGAGCCTCTTTGTAGCCAATATTCTGGCAGTTTTTAAGTAAAACTTAACATATATTTCAAATTTGTATTTGAGTTGATAATCTGAACCCATGTGTTAGCTTACTCACCAAACTGACTACTATTTACATATACCAATAGTTGATAAAGAATAATTGGGAAAAAGTTGTGGATTGGGAACTCTAGCATAGTTGTACAGATTCCGTAATTATGGTTGACTGGTGTGTCTGCATCTCTGTTTCCATGTCATCTCTTGACACGAAGGTTAGATCTCTGGAAATTCACTTCATAAAATTCTGTGAGGCAGCAACCATTGGATTGCAGGCTGGTAACCTAAGAAATTGGTGGCATGTCCCTATTAACAGATGGTAGAAGAAAATGAACATTGTGGCGTTAAGGCCCAAGAAAATTTCAGTCAGACAACTTAGAGCTGTTCAATTTTATAGTAGTGGGAATTGAATTCTGCCAAATATGATGTGAATAGACTGCTCACTGCATTGCTCACTGTTCTGGGTCAGTCTCAGCCTATCAATAACCAATGTTGTACTTAGATCAGTGTTCATGGTCTTATTTTGATTGAAAGATGCCCTTCAGCACCAACCAGCAGGAAACCTTGAAAAAAATAAAAAATATATATTAGTTACAAAACCTGAAAATTAGATAGCATACCTGAGGCCACACAGTGAAGTTACTCAGAGAGAGAGAGAGAGAGAAAGAGAACACAGGCCTGCAGTTATGCTTTTATTGGGGTAGAGAGTGGGGACCTAGAGTTTTGAGGGCTCATTCTTCATTGGTGAATTTAAATTATAAGAGTGGGAATTTAAGCTCCAGAAAAGAGAGGAAAACAACAACAACAAAAGCAAATACAAAACCAGTGGTCCAAATGGTCAGTTATCAAAAATAACCAAGATCTCTAAACCTCTGTAGGGACCTGGCTTTCTGCTTATTTATGTGGCTGGCAATGAGTTCATCTGAGATAGCAGCTTTTGATATGGATGCCTCTTTGAAAAAGATGTCTCAGAAAAGGAAAAGAACTGGCAGGATTAACACTACACTGACCTCACCTCACCTTCAACAAGTCATTTCTGAAGATTTGGTCCTCACATCTATTGCTGAAAGCTTTCCAATTTCTAGCCACAGAGGGCTTTAATGGCTTTGAAAATCAGAAATAGCCACTACATTGTATATAAAAAATGAGATCAGCTTAACTGATAGTTCATTTAGATGTTTATTACATGGTCTGAATCATTTGGATCCTCTGAGAAAGAGATACCAGGATGGAATTAGATGTGCAAGATATTTACTGGGAGAGATTTCTGTGGAAGAAGCAGGAGTAAACAGGGAGTACCTTTAGACTGCAACAGAACTCGAACTCCTGAGACAGGAGAAAGGGAGGGAGGGGTAACTGCTATGAACTGAATAATGTCCCCCTAAAAGTTGTGTGGAAGCCCTACTCCTCAATGTGACTGTTTTTGAATGTAGGTCCTTTGGGACCTAGGTTTAGAAGAGGTCATGAATGTGTGTCCCTACGATAGGACTAATGTCCTTAGAAGAAGGAGAAGAGACCAGAGCTTCCTCTGTCCATCATATGAGGATACATACAGAAAGAAACAATCTGTAAGAGGAAGAGGGCCTCAGCTGGGCACCAAACTAGCTGGCACCTTGACCTTCAACTTCTCAGCCCCCAGAAATATAAGAAATACATTCCTGTTGTTAAAGCCAACCTGTCTCTGGTATCCAGGTAGAGCAGTTATGGTATGACAACACATGAAGAACTTCAGGCTACAGCAAGTTCTGAGAAAACATCACTCACTGTGATAGTAAAGCAGCAAGCAAAATTTGTCAGTTAGAACTTTTCATTGGGTGGTAATGGACCCAGCCTTGTATCCCTGCTGGGCCCAGTTTGGCTAGGACAAGTCTTGGAGAAAGGTGGTAATTATTTCTATTGTTTAATTATAATCATCATTTATAATCTCCTGTCACCACATTTCAAATTTTTAATTATATGTCAGAGATGTGTGTAAGAGAATTGTAGTTCCTGCAGTAATATTATTTTCCATGGAAAAGTGGTTCCTGGGGCACCTGGGTGGCTCAGTTGGTTAATCGTCTGCCTTAGGCTCAGGTCATGATCTCAGGGTCCTAGGACTGAGCCCCACATCAGGGTCCCTGTTCAATGGGGAGTCTGCTTCTCCCTCTCCCTTGTGCTCCTGTTCTCTCTCATTCACGTTCTCTTTCTCAAATAAAACAAATTATTTTTTAAAAGGAACGTGGTTCCTTTGCCTCTGTGAGGCAAATAAGGTGATATGATGGTAACCTTAGCCAATCAGGAATTGAGCTTAGCTTGGGTTGTTGCAGTTTTAGTAAGATTCTGTCTACTTAGGTGTTTCCTTATTTCTCATCAATGGCCTTCTGGGTTGGTGATTATTGAGTGCAATGGTTTTTATCTTCTTAGCTGGGAATCTTTCCAGATTTGGTTTTGCCTTTTGGGAGTTTACAGTTTAGCTCCTTGGCCTTCACCCACAAGGCTTTTGAATCTAGCACATGTCTTAAGGAGACTTTTGTACTTGATTCAATTCCCCTTGTCTAGTGGGGCTTCGATTCCTAAGTACCAAAGACCATGGGAGATTATACTTTGTCCATTTAGATGTCTCAGGTCTAGCCTTCCAGCTGTCTGTTATACCACAGATATCAAGGAATCTCTTATGGAGAAAGCCAGGTGTGCATTTGGGGCTACTCTAATAAATATGCTGATACAGCAGCTCTCATAACCACCACAGATACCATCATTTCTCTGTTCCACAGCAGACTTTCACTACTTAGGTCATGCCTGATCCTTAGTCCCTGCCCAGAACTGACAAATGCCTCCAGTGAAGAAAGTGGTTGGCTATTGGCAATGACCAAAACAAGTCGAACTTTAATTTATCTAGTCCTTTCACTAGATGTGTTTTCAAATAGGTTTAAAATATGATTTTGGTATCAATAAGAATAGGTCCACACCCTGTCACCTAATAGTAAAATTTACAAGTCTTAGCGACAAAGAGAAAATCCTGAAAGCAGCCCAGGAAAAGAAGTCTGTAACATACAATGGTAAAAATATTAGATTGGCAGCAGACTTATCCACAGAGACCTGGCAGACCAGAAAGAGCTGGCATGATATATTCAGAGCACTAAACGAGAGAAACATGCAGCCAAGAATACTATATCCAGCTAGGCTATCATTGAAAATAGAAGGAGAGATTAAAAGCTTCCAGGACAAACAAAAACTAAAACAATTTGCAAACACCAATCCAGCTCTACAGGAAATATTGAAAGGGGTCCTCTAAGCAAAGAGAGACCCTAAAACTAGTAGATCAGAAAGGAACAGAAACAATATACAATAACAGTCACCTTACAGGCAATACAATGGCACTAAATTCATATCTCTCAATAGTTACCCTGAATGTTAATGGGCTAAATGCCCCAATCAAAAGACACAGGGCATCAGAATGGATACAAAAACAAAACCCATCTATATGTTGCCTACAAGAAACTCATTTGAAACCCGAAGACACCTCCAGATTTAAAGTGAGGGGGTGGAAAAGAATTTACCATGCTAATGGACATCAGAAGAAAGCAGGAGTGGCAATCCTTATATCAGATCAATTAGATTTTAAACCAAAGACTCTAATAAGAGATGAGTAAGGACACTATATCATACTCAAAGGATCTGTCCAACAAGAAGATCTAACAATTGTAAATATCTATGCCCCTAAAGTGGGAACAGCCAACTATATAAACCAATTAATAACAAAATCAAAGAAACACATCCACAATCATACAATAATAGTAGGGGACTTTAACACTCCCCTCACTGAAATGGACAGATCATCCAAGCAAAAGATCAACAAGGAAATAAAGGCCTTAAATGACACACTGGACCAGATGGACATCACAGAACTATTCAGAACATTTCATCCCAAAGCAACAGAATACACATTCTTCTCTAGTGCACATGGAACATTCTCCAGAATAGATCACATCCTCGGTCCTAAATCAGGTCTCAACTGGTATCAAAAGATTGGGATCATCCCCTGCATATTTTCAGACCACAATGCTCTGAAGCTAGAACTCAATCACAAGAGGAAATCTGGAAAGATCCCAAATACATGGAGACTAAACAGCATCCTTCTAAAGAATGAATGGGTCAACCAGGAAATTAAAGAAGAATTCAAAAAATTCATGGAAACAAATGATAATGAAAACACAACGGCTCAAAATCCGTGGGACACAACAAAGGCAGTCCTGAGAGGAAAATATATAGCGGTTCAAGCCTTTCTCAAGAAACAAGAAAGTTCTCAGATGTACAACCTAACCCTACACCTAAACAGCTGGAGAAAGAACAAGAAAGAAACCCTAAACCCAGCAGGAGAAGAGAAATCATAAAGATCAGAGCAGAAATCAATGAAATAGAAGCCAAAAAAACAAATGAACAGATCAACGAAACTAGGAGCTTGTTCTTTGAAAGAATTAATAAGATTGATAAACCCCTGGCCAGACTTATCAAAAAGAAAACAGAAAGGACCCAAATAAATAAAATCATGAATGAAAGAGGAGAGAACACAACTAACACCAAAGAAATACAGACAATTATAAGAACATACTATGAGCAACTCTACGCCAACAAATTTGACAATCTGGAAGAAATGGATGCATTCCTAGAGACATATAAACTACCACAACTGAACCAGGAAGAAATAGAAAGCCTGAACAGACCCATCACCAGTAAGGAGATTGAAACAGTCATCAAAAACCTCCAAACAAACAAAAGCCCAGGGCCAGACGGCTTCCCGGGGGAATTCTACCAAACGTTTAAAGAACTAATTCCTATTCTCCTGAAACTGTTCCAAAAAATAGAAATGGAAGGAAAACTTCCAAACTCATTTTATGAGGCCAGCATCACCTTGATCCCAAAACCAGACAAGGATCCCATCAAAAAAGAGAACTACAGACCAATATCCTTGATGAACACAGATGCAAAAATTCTCACCAAAATACTAGCCAATAGGATTCAACAGTACATTAAAAGGATTATTCACCACGACCAAGTGGGATTTATTCCAGGGCTGCAAGTTTGGTTCAACATCCGCAAATCAATCAACAGCACATTAATAAAAGAAAGAACAAGAACCATATGATACTTTCAATAGATGCTAAAAAAGCATTTGACAAAGTACAGCATCCCTTCCTGATCAAAACTCTTCAAAGTGTAGGGATAGAGGGCGCATATCTCAATATTATCAAAGCCATCTATGAAATACCCACCGCAAATATCATTCTCAATGGAGAAAAACTGAAAGCTTTTCTGCTAATGTCAGGAACACGGCAGGGATGTCCGTTATCACCACTGCTATGCAACATAGTACTAGAAGTCCTAGCCTCAGCAATCAGACAACAAAAAGAAATTAAAGGCATCCAAATCAGCAAAGAAGAAGTCAAACTATCACTCTTCGCAGATGATATGATACTATATGTGGAAAACCCAAAGACTCCACTCCAAAACTGCTAGAACTGGTACAGGAATTTAGTAAAGTGTCAGGATATAAAATCAATGCACAGAAATCAGTTGCATTTCTCTACACCAACAACAAGACAGAAGAAAGAGAAATTAAGGAGTCAATCCCATTTACAATTGCACCCAAAACTATAAGATACCTAGGAATAAACCTAACCAAAGAGACTAAGAATTCATACACAGAAAACTACAAAGTACTCATGAAAGAAATTGAGGAAGACACAAAGAAATGGAAAAATGTTCCATGCTCCTGGATTGGAAGAATAAATATTGTGAAAATGTCTATGCTACCTAAAGCAATCTACACATTTAATGCAATTCCTATCAAAGTATCATCCATTTTTTTTCAAAGAAATGGAACAAATAATCTTAAAATCTATATGGAACCAGAAAAGACCTCGAATAGCCAAAGGAATGTTGAAAAAGAAAGCCAAAGTCGGTGGCATCACAATTCCGGACTTCAAGCTCTATTACAAAGCTGTCATCATCAAGACAGCATGGTACTGACACAAAAACAGACACATAGATCAATGGAACAGAATAGAGAGCCCAGAAATAGACCCTCAACTCTATGGTCAGCTAATCTTTGACAAAGCAGGAAAGAATGTCCAATGGAAAAACGACAGCCTCTTCAACAAATGGTGTTGGGAAAATTGGACAGCCACATGCAGAAAAATGAAATTGGATCATTTCCTTACACCATACACGAAAATAGACTCAAAATGGATGAAGGACCTCAATGTGAGAAAGGAATCCATCAAAATCCTTGAGAACACAGGCAGCAACCTCTTCGACCTCAGCTGCAGCAACTTCTTCCTAGGAACATCGTCAAAGGCAAGGGAAGCAAGGGCAAAAATGAACTATTGGGATTTTATCAAGATCAAAAGCTTTTGCACAGCAAAGGAAACATTTAACAAAACCAAAAGACAACTGACAGAATGGGAGAAGATATTTGCAAATGACATATCAGATAAAGGGCTAGTGTCCAAAACCTATAAAGAACTTAGCAAACTCAACACCCAAAGAACAAAGAATCCAATCAAGAAATGGGCAGAAGACATGAACAAACATTTCTGCAAAGAAGACATCCAGATGGCCAACAGACACATGAAAAAGTGCTCCATATCACTCGGCATCAGGGAAATACAAATCAAAACCACAATGAGATACCACCTCACACCAGTCAGAATGGCTAAAATTAACAAGTCCGGAAATGACAGATGCTGGCGAGGATGCGGAGAAAGGGGAACCCTCCTACACTGTTGGTGGGAATGCAAGCTGGTGCAACCACTCTGGAAAACAGCATGGAGGTTCCTCAAAATGTTGAAAATAGAACTACCCTATGACCCAGCAATTGCACTGCTGGGTATTTACCCTAAAGATACAAACGTAGTGATCCGAAGGGGCACATGCACCCGAATGTTTATAGCAGCAATGTCTACAATAGCCAAACTATGGGAAGAACCTAGATGTCCATCAACAGACGAATGGATAAAGAAGAGGTAGTATATATACACAATGGAATACTATGCAGCCATCAAAAGAAATGAAATCTTGCCATTTGCGACGACGTGGATGGAACTAGAGGGTATCATGCTTAGCGAAATAAGTCAATCGGAGAAAGACAACTATCATATGATCTCCCTGATATGAGGGAGAGGAGATGCAACATGGGGGGTTAAGGGGGTAGGAGAAGAGTAAATGAAACAAGATGGGATTGAGAGGGAGACAAACCATAAGTGACTCTTAATCTCACAAAACAAACTGAGGGTTGATGGGGGGAGGGGGGTTGGGGGGGTGGGGTTATGGACACTGGAGAAGGTATGTGCTATGGTGAGTGCTGTGAAGTGTGTAAACCTGGCGATTCACAGACCTGTACCCCTGGGGATAAAAATATATTATATGTTTATAAAAAATAAAATTTAAAAAATACTAAAATATATATATATATATGATTTTGGTGACATACCCATTTTTCTAATTGTTGCAGAAAAATATGGTCTCAGTAAATTTATCAATTTATTATTTTATGCTTTCTGGGTGCTGAGACCTAATTAGAAATACATCTTTGTCTCTCTCTCTCTCTCTCTCTCTCTCTCAGATCATAGAGGAATTTCCCCATTTTTTCTGCTCATATTTAAAAAGATTTATTATTTTTGCACTTAGATGTTTAGTCTAATTGGAATTTGTCCTTCTGTGCAATGTGAGACATAGATCAAAATTAGTTTTCAAATGGCTATTTCAGTTGTCAACATTATTTACTGGTTAATTATAGCATTTTCCTACCTGAGTTGAGATGCTGATTTTCCATTACAGTAAATACCTATATATGTTTTGGTCTATATTTGGAATTTCTATACATTTACATTGACTTTTCTGTTTGCTAATAAAAGTGCTATTGATATGCATCAATACCTGGAAGGTGCATTCTCTCTCATTTCTCCTCTACTTCAAAATTTCCAAGGTTTTTCTTATTAGTCTACGTAAAACAGCATTTTATTGTGGTCTCATTAAATATAAAATAACTTGGAGAAAATTGAAGCCTTTATGATGGTAAATCTTTTCATCTAAAATATTGTATTTATTTCCATTTGTTCTATAATTTTTTCATGTAGTTCAGTAGTTCTTTAAAATATTCCATATGTGTATCTTCCACTTTTCTTATTTACTGTATTTCTAAGAGTTTGATCTTTGTTGCTGCTGTTATGATAACTGGTGACTTTCATTTTTCCTTCTAAATGATATCTAGAAAAGCTATTGATGTTTGTGCTAATTCAATTGTTGAGTAACTAGCTTGTTAAGTTTTTAGGTTCTTCTCTTGGATGTCACACCTATGTAATTATAGAATCCATTAAAATAGTAAACATTTTAATTATTTATGCATCATTTTTAACTTTTAACTTTATTCTCCTAAGGGCTTTGCATAGCACCATTAGTAACAGTTTATAAAATTATAGTGTTAGGGTTCTACGTTTCTTGTTTTTGACTTGGGAAATGTTTTGCTGTTTTCTCATTAAGTATGCTGGTTTGGCAAGTAACATAAATATATTTTATAGATTTGGAAGGACTTATCTATTTCTATTTCTTGAGAATTTTATCTTTTTTATTATTGAGTATTACAAATATATAAGAAGGTACAAAAACATAAATATATGTGCTGGTAAATGAATCGCCACAACACAAAACCTATATAACTATCAGGAAGGTCACAGGAAAAGTAACTGCCAACTTTTAAAAGCATTGCTTACATAGTCTCTCAATAACTACCCCTCTTTTATTACTGAAGTTGAATACTATTCTCACTTCTAACTGTGTGGTTTAGTATTGCTTGTAAGTAATTTTTAGGGTTTGCTTCTTTTCCTTGACGTTAAATTTGTAGGATTCACCCATGTGGTTGAGTTAATTTTTATTGCTCTGTAATATCGACTGTATAAATTTACTAGATGTCGTATACCTCACTTACTGTTGATGGATATTTGGGATGCTTTCAATTTGGGGATATTATAAAAATGCCACTGTGAATATTCTTATATGTATTGTCTAGGTAGACATTTGCATGTTGAATATATATCTGGGAGTAGAAGCACCAGGTGTTAGGGAATACATACACTCCGGTGTTAGTTGGTCCATTTCACATAGATAGTTTTCTTAGATGGCTATAAAATTTTTACTCCCACCAGCAATTTTTGGGAATTCCAGCTGCTCATGTGCACAGCAAAACTTGCACTTGTTGAGTTAAGGACATTTTAAAGCTAAAAACCGGAGAGGAAAAAAGATCATTCAATAATGATGAAAAGAACAAATGGTCAAGAATACATATTTGTCCTATATACGCAGTGAAATATCAACGTAAAATAAACATTTAGTAGAGAATTAGTAGAATTAATATAGTGCCATGATAGAGTGATATTTTAACATACTCCTCATAAACTAAGAAGTCCATAAAGCCAAAAAATGAGTAGGAGTAGAGAAAATTTTGATAACATGATAAATGAGGTTGTTTCAATAGACATATAAAACCCCATTACTAAAATATTGGCGTGCACATTTTCCCAAACCCATTTGGAATATGAACAAGTGAATTTTAGGTATCATATATACATACTTCCAATGTAAATACTAATTAATAGTAATAATGAGGAAAGATAAACAAATTTTAAGTGTAAGTATTTCTTATCTATGAAAATATAAAATGACATACAAAGGAGTGAAATGTCAGCAGTAAATATTTTCTGAGTCTCAAATTCTGACCCTTCATTGCCACTCCTTGGTGGTTACTAATATTAATAGTTCTTACTGTGTTTTTTCAAAAATGCATAATTTTGGATGCTAAGAAATGATATAACATATTGTAAGTTTTTTTTTTAATTTATTTACTTTTTTTATTTTAGAGAGAGTTTTGTGGGGAGGGGCAGAAAGAAAGAATCTCCACGGACTGTGGAGACCCATGCGGGGCTCAATCTCATAACCCATGAGATCATGACCTGAGCCGAAACCAAGAGCTAGATGCTCAACCAACTGAGCCACCCAGGAGCCCCAACATATTGTAAGATCTTATTGGTTTTCTTTGTTTTTACAAAAATGGGTCATATTATACAAATGATTATTCAGCTTTATATTTTTTACCTAAGAGATATCTACCGTCATGTACACATGTTGATATTTCAATATATGTTAGATTAAAAAAGATAATTTTCACAATATGTTTGTGTGTGTGTGTGTCTGTGAACACACATTATTTTTTTTTATAGCTGAGTAGATTTTCATTACATATGGTGCCATAATCATCTACTATACGGTAAGGGGTGGGGACATCTAAATTAAGCTATTTAGAGAGCAGTACATCCATTTTGTCACTTGAAATATTTCTTCCAAAAGTCAGGAAATAAATATAGTAAGGCAGAAAATCAGGGGGGATGTGTTTACAAATGACTTCAGCCTAAGCGCTTAGACGAGCTACTTATCTATGAATATACGTGAAGTAGTATTTATGTGACACATGAGACAGGACAAAACCACTATTTGCTTATTAATTCCCTGCTTAAAATTTCCATTGACTTTCTGACACAACTTGATAAAACACAAACTTCGCATAGATTTTTCAGAATTGGATCTGACATAGCTTTCCATCTGAGTTTGTGTAATTCCACAACCACAGCCCTCCTACACCACTGCTATTCCCTGGGGCTCAACATTCTCCTCTGTGGCTCCTAGACTCCACAGGGTTTTTCCCCTCACTGCCTGGAATGCCTGTGGGAAAACTTTCCTCTTGACACTTTCCTATAAACCTTTCAAGTGACCCCTGTAATATCACCTGCATTAACTCTGACGTCCCCTCAAAAGATTTTTATGTTTTTTGATTTGCTCCAATCTGAGACCTCCATTGTTATTTCTCTATGACTTACATGGTTATATCTCATTATTATCATTATTATAAAACAATAAATAATAAAAATAAAATAAATATAAAATAAAAATTAAAAAAAAATAAGCTTTGTAAATAATTACTTCTCCTTCCACTTGACCCTAAATCCTTACAGCATGTGAATTGCCTCTTGTTAGTCTTTGTATCTGTATTGTCTAGCACAGCACCTCACTAAAACATTGACAAGACATGTGGAATTGGAATGAATAATTGAACACATTTATAGTTCTGGAGTAATATTTCATGTTCCCTGATATTCTGCTTTTTCCTTATCGAGTATTGATTGGGCCATCTTATGATCCAAAAAAAAAAAAAAAATCCCATTTCTAAAAATGCTTCTTAAACTTTATACTTCAATCATATTAGAACCCTAAACACTTCTGCAGTATTTTTTTATTCTTAAGAATATCTTCAATAATTTCCTTCAATAAAATGTGAATTGATTTTCACCTCCTATAAATCAGAGTTGCTTTTCTCACCTTACCATGGAAATTCCTCACTGCGTCTTCTAGAAGGAATACATTCCAAGCCTAAAAACATTTGCAGCTCCTGAGTGTGCATAGTCCCTGCTCCATTATTCCCTGCTGTGTCTGCAGCGCCTGCTGATGGAGGAAGTGCCTTGAGTTTCTCCATTCAGTAAGATTCTTCTTCCTGCACAAAACTTTTTTTATAAATCCAAATATTCATTGTGCAACACCAGTAAACAAAATGCTATGAACAATGTACATTGTTCTGTAGTGTAAAAGAATGAAAACATCATTTTGATTATTTTATACAATGCCACTGCCATTTGGCAATACTTAGTAAGAGTCAAAAACAACAATTTAGGGCAAAAACATAGCTCAGGAAACAAATAGGATTTATGGATAAAGACGCATGTTTAGATGTTTAGTGCAGTGTTTGTTACAATGGTGAAGAATTTAGATATAGCTCAAGCATCCAGAATAAGAACTGTTAAATACCATTGTGGATGTCTATGTGTTTGTGTATATCACAAAGCCACTAAAAAGCATGTTTGGTAACCGTGCATCGTATATCAGACACACACAGTATGATGTGAATTTTGACATATTGATCAATTCTTAGGAATAAAATCAGAAGTGAACAAATCAAAACACTCATTCTTGAAGTATTTATTTGTAGCTCTTATTTTTTCCCCCGGCGTTTATTTTTTAAATATTCTGTAGTAAACATGTAATTTTTTATAATCAAAAGAAAATCCCATTGTAATTTAAAAATAATGGGAGAAAGAAAAATAGGTCGTTAGCAAAAAAACACAAAAACAATCTCTCGCATAATCTTTTGGGCTTTACCAAATGCACAATGCTTGTTTATTCATATTACATAAAGCATATTTTCATAGACACATGCATATCATCTGGGCTGTTTTCTGCAGTTATCCACAAATTGTTTCATCTCTCACTTTCACTGTGACCTCTTTGGGTATGTAGTGCCAGTGACAAAATATCTTTGTAGTGAATTCACTTTAGGGCAAGTGCTGTGATGAGCACTGGGTGTTATATGCAACTAATGAATCATTGAACACTACATCAAAAACTAATGATGTACTATATGTTGGCTAACTGAGCATAATAATAATAATAATAAAAAATTCCAAACAAGTCACTATCACCAAAGAGACCAAACAAGCATTTCCTGGTTTTCTTTCTTTTCTTTACCCTTCAAATATTGTTCAGTCATTTTGCGATGGTCTTTGTCCAATCTTTATTATTTTAGAAGATTCCAAATGTTTAGAGACAATCAATTTGTGGGTTGTCTTTATTTGAAAGTTACAAAAGCAGCAAAAGAAAGCCCAGTTTGGTGTCTAGACATCATTGTTCAACGTTGCAGCCCCACAGTCTTTGAGATTTCAGAAATCTATTCTTGTGACTTTAAGAAATCTACTTTAAAAAGTGTTAAGTGTCTATGCAGAGCTTGCCAGCAAGGTATTTCTCTAGCAACTAAAGCTCTTATACTTAGAAATATTACTATTTAGTGATAGCTGAGTGTTAATGGGGGCTAATGAATTATTAAGAGTTATTATTTACTAAAAAAAAAAAATCCCATGATGCACAATTATAAAAGCATTGATACTTTTTTACATACTTATTAGGAAGGAGGATAATATGTTTCTTGTCATTAAACATAAGCTCATTTATATTTGTGTACTCTTCTCATTCTAAAATAAGTCAACTTCTGCTGATTTTATGTTCCAGCTACGAATTTCTTTGTTAGGATTTTAGTGTTTGCTGTAAAATTTTGTAAGATACAGTATCGCCAGGCTGGGGTTTGGCCTCCTTGAAGTGGTAGAATCCAGATGGCGTATAGAGAAATTGATACTCAATTACTGAGGAGAGATAGAAATTTGGTAGTCACTGAATGTCCTTACAACTAGAGTGGAGCCATGTTATTACTCCTGGTCAATGAACTGTGAGCAGAATTAATGTGTCACTTCTTGGCAGGTGTAATTAAGAATCTCTTACATCTCTCCTTCCCGGCTGCCATAACCTTGGAGGCAGCCTACCTCAGATGGCAAAGTTAAAAGATGGGGAAAGACTGGCTAACTTATATGAGATTTTAGAGATTTGTTTGACTCCATAGTAGACCAAATCTGACCTGATACACCCATGCTTTAGAATTAATATGATCTCACTATTACTATAGTGGTACCTATTAAGGTAATGACACAATCATTAAATTTAGCCAAGGTATTGGGTTAGAAAAGCACATGTTAGGATAAGATGGAGTCATTGCTCAAAATCTGATGCCAATATACATATTCCACCAAAAATACTCAGCTATTTTTCTTCATTTTCAATACTTAAGTTTGTGAGAGTCTTGAATGAAGGAAATGCAATATAAGACAGTTGCTGTGATGAGCACTGGGTGTTACACATAAGTAATGAATCATTGAACACTATATCAAAAACTAATAATGTACTTATACAATGGCCAAATGAACATAATAATAATAATAACAATAATAATAATAAGATAAGCAAGCAGGCAATCCAGGACACGGATTTGAGTGACAATGGAAATAGAAGAAAACAATAATCTACCACTAATCTGAAGTATAACCAAAGGAAAATACCAAGGAAGGATACTGTTCAACCCAAAGGGAAGAAAAAGCTTTTGCATAGTAAAGAAACATACACCCCTGCAATGCAGAGACGACTATTTCCTTTACACAGATGAAGACCTTCGGGATCAGAGGAGTCTAGAAATTGGCAAAGATCATACAACTATAAATATATCCGTTTGTCCTAAGTGTTTAAGCTAATTATACTCAGTGCAGATAAGGATCTGGTTGAATCAGAGCAACCAAGCTCCCTCCAAATAGTAGGTAAAACCTCTGGCAAAGCGATAATATAAAACTCAGAGGGAGAACAGATGTGCTGTGGGTGAACATGCTGTTTTTATAGGCACTAAAGTTTTTCTTAAAATAAATACAGTCATTTAAAGTCTTTGAGTCATGGCTGGAGAAGCACCACATGGAGGTGCTAGAACAATTAAGGGTCCTGTGGGAGAAGAAAAGAACCGGGAGAGATTCTCTGTGGAGCAAATCTTGAATACACAAATTAAATTGTCTGTGAATAGTAGATTGAAACTTCTCTGACACTGGTTCCTTGATAATGCCGAGTTTGCTAATATCCAAAGCCCAGTCTGTAAGCCTGGAATAAGGAAAAGAAGAGTCACATTTTTTTTTTTTAAGATTTTATTTATTCATTTGACAGACAGAGATCACAAGTAGGCAGAGAGACAGGCAGAGAGAGAAGGGGAAGCAGGCCCCCTGCTGAACTGAGAGCCCAATGGGGGGCTCGATCCCAGGACCCTGGGAACATGACCTGAGCTGAAGGCAGAGGCTTTAACCCACTGAGCCACCCAGGCTCCCCAGAGTCACATTTTAACTCCCACTCAATACCATAAATCTTTCTCAATTTAGTGTGAGTGGTTGATCTAACTCTGTATGGTTAGTTTCATCATTTCGTAGGCAGCCAAATGGGAAAGGTTTTAGCAGTGTAGTTTCAAAAATTATATTAAAATAAATAAAAAAATAAAAAATAAATTAAATATATTATAAGGGCCAGCCCTTGGATTTGAATCTTAACTCGTTTATCTGTGTCTCTTTGGGTAAGCTTCTTAATTTGTAAATGTTCCCTTAACTTTCAAACGGAAAGAGTAATTTCTTACTCATACAGTTCTTATGAAAATCAAAAAGGTGTCAGCTTCATAAACTTTCAGCCACAGAGTAGGAGCTCAATGTTAGTTGTCTTTCTTCTCTTATGCAAGAAGGCAGATTGTATGGTCAAGGTAAAAGGTCCCTGGAGTTAAACCCTGGATTAATTTTACAAATTTAATACTTAAGTCCTATACATTTCTACACTGGATGGGTTGTAGAGCCCCTAATAAGAGATGCTTTGGAGATTTCAGTCTTCTTAAGATACTTAACCATTTTATTGAAAATGTAAAACAGTATCTAAAAACAACATTGCTGGCATTACAGTCTCTAATGTCAAGAATGTTCTTTTTAGAGACTACTACAATATTTACCTCTTAAGTGGACATATAACCTTTTCAGGACAAAGTCAATGCAGTTTTTGTATCTTCACTTGGATGTCTAATATCTTATATCTGAAATGTCCCTACTACTCAAATAAAAACATTACAACCCTGTCTTTGTAAATGTGAACTTCTACCCTCTAGTTACTAAGAGCAAAGTTTACTTTTCTTTTTATCTCATATTCCAAAATCAAACCAAAAGCTTATTCTTTAATAATTGCCTTCAAAATATGTGGAATCTTACTACTTTTCACCAAATCTTCTGCCCCCACTGAAGTACAATTCATCACTGATGTTTGCAATTGTCTGCTGAGTGGTCTTGCTCCCACTTAGAGTCCCCCATGGTCTGTTCTCAAAAGACAAATCACAGAGACAGTTTAAAGCATATCAGATTACATCAGGTCACTGCACTGCACGAAAGACTTCTTAGCCTCCCACCTTGTTCTGTATAAAAACTGTAGTCATTGCAAAGGCCTGCGGGACCTCGACGGATTTGGCTCATCATTAACTCTAGACCTCATCTACCAAACTCCTTTCCTCACTCAGTCCAGCCATCTGGCCTTCCTGATGAAGCTCAAAAAGAACAATCTCTTCATCTATAAGTTCCAGAATGCACTTTCCCTGGTTTTCCTACAGTTCACCCTCTTACACTTCAACTCAAATATTGTTGTCTCAGTGAAGCCTTCCCATCTACACTTTATAAAAAAGCAGCAAAAACAACCTATCCCTACAGACCCTACTTTATTTTTCTCCGTAGCATTTATTACCATTTGTAATTCAAATTGCTCACTTCCTGATTCCCCTATATCACTCCCCATCTATTTTGTGTCTTACTGTATCTTCAGTGTAGAACAGTATTGAGTACATATGTTTTCAAACTTGTTGGTTAAAAGAAGGAAGGAAGGGAGGGAGGGAGGGAGGGAGGGAGAGAGGAAAGGAAAAAAAATTGTTGCTTTTCTGAGTCTTTGGATTTCAGAAGAGAAACATGCTTCAGAGGTCATGATCTCTTTCTAGCATAGTCTTTTTAAGATTTCTCAGGTCTTGCAGAAAGAATACATTCACTATTCTAATGAAGCCTCAAAACGTTTTTCCCCAAAACATTTAGAGCAACCTGAGCCTTGAAGGAATAATGTAATCTTAACAGTTTGCCAAGTTATTTACTGATTGTACAAAGCACAACCCCTCCCATGAAGGGGACACTGAAGGTTTTAAGCCTGGATTACCTCATTGGGCAATAAATAACATTCTGGGTACACTAGGCATCTTGTTTCTCTAGAAACATGAGGACCAGTAGTTATTTTCTATCCTGCAGAAATTTTACAGAGTCCTAAGGGACTTATTTATCTTGCCAACAGTAATCAATATTTGTAGCAAATTAGTGGATACACAAATATAGACGTGATAGTCAGCAAAACAATATTGGGAAGAAGGAGCATTGAAAAGTAGCTAGGAAGTATCTGTCTTCCATGGCCTAAGAACTAGCATTGTTGAGAGCTTACCATATTATAGACAATTTGCAAATATTAATTTTACAATGACCTTACGAGGTAAGTACTAGCTGTCCTACTTAACAAGTAAGGAAACAAGCTGGATAAAGCAGAGTGTTTGATCCATGAGTGTACATAAAGTGTACATTAGAGCTGGGAATCAGTCCAACATCAATCTGAGTTCACAGCCCGTGAATGCTCTTGAACATGTTCTCTTATTTGGGAAGTCTTGCCTGTAACATCCCTTTAAATCCAATGAAATAATTGGCCTGACTTTGTAGGAGTCACTCTGAAAATGTATTAGAAAATACATTGTTGTGTTGGTAAAATGAGGGAGTTACACTGGTATAAAACAAAATAATCCAGAATAAGATTTCCCTATGTGGTAAATAAGGTTCAAAAGAATTCAATCTGCTGTCAAAGTGATATTTTAACCATCACTTCCATCACTCCTGAAAAGTAAGATCATGTAAATAAGCTAGGAATTACCTCTCATCATTTTATAGAATGAGGTTCTGCAGAGTTCACGCTGAATCAGAGAAGGAACTCTACATAGCACTCATTAATTTCAAGGGTGATTGCAATCATTAGTTTCTGTCAATTCACAATTGCTTTAAGTGAGTCTAAGGTATATGAGTTTTTCAGATGGTGCTACATTTACATTTGTCTTAAAAATGTAGAGCTTTATCATTCTACCTGGGATTTACTTGGCTTTACCCACCCACTGCCTTTGACAGTTGCATGGATTAGTAAGACTTTTCTTTCAAAACAGTAGATTAGCTCCTGATCTTTTCAGTAGGATACTTGTTTCCCTGTGGAAACTTAAGAAACATTTTTTTAACCGACATGATTAAAAATTGTAATAGATAACAGATTGTGATTTGCTCAGATTCACATTGCGAACTGGCAGAACTCGTCTTCCAGTTCCAAGGCTCTAAACTTGCATTCGCTGTCCTTCATTCTGTTCTTTCTGTGACTCAGTTTTACTTTGTAACCATCAAAAGAAAAATCATGTTTGTTTCCTTTAATACACAAGACGGTAGCGAGGCTCCAGTAAAAGGAAACGGACCTCTAAATGTTTTTGTTTATTTGTGTTTTACAGATAAAAGATGCTTTCAGTCACAAGGAAACCACCAGCAGATTAAAGGAGGAAGCACCAAACTGATCAGGCGGCTTATAGGACTGCGTGAAATGGAGAGGAAAGTCTGTCTGCCGCCGTGCAACACGTTTCATCATCGCGAAAACTGTATGATTGCGCGGCAGTGTCTTCACAGAGCATGCCAGTGGGAGTCCACATTTGGCAAATGAAACTCCAAGTCAAAAGCCTTACTTTTTCTGAGAACAAACTCTCATTACATAATAATGCCCCCAGAGCAGGCCCCTTCCCCAAACTTACTAAATCCTGCCTTTTTTCAAATTACCATTTTTATGGCTTTCACATACATAGCAGAAGGAAGGCTTCAGGTGATGGAATTCAGTCTGATCCTTGTGGCTCTGAATGGTAATTGCACGTTGTCAGTGAATATCCATTACTAGCATATTGCTACTTCATTTCCCCAGTGAAGTGGGGAAGCTAAACCCAGGCAGAGTCACATATTGGAAGCTGTGGAAATAAATTTCTTAGCATAGCAGAAGTGTTGAGAGAAAATAACTTGACTAGTGCACATTCAAGCTTCTCACCTGAGCTAGTAATAATTTGAGGCCAAAGATGAGGAAGTTCTGTGGATAATGTATTGTGTCTTTCTAGTGTCAAGATTGGGTAAAGGCATGGAAGGAAGAGTAAAAGTGCAAGAGATAGAAACCCTCCACAAAGAAGTATCAAGGAAAACAAAATTCTGAAGGAACTTCAATGACGTATGATTTCTATGCAGTGTACTTCATTCATTTAAAGGGCACAGCTTAGGGCACCTGGGTGGCTCAGTTTGTTGAGCAACTGCTTTCGGCTCCAGTCATGGTCCCGGAGTCCCAGAATCGAGTCCCACATAGGGCTCCCAGCTCCAAGGGAGAATCTGCTTCTCCCTCTGACCTTCTCCTCTCTCATGCTCTCTCCCACTGTCTCTCTCTCAAATAAATAAATTTAAAAAATCATTAAAAAAAAATAAAGGGCAGAGTTTAGTGAGTTCTAAAAGATATGCTTACTCATGTAACTATCAAGACATATAATAGTTTATATTATCCCAAAACTTTCCTCACACCCTTTTGCAGTCCATATGTCCTTCTGCTGGCAGATACAGACACACACACAACACACACACACACACACACACACACACACACAATCTGTCAATCTGCTTCTTGTCACTATAGATTACTTTATAGTTTTTATGATTTTAAATAAGTGGAATAATACAATATTCATTTCCCTGCATCTGACCTCTTTTCCCCAGCATAAT
The DNA here is from genome assembly GCF_010015895.1 of Lontra canadensis. NCBI lineage: Eukaryota > Metazoa > Chordata > Mammalia > Carnivora > Mustelidae > Lontra > Lontra canadensis. Next base: position 20,318,032 of record NW_022631005.1, read on the forward strand.
ACATTTGAGATTTATTCATATTTGTGTGTCAGCTGTTTCTTTTTATTGTTGAGTAGAATTCAATCATGTAGATATTATGTATTTTTCCACTAAACTCTTTAAGATTCCATTTATTTATTTGAGAGAGAGAGAGAGAGAAAGAAAGAGAGAATGAACATGTGAGGAGCAGAAGGAGAAGGATGAGCAGGCTCCCTGCTGAGCTCCCTGCTGAGCTGGGACCCTGATGTAGGGCTCAATCCCAGGACCCTGAGATCGGGACCTGAGCTGAAGTCGGATGCTTAACCCACTGAGCCACCCAGGTGCCCCTTTCATTGAACTCTTAATAGATATTCACCTTTTGATGAATTATTTCCAGTTTTTAGCTACCCTGAGGGAAGCTTCGAAGCATATGAATATATGTTTTAATTCCTTGGGGGAAATGCCTACATATTGACAAGTTTTCAGTTATAAGAGACTGTCAGTTAATTTTCAAATATTCCTGACAATCTTAAATCTTGAATGAGAATTCCAGTTGTTCTATATCTATATCACTACTTGGTAAACTCAGTGTTTATCATTTTAGCCATTCTAGTGACTTTATGGTGGTGTCTCACTGTGTTTTAATTTTATTTTTAAAACATTTTATTGTTGTGTAACACACACATAGAAAATGTAAAAATGATAAGTACACATCTGGATGAATCTTCATAAAGTGAACACATAGTGTTACTACTGGTCAGGTCAAAAAATGGAGGGAAGAATATTAAGTCACATATAAGATAATTTGTTGAAGTGACAAGTGATGTAAAGTAAAAAAGAGTAAAACGTTGGAGATTATATGGGGTTTTATTTTAATTCAGATATGAAAAGTCATCCTAAGGAAATGATGATAGAACAAACGATACCTGCACAGAGGAATGGAACAATTCATTCTTAAATCTGAGGAAAGAGGGTCAGAGAGTTCCCAAGCAGGGGTAATGGCAAGTGCAAAGGCCCAGAGGCTTTTTTTTCCATAACAGCAAAATAAAGATCAAGTGCAAAGGCCCAGAGGCTTTTTTTCCATAACAGCAAAAATAAAGATCCCCTGTTTTCATCCATTTCAGGATGGGAGTAGATCATGCAGTTACTATTTCTTGCACTCATCCTTCTTTTATGTATGTCCATTGTTCTAGGTAGTAACATTTTTCTTCTGTCTGAAGGACTTCCTTTAAAAGTTTTTGTTGTGTGACTCTAGAAAAGAGTATGGAGTTTCCTCAAAAAGTTGAAAATAGAGCTACTCTATGGCCCAGAAAGTTGCAATACTAGGTATTTACCCCAAAGATGCAAATGTAGAGATCCAAAGGGACACCTGTACCCCTATGTTAATAGCAGTGATGTCTACAATAGCCAAACTATGGAAAGAGCTCAGATGTCCACTGATAGATGAACAGATAAAGAAAATGTGGTATATATATATACAAGGAACTATTACTCACCCATCAAAAAATGAAATCTTGTCATTTGCCTGAGGTGGATGGAACTAGAGGGCATTATGCCAAGCGAAATAAGTCAGTCAGAGAAGGAAAATTATATGATTTCCCTTATATGTGCAATTTAAGAAACAAAACAGAGGAGCATGGGGAAAGGGAGGGAAAAGTAAAATAAGATGAAATCAGAGATGTAACCACAGAGACTCTTAATCATAGGAAACAAACTGAAAGTTGCTGGAGGGGAAGGGGGTAGGGGAATCGGGTAACTGGGTGCCAGCTGTTAAGGAGGGCATGTGATATAATGAGCACTGGGTGTTATATAAGACTGATGAATCACTGAACTCTATCTCTGAAACTAATAATATACTATACATTTGTTTAAAAATTAAAAACAAACTAAAAACAAACAAAAAAACTTGTTTTTGTTATGTGAGTCTGCTGCTGATGAACGAATTCTTTCAACTTTTATGTCTGGAAATGTTCTCACTTTTATTTTTAAAATATATTTTTGTTGGAAAAAAATAAATCTATTTTTGTTGGGTTAGGAATTACAGGTTGATAATTTTCATTTGTTTTCATGCCTTTAAGATCTTCCTCATTGCTTTCTACTTGCATGGTTTGCCACAAGAAATCTGATGTCATACTTGATTTTCTGTAACTAATGAGCTTTTTGGCTCATTACTGGTCATTTTAAAAAGTATTTTTCTTTATCAATGATTTTGAACAATTTGGTGATGGTATGATTTACTGTCATTTTCTTTGTATTTCTTGTGTTTAGAGTTTGTTGAGATTACGGGTATGCAGACTTAAGAGATTTTTTCAAATTTCTTCAAATAGAAAACTATTTCTTCAAATAATTTTTGTCTCCCTCTCTCCTTTGGGGACATTCATTACATCACTTATATCACCATTTACTGATGCTCTGTTTATTATTATTGTTATTTATTTAATTTTTTACTGTATTTTATTTTAGATTTTAGATTATTTTAGATTTCTACTGCTGTGTCTTTAAGTTCAAGAATCTTTTCTTCTTTAATATTGAATCTGTTATTAATCCCCTCCAATGTATTTGTCATCTCACATTTTTTATTTTTTATTTGTAGAAGTTGGATTTGTTTTTCAGTATTTTCTGTTATTTAATTTTACGAGTGTCTGGAATAAATTATAATAACTCTCTTAATGTTCTTGTCTATTAAGTCTATCATTTGTGGCAGTTATAGGTTGATTTTAATTATTTGATTTTTCTCATTATGAGTTATATTTTCCTCCTTCTATGCATTCTGATAACCTTTGAATGAATGCCAGATACTGTATATTTCAACTTGTGAGGCACTGGGTATTTGTACATTCCTATAAATATTTTGAGTTTTGTTCTAATATGGAGTTAACGTACTTGGAAACAGTTTAATCCTGTTAGATTTTGCTTTTAAGGTTTGTTAGGTAGGACTGGAACATTGCTTCGACTAGAATCAATTATTCTTTACCCCAGAGGGAAGTCTCCTCCGTTTCCTTCCCTTAGTGCCCCATAAGTCAGGATTATTTCCAGTCTGGATGGTGGAAACAAGTACTATTCTCAGCTCCTTTATTGAGCACTGAGCACTGTTACTTCTCTTACTAGTATTTTTCCCAAAATTTGATTAAGTTTCCTCAAACACACGTGCTAATCTGTACTCAGCTGAATGCTGGGTTAGCTGAATGCTAACCTTGAATGAGACATTGTGGGAAATATTTTTGCTTAACCCTCTTTTTTTAAATACCCCTCTCAACTCATATCATGTAACACACTGACATCGTATATTATATTAAATAAAATTTAAAAATAGTTATATGGAGTAAAATTTATTTTCTAATATACTTTAAAATAACTCATTAAACATTTACTAATCTTTAATATACAAGTTTTCTTTCAGTAATTTGGAGTCATTTTTTTTTTCAAACTCTAAATAGTTTTAAGCCTTTGGAGGCATTTAGGTCCTACCTATATGATTAGTGGATAAAATAGACTTATCGTGTGATATATGAGTTTAAGTCTCTATTCTTAAGCAAAAAAACATACCAGTAGAATACAAGGCTTAATACAATACAGTAGCTAAGTAACTGGTAGAGAATATAAATCAGGTATAAGTTGAGGATTTCAGACTAATGGGGTCATTTTATACTAAAGTGGCTTCAAAAGAAAAGAAAAACATTGAGTGGAGTTTTTGTAGAAAATTATGAATGGTAAATTAAAAAGATAGTTAGAAGGAGGAAGTTTTTGTATGGGTTGTTGTAAGTATGATTGGGGTTGTGGTGATGGGGTAGATTGGATATAGTAATAGGAAAACACTGGCCTTATCTGAATAAATAAAATGAGTGAATGCTTATCCTATTTTAATATATTACATAACATAAAAATACTGTTATAAATAAATAATGCCCTTGGTAGTGTGGTCTAAATGATTTAACAGCCTAAGAGGACAAGATAGTACAGGATAGCTAGAGATAAAGACGCATAGAAATTTGGATTCTTTGGGAGTCATTTGGTTCAACTTCACATTCAGTGCAAAATTTCCCCACACCAACACCCCAGGAAATGGGTCAACCTTATTTTTTGTCCAATGGTAGGGAGTTTACTACCTCAGATAGACTGTTCATGTCTCTGCATGTCCCATTCCTTACAAAATTCTTTAGCACAGAGACCCATCCTTGTAGCCTCTCTCTGTTGGTTCTATATCTGACCACTTACTATGGGATGTTTCTTCTCTCTCATAGTCCCTCTGTTTTTGTTTGTTTTTTAACAGCTATCATAACTCTAAATGTCTTCTACTTGTCAGATAACTAGTCATATAGCTAGCTTCAAACGCTGATGTTAACAGTCTGGATTTTTATGTCTCTCTTAACATGTAACACAGACCTTACAGATAAGTCTAGGTAGAGCCAGATCACTGCAGAGCACAGTGGAATAATCGCCTCCATTAATCTAGTCACTAAATGCCTATTAATGTAGCAGAAGCCAGCAGTAATTTTTATGATGATCACATTCTGCAGTTGATCTTTATTTTGAGATAGCATAATACAGTGGTAAGGCCATAAACGTTGGAATTATGCAAACCTATTTCATTGTTCTGCTATGCACAAGCTACGGGGCAAGTATTTTAACTGAATTTCATTTCCTTCCCAGCAAAATGGGGATAATACCCCATACCTTATAGAGCTGTTGTAAAAATAAATTTAGATAAGGTATTTGTTATGACAATCCTATGCTGAATAAATTTTAGTGAGTTTCTGTTCTGCATTAATGTGCTACAAACAGCTGCAGTGAGAACTCAAGCAGATATTGATGAATAGGTTGAACAAAACAAGGCCAAGCACAGAGCATTGGAACATGGCACTCGATGGTTTCCACCTGCCTGACACTGATCTATAAATCATCACCCTGGGTATAGACAAAGAAGCAGGCTCACGTCCGTCCAACGCACTATCAGCTGGCCCTCATTGCTCTGGCTTGTCCTCAAAGACAGCTGAGAAAGTTGTCAAATGGTTTTCTAAAATCCAGATGCATCATGCCTAGGGCATTTTTCTCATCTAGCAGTCTGGTAGCTGTATCAAAAAAGAAAATAAATTTAGTTCGTCATGTTTCATTTACTGAGATCATGCTGAGCCCAAATGTTAAGTTCTTCCTTTTGCAAGTGTTCACAGACCATCTGTTTTGTAATCTGGACTAGACGTTTTGGGGAGTTTACATTAGGTGCCATAATTTTGGCCATCCTTAGTGTTTACCTTTTTAGAAACCAAAGAATCCATCCATCTGTAGTTTCCTGGTTTTCTTCTCTTATTTTCTTTCTAGGGACTTCAGACATTATTCTTTATATAACTTCTGCAGTTAGTAGGAACTTTCAGATTAAAGGTTATTCTCCTTGCAAAGGAAAATGAGAGCCAAATAGATCTCAGTCCCTCTGGTTGCTATCTGTGGACTATTAACCTCAAGCTCTGGATTTATTCCTTTCTTGTTCATTTTATTCTAAACACAGCCTCCTAAACCTTTCTATTGTTCTTAGTGTTTTGTCTTAGTCCACTCTGGGATTTGGAACCCTCTTTGCCTAGTTTTATGGCTCTACAACACGATTTTGTATTTTTTCCCCTAGCTGTTTGATATCCCTTCCTTTTGAAGTCAACTCTCACTGGAATTCTTTTTTTTTTTTTTTTTTTTTTTAATTTTGTGACCAAAATGATTCCCTGAAGCTCTACCTTTTCATACTGTGATCAGTAGTGATTACAGCACCTGCTTTTTATTTTTTCTCCCCTAGAGTGCAATACATTTCCCCTGAGTCTTAGTCCCTTATAAAGCCTCTATGCAGAGGATTACGCCTTCCTTTTCTCCTAGAATCTTGACATTTGTTTTTCTAAATTCACAGACACCGCCCCTGAATAGGAGTAGTATTCTCTGTCTTGGATGTTAAGAATTCTCAAATAGCACTGTTTTTCTAAAACCAAGGTTACCTTGACTTCAACTCTTTCTGTGAGTGCATTTGTTCAAGGGATCCATGTCCATTTTACACCTGAAAATAATATAACACTGTGTGTTAATTATACTTCAACAGGAAAAACAGTCCAGTATCCATGTATAAATGCATTACTTGAGTAACATACTGTAAGATAAGGGTAATAATTAATAATAATTACTATTTTATTATTCATGGAATGTTCCCTTTGTGCCATAGATATTTTAAGCATCTAACATATATTTCTACATACCTCCCCAAAAAATACCACACATCTCTGAAGTGTACTTTAGTTACATTTCAGTCAATTGAGGCTCAGTAAGTTTAAATAATATACCTCAAGTCATAATCAAATAAATGGTGCTGCTAGGACTCAAGGTGACATACCCTGACTTCAGAGTCCACACACTTAAATAACTGTTCAAGAGTTGATCATTTTTTTAGACCTCTGACTTTTCACAGAATGAAATCATAGATACTTAGAGCTCTCACATAACTCCTTATTTTGCCTCTTCTCCAGTTTGTAATTTTGGAAAATTTTGCCCATATTCTTTTCCCACCTTACTCTGTGTGTATGTGTGTGACACCATTTTCTAAGTCTTGTCATATTCAAAAAATGTACATTAGATTTTCATCCATGTATCACTTTGGTACTAGTTGTCTGATATAACTTGTCTTATGTAGATAATCATATAACTTGTTTCCAAATTTGGTTCTAGATAGCTCCTGTCTGATATGCATCCCACTGAGTTTTATGTATTTTATTTTCTGCTTAATGTAGCAGAAGAAAATATCTTTAACTATTGCTTTAGAAAATTAAAAAAAAATTGATCTCATATTTTCCCCCATCTCCTCCTAGATAGTTATACATGGACGACATCTTTATTAAACTTTTAAATCATCCTGGTCAATTAAATTTATATTATTATACAGTGACCACATTATCTCTAGTATTGCTTCTGTTTTGATGTCTTTTTTGTCTGATATTAATATAGCTAATACAACTTTATTTTGGTACATATTTTTCTATTTATATTCTCAATATTTTATGTATGTTTCTTGAATATAATATACAGAAGAATTTTGCAAAGTTTACCCTCAGTTCACCACACTTTTGCAGAATTCTCCTGTATACTGTGTTTAAGAGATATACGTAAAAGACTAAAAATATAAATAGGAAAATATGTACCAAAACAAAGTTGGTTTAGTTATACTAGTAACAGACATTAAAACATTTTAAGGAAATTTTAGATTTATAAAAGAGTTACAAAATATTATGGATATGTCCTATATGCTCTTTAAGAATGCCCTAATGGAAATCTCTATAAACATAGTATAATTAGATAATTATCAAAAGTATGACATTAACATTAAAACAGTAATAATTAAAATAGTCTGACAACTTCTCAATCTCTCCTTATGTTTCATGACTTTATCCTTTGGAGAGTAGTAGTCAGGCATTTTGTAAAATGTGCTTCAATATGGATTTCTCTCTTTCTGTCTCACGACTAAATTCAAGTTTTGTATTTCTGGGACAAAGACCAGGAAGGTGAAAACCATACTTTCTCAGAGTGTCATGCCTGGAGGTACAGGATTTCATTATGTCTTATCACTGATGATGTTCACCTTGATCACTTAGAGTGACATCTGCCTGTTTTTTCCACTGTAAATGTACTTATTTCATGGTTCCATTGCTACTAAAATTCCTTTGTGCTGCCCCTTTGGGGTCAAATCCTACTCTCACCTCTAGTCAAATTCTTAGCAATCACAGATCTTTTTCTTTCCCTATACTTATACCTTTTCCAGAATGTCACACATATATAATTCTACAACTTTGTAGTTGTAGAAATTATTGGTCATTCTCTCTCTTTCCCTCTCTCTTTCCTTCTTGATTTCTTTCTTTATTTTTATGATTTTATTTATTTATTTAACAGAGAACTAGAGAGTACAAGTAGGCAGAGTGGCAGGCAGAGGGAGAGGAAGAAGCAGGCTCTCCAATGAGCAGGGAGCCCAATGTGGGACTCAATTCCAGGACGCTGGGATCGTGACCCAAGCCGAAGGCAGCTGTTTAACCAACTGAGCCACCCAGGAGCCTTCTCTCTGTCTTCCTTTCTTTCTTTTTTCTTTTTCTTTCTTTCTTTGCCATTGTTCACACTTGTTAATGTGTTCATGTTTCTTTAGTGTTTGAGCTTCTGCTTATTTATCTGTCAAAAGATTTTGGACTGATTTTAGGAATAATATTTTGTGTTTGGAAATCTGGCTTTAGCAATGATATGACTTTAAACCATAAATTGCAGAACATTTTGACAATATCATTATAATAAAAAGTTTGTCCATAAAAAAAAAAGTTTGTTCATTTATTCAGCTATTTAATGAATGTATAGTGAATATTAAACTTCTCCTTTTTAGCAGATAATATTCTTGGCAAAGAGAATTCAGAAGTGACAAAGACAGACAAGCCCACTGGACTGATAGAGCTTCCATTTTAACTACACAGAAAGATTAAAGAAAAAAGCAAATTGAGGGACACCTGGGTGGCTCAGTTGGTTAAGTGCCTGCCTTCAGCTCAGGTTGTGATCTCAGGGTCGTGGGATTGAGCCCTGCTTCAGGCTTCCTGTTCAGTGGGGAATCTACTTCTCCCTCTCTCTCTCTCCCTCCCCATCCATCTTGTGCATGCTCTCTCTCTCTCTTTCTCTCTCAAATAAATAAATAAGATCTTTTAAAAAAAGAAAAAAGCAAATAGATACATAAGGCTTTAAAAAAAAGGTTTAGCATAATTAACAAAATAAAATTATGTAATAATTAATTTGGGGGATTACTGTTTGAATTAGTCACAGCAGGACTCTTGGATAAGATAATATTTGGCTATAGATGGAGATATATATATATATATATATATATATATATATATATATATATATATATTAACAAGTTACAGACCCTGACTGATCAGTAAATGGCTTGAAATAAGGGAATGCTTTCTCCATTTCCACTCTAAGTCATTTAAAACTATTCAAGATAATCATTCATCTTAATTCTGGAACATATTATAAACTAGTGTGATCTATAGGATGCCCTTTTATCTTCACATAATTTTAATATGATTTCCATAGAGTAAGGTAAATTAGACTCAAATTTGTGCAGTTAAAAATCACAGAAGATGTTCCAATCAATCAAAGCACTTGATCGCTCATACTGCAAGAGGAGAAAGAGATGTAACTTCATGGTCCATTGCTAATGGGTTGTTCCACTGTTGTGGTTAATAGCATGAGTTTCTTCTACATCTAATTTAAGGTTTTTGAATTAAATAGATTAAAAGATTAGTGGGAGCTCAATGATGTATTAGTGTGTGTGCAACCAATTATGTCTCTTTTTAACTTCATTTTATCACAATCTGAGTTTGTATTAAAAAAACGTTTTGACTTGGCTTAGGAAGGTCAATCTTCAATCACATTGCCCACAGCACAACAAAATTATTTCATGAGATAAGTGTCCTCTGGCACCTTTGATTTTCTGCGTTGGCTGTCAAGGGCAGTAAAGATTACTTAAGACAAATAAAAATACACATGGACAAACATTATTTGTGGGGATTGGAGTTTTAAATTCTAGTCCCATATATATTCCTAATGAAGTAAGTTTCTCTAGTCGCATTATTGGATATTTCCTATTTAATTTCAACATTACTTATTAAAACTACCAGGACTCATTACCCCAGGAGCCTACTATAATTTAAAAGATTCTAGGGTTCTAAAGCCTTTTGGTAATCAAACACTGGGGGAATTTGTCTCCCACATGGAAGACCATAGGTCTTGGGTGATAGGTAATATCCTTGTCCATTCCTGACTTTACACAAATTTTTATAAATTTCCAATTTATATTAAAGTCTCATTTTTTTTCCATCTTACCACAATAATTAGAACAACATAAAGGTGGGTGGGTGGTATAAGATATTAGTAGGCGACTTGCTTCTAGAAATTTTCCTGGGAAATTTGGTATTCCATAGAGGCATAGTCAGATTCCTTGGCACCCTAGCCCATAAACATCCATTTTTAATCTTTCTCAGTTCATAGCCAATTAGCTCTAAGTGCAAGTAACATAGAAAGGCCATTATGCAGATCTATCCATTAAGAGTCATCTTTCTTTAAAGGCCAGTGTGCATATGTATTGGGGGGGTGGAATGGTTCAAAATGTCTGTTCAAATCGCTTGATCTTACAGTTATGTTTATAATTAATGTCAGAACTCTCATTTTTATTCATATTATAACTTGAGATCTCAGGATCTGAGATTCTGTGCTAGTTATGGTTCTATCTTTACCATGATCTTTACAGAGCAATTATTATATGCAACCCCCCCATGTTTATGGAACTTGTACTTGCAGTACTCAAATCACAAACAGTAATGCTAGGGTATAATGTTTATTATCCAAATACTTAGGAAAGATATCCAGAAGTTTAACAGTTCTGAGGCAATTACTTATTTTGCAAACTTCTTTGCGTCTCGAAGTTTTAGGCAATTTTAGCTGAAATAATTTAGTTTAAAATAATCTCAATGTGTCTTCCAACTCAGGAATTTAGGAAATCCCAATAAAAAAGGATTATTTGTGAAGATAAAACATTTTTAAGAAACATGACATATAAACTTACTTAACTGATAACTTGTCTCATATTCATATTAATTGATGGCATAAACCTGAAAAACAGGTTTGATTGGTTTAGTTAACAGGTCTGCCTTTCAAAATACTAGCTATTCTTCAGCCATGAGTTCACAGAATTAGGTACTTGGTTAACCTAGATCATGAACTACTATTTTCCTATGACTTTTATTTTTCTCTTTTGAGTTTATTGTTATTCTCTGAGATTCTCAACTTCTTTTGAAAGCTCTCCCTTCTCTACCATCTGCAAAACTAAATATTTTACCAGTGTTTTCTCTCACTTGGTATTCTTCTTGAGAAAGTCATCCACTCAAGTGTTTTAACTATCATATATGTGTTAATGACAGACCATATATGTTAATCGCTCTCAAACCTATATCTCCAAACTAGACCTCTTTTTTGTGATCCAAGTCCTTAATACTTTCTGCATATCCTTAAAGGAATATCCCACAAACCTCTCAAAAGGGACTATACACACAACTGTATTCATCATCTTTCCCCAAACCTGTTCTCTGTTTCTTATCGTGGTGAATTCCTTCCAACAGCCATCCTCAACTATTATGCTTCACATCCACTCATTGCCCGAGACGTAAAAATAGATTTCCTTAGGCGTTTCTATATTTCAACTGTTATTCTGTTTTGAGACCCTCATTTACTCTTATTTGGACCATTGCGATAATCACCTAATTGATCTTTATACTCTTTTTTTTTTTAAGATTTTAATTGTCATCAAATAAATCTGTAAATTCATCACTATTCAACATCACGTCTAAATTTTGGGAGAAACTTGACAAATATCTTCCAAAGTTTTTTTTTTTTTTTTAATTTTTATAAACATATATTTTTTTCCCCAGGGGTACAGGTCTGTGAATCTCCAGGTTTACACACTTCACAGCACTCACCATAGCACATACCCTCCCCAATGTCCATAATAACCCCACCCCGCCCTCCCAAACCCCCTCCCCCCAGCGACCCTCAGTTTGTTTTGTGAGATTAAGAGTCACTTATGGTTTATCTCCCTCCCAATCCCATCTTGCTTCATTTACTCTTCTCCTACCCCCTTAACCCCCCATGTTGCATCTCCTCTCCCTCATATCAGGGAGATCATATGATAGTTGTCTTTCTCCGATTGACTTATTTCGCTAAGCATGATACCCTCTAGTTCCATCCACGTCGTCGCAAATGGCAAGATTTCATTTCTTTTGATGGCTGCATAGTATTTCATTGTGTATACATACCACCTGTTCTTTATCCATTCGTCCGTTGATGGACATCTAGGTTCTTTCCATAGTTTGGCTATTGTAGACATTGCTGCTATAAACATTCGGGTGCATGTGCCCCTTCGGATCACTACGTTTGTATCTTTAGGGTAAATACCCAGCAGTGCAATTGCTGGGTCATAGGGTAGTTCTATTTTCAACATTTTGAGGAACCTCCATGCTGTTTTCCAGAGTGGTTGCACCAGCTTGCATTCCCACCAACAGTGTAGGAGGGTTCCCCTTTCTCCGCATCCTCGCCAGCATCTGTCATTTCCTGACTTGTTAATTTTAGCCATTCTGACTGGTGTGAGGTGGTATCTCATTGTGGTTTTGATTTGTATTTCCCTGATGCCGAGTGATATGGAGCATTTTTTCATGTGTCTGTTGGCCATCTGGATGTCTTCTTTGCAGAAATGTCTGTTCATGTCTTCTGCCCACTTCTTGATTGGATTCTTTGTTCTTTGGGTGTTGAGTTTGCTAAGTTCTTTATAGATTCTGGACACTAGCCCTTTATATGATATGTCGTTTGCAAATATCTTCTCCCATTCTGTCAGTTGTCTTTTGGTTTTGTGAACTGTTTCCTTTGCTGTGCAAAAGCTTTTGATCTTGATAAAATCCCAATAGTTCATTTTTGCCCTTGCTTCCCTTGCCTTTGGTGATGTTCCTAGGAAGATGTTGCTGCGGCTGAGGTCGAAGAGGTTGCTGCCTGTGTTCTCCTCAAGGATTTTGATGGATTCCTTTCTCACATTGAGGTCCTTCATCCATTTTGAGTCTATTTTCGTGTGTGGCGTAAGGAAATGATCCAATTTCATTTTTCTGCATGTGGCTATCCAATTTTCCCAACACCATTTATTGAAGAGGCTGTCTTTTTTCCATTGGACATTCTTTGCTGCTTTGTCGAAGATTAGTTCGCCATAGAGTTGAGGGTCTATTTCTGGGCTCTCTATTCTGTTCCATTGATCCATGTGTCTGTTTTTGTGCCAGTACCATGCTGTCTTGATGATGACAGCTATGTAGTAGAGCTTGAAGTCCGGAATTGTGATGCCACTGACTTTGGCTTTCTTTTTTAATATTCCTTTGGCTACTCGAGGTCTTTTCTGGTTCCATATAAATTTTAGGATTATTTGTTCCATTTCTTTGAAAAAAATGGATGGTACTTTGATAGGAATTGCATTAAATGTGTAGATTGCTTTAGGTAGCATAGACATTTTCACAATATTTATTCTTCCAATCCAGGAGCATGGAACATTTTTCCATTTCTTTGTGTCTTCCTCAATTTCTTTCATGAGTACTTTATAGTTTTCTGTGTATAGATTCTTAGTCTCTTTGGTTAGGTTTATTCCTAGGTATCTTATAGTTTTGGGTGCAATTGTAAATGGGATAGACTCCTTAATTTCTCTTTCTTCTGTCTTCTGGTTGGTGCAGAGAAATGCAACTGATTTCTGTGCATTGATTTTATATCCTGACACTTTACTGAATTCCTGTACCAGTTCTAGCAGTTTTGGAGTGGAGTCTTTTGGGTTTTCCACATACAGTATCATCCGATTTGGATGCCTTTAATTTCTTTTTTGTTGTCTGATTGCTGAGGCTAGGACTTCTAGTACTATGTTGAATAGCAGTGGTGATAACGGACATCCCTGCCATGTTCCTGACCTTAGCGGAAATGCTTTCAGTTTTTCTCCATTGAGAATGATATTTGCTGTGGGTATTTCATAGATGGCTTTGATAATATTGAGGTATGTGCCCTCTATCCCTACACTTTGAAGAGTTTTGATCAGGAAAGGATGCTGTACTTTGTCAAATGCTTTTTCAGCATCTATGGAGATTATCATATGGTTCTTGTTCTTTCTTTTATTGATGTGTTGTATCACATTGATTGATTTGCGGATGTTGAACCAACCTTGCAGCCCTGGAATAAATCCCAATTGGTCATGGTGAATAATCCTTTTAATGTACTGTTGAATCCTATTGGCTAGTATTTTGGTGAGAATTTTTGCACCTGTGTTCATCAAGGATATTGGTCTGTAGTTCTCTTTTTTGATGGGATCCTTGTCTGGTTTTGGGATCAAGGTGATGCTGGCCTCATAAAATGAGTTTGGAAGTTTTCATTCCATTTCTATTTTTTGGAACAGTTTCAGGAGAATAGGAATTAGTTCTTCCTTAAATGTTTGGTAGAATTCCCCTGGGAAGCCGTCTGGCCCTGGGCTTTTGTTTGTTTGGAGATTTTTGATGACTGTTTCAATCTCCTTACTGGTTATGGGTCTGTTCAGGCTTTCTATTTCTTCCTGGTTCAGTTGTGGTAGTTTATATGTCTCTAGGAATGCATCCATTTCTTCCAGATTGTCAAATTTGCTGGCATAGAGTTGCTCATAATATGTTCTTATAATTGTCTGTATTTCTTTGGTGTTAGTTGTGATCTCTCCTCTTTCATTCATGATTTTATTTATATGGGGTCCTTTCTCTTTTCTTTTTGATAAGTCTGGCCAGGGGTTTATCAATCTTATTAATTCTTTCAAAGAACCAGCTCCTAGTTTCCTTGATTTGTTCTATTGTTTTTTTTGGTTTCTATTTCATTGATTTCTGCTCTGATCTTTATGACTTCTCTTCTCCTGCTGGGTTTAGGGTTTCTTTCTTGTTCTTTCTCCAGCTGTTTAGGTGTAGGGTTAGGTTGTACATCTGAGAACTTTCTTGTTTCTTGAGAAAGGCTTGTACTGCTATATATTTTCCTCTCAGGACTGCCTTTGTTGTGTCCCACAGATTTTGAACCGTTGTGTTTTCATTATCATTTGTTTCCATGAATTTTTTGAATTCTTCTTTAACTTCCTGGTTGACCCATTCATTCTTTAGAAGGATGCTGTTTAGTCTCCATGTATTTGGGTTCTTTCCAAACTTCCTCTTGTGATTGAGTTCTAGCTTCAGAGTATTGTGGTCCGAAAATATGCAGGGAATGATCCCAATCTTTTGATACCGGTTGAGACCTGATTTAGGACTGAGGATGTGATCTATTCTGGAGAATGTTCCATGTGCACTAGAGAAGAATGTGTATTCTGTTGCTTTGGGATGAAATGTTCTGAATATATCTGTGATATCCATCTGGTCCAGTGTGTCATTTAAGGCCTTTATTTCCTTGTTGATCTTTTGCTTGGATGATCTGTCCATTTCAGTGAGGGGAGTGTTAAAGTCCCCTACTATTATTGTATTATTGTGGATGTGTTTCTTTGATTTTGTTATTAATTGGTTTATATAGTTGGCTGCTCCCACGTTAGGGGCATAGATATTTACAATTGTTAGATCTTCTTGGACAGATCCTTTGAGTATGATATAGTGTCCTTCCTCATATCTTATTATAGTCTTTGGCTTAAAATCTAATTGATCTGATATAAGGATTGCCACTCCTGCTTTCTTCTGATGTCCATTAGCATGGTAAATTCTTTTCCACCCCCTCACTTTAAATCTAAAGGTGTTTTTGGGTTTCAAATGAGTTTCTTGTAGGCAACATATAGATGGGTTTTGTTTTATTATCCATTCTGATACCCTGTGTCTTTTGATTGGGGCATTTAGCCCATTAACATTCAGGGTAACTATTGAGAGATATGAATTTAGTGCCATTGTATTGCCTGTAAGGTGACTGTTATTGTATATTGTTTCTGTTCCTTTCTGATCTACTACTTTTAGGCTCTCTCTTTGCTTAGAGGACCCCTTTCAATATTTCCTGTAGAGCTGAATTGGTGTTTGCAAATTGTTTTAGTTTTTGTTTGTCCTGGAAGCTTTTAATCTCTCCTTCTATTTTCAATGATAGCCTAGCTGGATATAGTATTCTTGGCTGCATCTTTTTCTCGTTTAGTACTCCGAATATATCATGCCAGCTCTTTCTGGCCTGCCAGGTCTCTGTGGATAAGTCTGCTGCCAATCTAATATTTTTACCATTGTATGTTACAGACTTCTTTTCCCGGGCTGCTTTCAGGATTTTCTCTTTGTCACTAAGACTTGTAAATTTGACTATTAGGTGACGGGGTGTGGACCTATTCTCATTGATTTTGAGGGGGGTTCTCTGAACCTCCTGGATTTTGATGCTTGTTCCCTTTGCCATATTGGGGATATTCTCTCCAATAATTCTCTCCAATATACCTTCTGCTCCCCTCCCTCTTTCTTCTTCTTCTGGAATCCCAATTATTCTAATGTTGTTTCATCTTATGGTGTCACTTATCTCTCGAATTCTGCCCTTGTGGTCCAGTAGCTGTTTGTCCCTCTTTTGCTCAGCTTCTTTATTCTCTGTCATTTGGTCTTCTATATCGCTAATTCTTTCTTCTGCCTCATTTATCCTAGCAGTGAGAGCCTCCATTTTTGATTGCAGCTCATTAATAGCTTTTTTTATTTCAACTTGATTCAATTTTAGTTCTTTTATTTCTCCAGAAAGGGCTTTTATATCTCCCGAGAAGGTTTCTCTAATATCTTCCATGCCATTTTCGAGCCCAGCTAGAACCTTGAGAATCGTCATTCTGAACTCTAGATCTGACATATTAGCAATGTCTGTATTGATTAGGTCCCTAGCCTTTGGTACTGCCTCTTGTTCTTTTTTTTGTGGTGAATTTTCCCGCCTTGTCATTTTGTCCAGATAAGAGTATATGAAGGAACAAGTAAAATACTAAAAGGGTGGCAACAACCCCAGGAAAATATGCTTTAGCCAAATCAGAAGAGATCCCAAATCATGAGGGGTGGGGGAAGGGGATATAAAGATGTTCAGAAAGAAAAAAAAAAAAAAAAGAAAAAGAAAAAAGAAAAAAGAAACAAATAAAAAAAAGAAATCCAATAATGAAAAAATATAAAAAGGAAAAATATATATATATATTAGATAAACTAGTTAAAAAACGTTAAAAAAGAAAATGGTAAAAGTTAAAAAAAATTAGCAGAAGAAGAGAAAAAAAATTGAAAAAGAAAAAAAAATTAAATTAACTGCAAGGCTAAAGATTCTTGGGGAGAAAGCCATGAGTTCTGCGCTTTGCTTTCTCCTCCTCTGGAATTCCGCGGCTCTCCTTGGTATTGAAACTGCACTCCTTGGTAGGTGAACTTGGTCCTGGCTGGGTTTCTTGTTGATCTTCTGGGGGAGGGGCCTGTTGTAGTGATTCTCAAGTGTCTTTGCCCCAGGCGGAGTTGCACCGCCCTTACCAGGGGCCGGGCTGAGTAATCCGCTCAGGTTTGCTTTCGGGAGCTTTTGTTCCCTGAGCGCTTTCTGTAGAGCTCCAGAGAACAGGAATGAAGATGGCGGCCTCCCAGTCTCTGGCCCATTGGAGCCGAGAGTCTGGGGCCCCACTCTTCAGTGCGCCCTCAGAGAACAGCGCCCGATTGCTCCCGTCACCCTGGCCTCCGGCCGCGCTCCGAGCTGACCGAGCCTGCGAGCAGTTCAAGGTAAACCCGAGCTTAGAGCTCACTCCTCGGCTCTGTCTCTGTAGCCGGCTTCCCCATTCTAATACCTGTAAGCTCAGCGACACTCAAGACACCCCCGATCCTTCTGTGACCCTGCGGGACGTGATGCCACACTGGCCCCGCGTGGGCTTCACCCCGGTTAAGCCTCTGGAGCGATGTCCCTCAGCAGAACAGACTTTTAAAAGTCCTGATTTTGTGCTCCGTTGCTCCGCCGATTGCTGGGAGCCGGCCCCTCCCCCCGCGGTCTATCTTCCCGTCGCTTTGGATTCACTTCTCCGCCAGTCCTACCTTTCAGAAAGTGGTTGATTTTCTGTTTCTAGAATTGCTGTTCTTCTCTTCGATCTCCCGTTGGATTTGTAGGTGTTTGCAATCTTTAGATAAGCTATCTAGCTGATCTCCCGCAACCTGAAGTAGTCTCAGCCTGCTACTTCTCCGCCATCTTGATCTTTATACTCTTAATGGTTCAAGATACCACAATGCTGTTAAGTTGATCTTTACAAAATAAAACCCATCTCATTATTCAACTACTTTAAATCCTTCAGTGGTTTCCCGGTTCCTTTTGGATAAATTCTAAACTGTTCTTACAATACTTTGGCTTATTAAATTATTTTTAATAAAGCAAGCATTTACTATGTTTAGGTACTGTTCTAGGTTCCAGGGACATAGAATTGAACAAAACTTGAATTTGACCTCTATTTACACCTCTAGACTTCCTGTCCCTGAGCCCTTCACTCCAGCCATGCTGAAATCTCTGATATCCCTAGAAAGCAACAGGATCTGCAAAATGGTCTTTTATTACCTGCTTCTTCCTCATGTGATATTTTTCTCATTCACAGATAC
The DNA here is from genome assembly GCF_010015895.1 of Lontra canadensis. Taxonomy (NCBI): domain Eukaryota; kingdom Metazoa; phylum Chordata; class Mammalia; order Carnivora; family Mustelidae; genus Lontra; species Lontra canadensis. The sequence goes on from NW_022631005.1 coordinate 20,336,136, forward strand.
ATCTACCTACTCAAGCTCTAATTATATTCTAAAATTTTTCTTAACTAATGTCTTCTCCAGAATGTCAAAAAAGCTGATAAGTTGGGGGGAAAAAATGGTGAAAGAATCATGGGTCTCTCAGGTTAGGAGAATGGATAACTCTCTTTTCTATGTTTCTCTAGTGTTATGTACCTTCTTCTATTGTAGCATCTTTTCTCAGGACAAAACATCATTTTAAGGATATTTAGAGAATTAAGTTTATGATAAGAAATCGTGCAGTAATAGTAGGAAAAGACAGAATCATGGCATGTCGTGACTCCTAAGAGAATTTTTCCTTTAAGTGCCAGGAAACTTTACTTAATGTTTCTCAAAACCAAGTATACAGTGTGCAGAGTGCACTGACAGAACATTTCTGTGGCCCTTGCAGATTTTTTCAGCAGCTGAGCAAATTCACATTAACAAAAGTCATGTAATAAAGGCAAATATAAAAATGACTTAGCTTTGAGTATGCATTCCTGATGTTAATTATATATATATATATATTTTTATTATTGTGCCCTTGCCCATCTCTACTGCAATGTCATTTTAGTCTTCAGGTTCCTGATCCTAACTAGGTTTCTGTACTTGTGGTTGACCTTGAGAGGCTTCATTGCTTCATCTCTACTCCATACACCTGCAATACAGAGAGAGGGGAAGAAAATCTGAAGCAGACTTCCTGCTGCATACAGAGGGCAATAGGGGGCTCAATCCCACAACCCTGAGGTCACGACCCAACCTGAAACCAAGAGTTAACCAACTGTGCGACCCAGGTGCCCCTATCTTCTACTCTTAAACTGTTCACTCTTTTTAGGCAGAGACAATATCTTGTTTGTTTATATGGTTATGACACTTAGCAAAAGGCTAAAAAAACATGAAACTTGATATTATTATATGATATTATTATATGTTGAATAAATGACTGAAATCATCTGTGAATATTTATTGAGCACTTATTATATGCCAGTCTCTGTATTAGGTGCTAGGGATGCAACAGTAGAGAAGAACAAAGTTCTTGCCCTCTTGAGTCTTAAAACTCTAGTGTTAAAAGAATATAAAGGCAAGGTTGCAGGTTTGCACAACAGAAGCTTTGCTACTGTTACCATTTCAGTATCTTATGGCCTGCCTTATGACCATCCTTTGAAAAATTTATATTTTTATTACTTTAGTCTGGGATTGTTTTTGCTTATTTACATTCTACTCCATTTGTGATCTTCCTAAGATCACATTTTCTCATTAAGAATCCAGGTGCCTGGGTGTCTCAGTTGGTTAAGGATCTGCCTTTAGCTTAGGTCATGATCCCAGGGTCCTGGGATGGAGTCCCAGGTGGGGGAAAAAATCCCTGCTCAGCAGGAAGTCTGCTTCTCGCTCTGCCCTTCTCCCAACCCGCTTGTGTGCTCTCAAATAAATAAATAAAACCTTAAAAAAAGAAGAAGAAGAAGATTCTTGGTTCTTCATAAATAGGGCCACTGCTTAGAGCTGTGTTCGTTGTGCACTTTGCATTCACAAAAACTGTGTTGTGATTGGTATTCCTGAGGTCGTTCGGATCCACAATCAAGCTCACTAACTTGGCAGATTATCAGAATCACTGGGTGAACTTCAAATTACAGATCTCCTGTCTCTCAAGAATCTGATTTAGATTGTCTGGAATATAACCTGATATGTGATGTATTTTAAAGCCATACCTCCTCCCCTCTATCCCTTCAATCCCTCCATCCCTCAACTCATGATTTGATCCATTATGTCTGGAAACCACTACTTTAAGTGGTGGATGATCGGCTTTATGGGGACTCCCTCGAAGACCACTGTAACAATTCTGGCTATATTGTGTAATGCTCATTCTATTTCAAGCCTAAAATGCCTTTAGTATGAATTTAAATTAGCTTTACTCTCCATACATCTACCCAAGACAGACTACTCAAAATCAACTTTAACACATTTGTATAGCCCAGTCTCTATATTTAGTCATGAAGCCATTGATTTAGCCACCATCATTAATTTCAAATTTCTCCTTTTATCTCATTTCTCATAGCCCCTGCCCTAGTTAATTCTGAATTGTGTCTTTCCAGAATGCTTCCAATTATCTCTTAACATTTCCCTCTGCTTTACTCCCAGGGCCTCTCTGATCCAGTTCCAATATTTCCTCATGAGTGATTTGTCTAAAAAGCAAACCTCACTGCCACTCCCAAGCCTAAAAATATTAATTGGCTCCCCATTGTCCATAGCATTAAGTCTAAACTCTCTGACATGAGTTTAAGGTCAGTCTCAATTGAGTTGAATCTATTTTTCTATAATGTCACTAAATATTGTATTTACCCTGTATTTTGTCTACTGCAAGCTACTAGCTTATCCCTAAACACATTATGCATTCTCCTCATTCTTTGTTTATGTTATTTCCTCTGCCTGAATGCCACCTTCTGTTTTATATTTTTCCCCCATCCATCAAGGGACAATTAAAATGTTACTTTCACTTCTCAACTACAATGTGCCTTTTCTTAGTTTTCTGTTTTTTGGGGGTTTTTTTGTTTTGTTTTTGTTTTTGTTTTTTGTAGATTTGTGTTGAACTTGATAGTATGGGCAAATGATCATAATTTAAGTGTTAAAATAAAGACATATATAAAGCTATAATTACCATGCTAATCTAATTTTATAATAATTTTACACACACAGGCACAAATATAGATACCCAGTATGGTGGACTGAGCTGTGACAATCTGATTAATCTGGGACTATGTGGTTCTAGTTTAGTATCTGACAAAAGATGATCTTAAGCAAATTTGGAAAGCAGAAATGAAGTAGCAGTCACTCTGCTCTGAAATTCTTTTTGAGGTCACATGCAGTGATGGGCAGGCACAGATTGCATGGCAGTTTCCAGTTTGGCCTCATTCTTCTCTGCTTTTCATCTAGCTCTTCTGATAGCAGACATTTGTTTGTGAACCTACTACCAACAGGTAATGAATTTATTACCTTCTATTCTAGACCTTTAATCCTATAACTTCCTCCCTGTCCTATTCCACTCATATTGACTCTCTTCCAAAACTGATCCTAACACACAGGAGGAGAGAGAGAGAGAAGGAGTGAGGGAGAGGGTAGGAGATGTGGGAACAGTGATTAAGAATGGATATACAAAAATACTAAATATACATCCCTCAGAGAAAGGCAGCAGAGGCATTAGTTCAAAAGTGATTGTGTGGGGCACCTGGGTGGCTCAGTGGGTTAAGCCTCTGCTTTCGGCTCAGGTCATGATCTCAGAGTCCTGGGGTCGAGCCCCATATTGGGCTCTCTGCTCAACGGGGAGCCTGCTTCCTCCTCTCTCTCTGCCTGCCTCTCCGCCTACTTGTGATCTCTGTCAAATAAATAAATAAGATTTAAAAAAAAAAAAAGTGATTGTGTGACCCAGGTTGATCTAATCTTGTAATTCACAGGGTTTCTGTTTCCCATTAGGCAGTCTATATGTGACTCTTCGCTTTTTATTACCTGAAGGAGAACACTTTCACCAGAGGACCACTGATGACTCCACTTAATTGGAAGTTCGGTTGGCTTTTGGCCAGTTTGGGATCTTTCAGAGACCGCATAAATAGGCACAAAAGATATTACTGTGGGTTGAGGTGACTGACTGTGATCATCAAAAAACTATACAGTGAGAGCAGAGAGAAGTGAGATGTGGTCCGAGATGACCTTCAGTGTGCTTTCTTGTGCCACGCTCACCTTACACAGTCAAGATTGTTCAGTGTCTGCAACCCTCATCAATTAAAGTCTGAGCCACTCACCAACAAGAGACCCCAACCTACTGAGATGCTGAAGAAAAGGGAACAGATAATGGAAAAGGATGTTGTGGAGTCAAAATATAAACAGATCCTCAAGACCAGTTGTGGAAGTAACAATTTAAAAATAAAATGATTAAAAATAAAATGAAAATGGGTAGTAACTACTACTCATTTTCATTTCATTTTTAATGCATCCCCCCCCACCTTTTTCCCCAGTCTTATATCAGGGGTGTTGATTGATGACTTCAATGCAACCAGCTGGTAAGTTGCAAAATTTGAGATAAGTATCACAAGATCAAAAGAGAAATGGATATCTGTTCAGAGCTTCTGAGCACTGAGTTATACAGATGATCTGATTAGATTTCAGGTTTTATCTCCTGGAGATATGAAATATTAAACATTTAGAGTCTCCCATCAAAGTAAGACTGTTTCCCCAAATTAACTGTTTATAATTATAATAGGAAAAAAGGCATTTCATGGAATAAAAAAGAAATGCTTCAACTTTAAAAAAATAACATCTCATTATGAAATTACAGTTCCATTTAGGTTTCTTTTAATACAATCTTTGAAGAATAATTTTCTATCCTTCTAGGATTTGTGACTGTTAACAAAACTGTCATTCTCAACTCTCTCCTTTACTGCATAAGTATTGTCTTGGGATTTTAAATTATTTTTCTTGTCTACTGATATTTAAAACTCTCTCCCCTCTTTGACAGCAGATCCTGGATTTGAATTCTTCAGGTTGCAAAACTACTTTTATTTGTCTCACTCCCCCCTGTGCAGAAGACTCTAAGAGTCTTGTTGCAGAAATGGTCAGGGATGTTTTCGTGGCTTCCTTCCTGGGGTAGATGACACATCTTTAAGCTGAGAAGCCAAGCCATGGGGCCTTGTGAAGGAAGGGACCAGCCCATGTATAAACCAGGGATGAAATCTTTTGAAGACTGCTTTGCTCAGCCAAGAATTGTTTTGAAGGAGCTAGCAGTTGAAAACCGTTGAGATAGATTAGGATCCTATCTAATGTAGAGAGGAAGAAGGTGTGGCCTACCAAGAAAAGGAAGACCATAATCTCAAAAATAAATCTGACAATGTCTTTTACTTCTTAGAATGTAAACATCATTAATATGTAATAAATCATAAAACTGTGTGTGCTGCAAGGTGATGAGACCCTCCTTATGCTTTTATAACACCTGCATTTCACAGTCTCAACAGAAAGCGCTGCTCTGACTTTGAAGTCTGGGGCTTGGAAAATATGCAGTCATTTGATACTACCAGTTTTTCTGAATCTGCCAAGCCATTTTCTCCCTAAAGGTAAGAGCATCATATACATGGAAACAGAGTTTTTTGTTTGTTCATTTGTTTTTGTTTTTTAAGTGAATTAGGACAAGAGTCAATTAGAGGTTTCTGCTTTTGATTTTCATTTCAAATGCTTATTCCTATTTCTGACCCTGTTTGTTACGTTTTCCTCAGCCTTAGGGAAAATGAGCTTGAGATCTAATATTGAAATTACACTAGTGAAGTCACTGGGATCCTCAAGCTTCACAGGGATATTGGCGTTTAGTGTCATTGACTTTGGACTTACCTGTGTTCCTTTTTGTGCATTTTTGGAAGAGATCAATCTTTTTTGAGGCTTTGCCTTGAAGAATTCTTTCCTGCTTCTTCTATCCTCTTATCCCATCCTCAAGTATAATCACACAACTCTACCATATTAGACCTTTCCTGGGCCATGAAAATTACTTTTGGGACATTTTGCCAATCCTAAGTATTAACCAGGGTATACTTGAACCCTGGGAAGTGGCATTGGCTGTGGCTGCTCTCAGGCAAAGTTCTGATTATTTTCAGTCATTTAAAAAAAATTTTCCACTAGACAAGGGCAGATTCTCTTTCAAATCCTACCTGCTGTGCAAGCATGACAAAAGATTGAACGGATGGGAATGCACTGAAGCAGTCCAAATTCATCCTTTGACCTCTGAGCTCAACTGGCTGTCATGCACAAATTTGATTTTTGCTAGAAAGATCCATTTTTCTAACCCTCAAAGGAGAAAACTAATGAGACTGAATGAATTGAAGAGTTATTTCTTGAACAACTTTCCACAAGTGATGTATAGTAAATCTACAAGTTTTCTTTTCAATATATATTTTTGTTGGGTAATTTGGGAATTGAGGACAAATCAGAGAACTTTCCTGCTTTAAACAATAAAATACATGTTATAGAATCCAACCATCTGGGCACCATGGTATAGTGGAAAGCATCTTGAACTCTTAAGTTGGAAGATGTAGGCTAAAATCCTAGAGTGCCACCTGTTCCACTTCATTCATCTTTTTTTCTGTTTCCTCTTTTTACCCTAAGTGGGTGTAAGCATCTATCTATGCTGTCCAATCTTTCTCCACATAGAAATTTTCCTGAAAGTGGAAGTGATTTATTCAGCCACGAAGGATTAAGCACAAATAAGCAAGGCTCTTGCTTTATTCTAATGAACTTTAAATTGAGTTAAACATTGACAACATGCACATATGAAGTTGTTGCACAATATTTGCCTAAATTCCAAAATGAGAACATTTATTTGCAAGGTAGAACTGTAGGGAAGGGACAAGTTTGGGCTCAATAAATGGGGGAAGACCTGGAAGGCCTAAAGGAACAAAACCTCGTCTGTGCTTTGAGTTCTTGGTAGAATTTTCTGAAGTGAGAGAAGAGGTCATTGTGATACATTGAAAATTACTGACATTGAGGCAAAAACTGGTTTGAAACCAGCCCCACCATTTGTTAGCTATGAAAAAAAAAAATCATTTAGAACTTTCTGATAGTCATTTTCCTCATTTATTAAGAAAGGTAAGGACAACTACCTCACAAAATAATTGAAAGTATTCAACAAGACAATGCATACGAAAGTGACTAGTGCTGTGCCTGGCACATATCAGGTACTCACTTGATGCTTATTTCAGTTCAAATGGAGACAGAAGATAGAAGCAAAAACATGACAGTCATAACAAGCATATCATGCTCAGAGAATAGTAGAGAAACCAGACTGGCAAAGAAGAAGAATCATCATTTTAGACAGTGAGCTGTCGTGAGGAGAAGCCATTTTCCCTTGTGTCTTAGAAATCTAATACGACCTGCCTAAGCTGATGCTCACATCCTAGTAGAGTTGCTAATGGAATCTGGGTTTCTAGATTTTCCACTTAATTTTGATCCCTTACTTTCTTATCTGTCAAATTCACTTTAGCTTATTATGGTGATGCTGGCACAATGCCAGACCAACCGATCAGTCCAGCCAAAAAATTGATAAAGACAGAAACAAAATACAAATGGCAATTGATGGGGCACCTGGGTGGCTCAGTCAGTTAAGCATTTACCTTCGGCTCAGGTCATGATCCCAGGGTTCTTGGATTAAGTCTTGAGTTGGGCTCCCCACTCTGAGAGGAACCTGCTTCACCCTCTCCTCCGCTCTCTTACCCATTCTTACTCTCTCTTTCTCGATCTCTGTCTCTCACTCTCAAATCAATAAAATATTTAAAAAACAAAAATGAAACAAAACAAAACAAAAAAGAACAAACAAATGACAATTGATTATGGGTTGTTGAATGAGTAGATGGGTGAGTTCAGTAAGAACACTTGAAATATTAAAGGCATATATTGGTTCAGTATACATTTATTTTTATTCTGAGATTACATATTAGTTAGCTTTTGCTAAACCATGCTATGGTGGTGAGTTACCCCCAAATCTCTGGATTTAGAACAGTATTTATTTCCCACTCACATCTACCCACTGCAGCTTGATTCTAGTTTACTTTACTTGTGTTCTAATTCTAGGACCCAAGCTGAAAAATCAGTGTCTGGTGGCAGAGGGCAAAGAGGTAAGGCCATTCAATACAACTGCTCTTAATGTTCTACTAGCAGGGGTGGGTTTTGGCACTTCTGCTTACATCGCACAGGCCAAAGAAAGTCATACAGAGCAGGGACCTATACTCCTGCCACAAGGAGACACTTCAAGTCAATGGAGCGTGAAGAATCATTCTCCTTCAAAGAAGGAAATGAACAATCTGGACAGATCACAGATTTCTGAATTAACGTTCTCTAAGAATTAATATATGATTATTTTGCCCCCATTGTCTAATGGAAAACCTAGCCAAAGGTTAACAGGTTATTTTCACTTCACTCAGGCCACCTTTCTTTCACAGATGTACAAAATTGAAATTACCTTTCTTACCTGCTTGCTCCTCTATGAGGGCACTTCAGAAGTTAATATCCATCCCTAGCCCATCTCTCAATCAGACAAGGGGGCAGGTATGTGCTCATTCCTTGAGATCAGACTCGTGGATATGCATATTACTGTTTAGAAACTTGAGAATCCAGATTTATTAGTTAAATTCTAGATGCTTCATCTAATATTTGTTAAAAGACATAGCGACATGCATTGTAGTGGCCTTGCATTTAAAGAATTGACTCACATAAGATGCAAAGTGTGTAATGAATAAGGGTCCAGGGTCTTTGGAAAGTGTGACTCTCGTTGCTGCCTGAGCAATGAGTGAGCTGGGTTTGCTTTTATTTTCACATATCCTTTCAAGCAGTCTCCATCTGTAGCTAATGTTATAAAGCCGGTGTCTGAGACATCTTTGTTTTTATTGTGGCAATATATCTAAGCCCTCTCTTTATCTTAAGTAATCCAGTACCCCTGAAAGATGATGCTGGGACTCAGAAGGAAAAAAAAAATCTGATAAGATAACAGCTTACAGTGACATTTATATAATTGCCCCAGTCAGAACTCATTTCCAACTGCCTATGTGGGAGCTTACTTCAGCATTGTAGCTAGGAAGCAGGAAAAGCAAATACTGCTTCCCTTTGGCTCCCACCTTCTGAACTATTCATGCTTAAAGGGAAGCTTTTCATCCGGGAATACTGTGCTTTAAGCCATACATAGATTTGCTTCCTAAGATCCCAGTTTTCTTTGAAACATAATTATAGAGGGACTTGTCTTTGGAGACTAAATTGTCTCTATTTAGACCAACAAGAAAACTTCTTTGAACAACAAAATCTCCCATAAGTTTTCCCCTCCAATTTGTGTATCATAGAGGTCCTCGAACATTATTTTGACTTCATTTTTTATTTCAAGTCAGTTGGGTTCACTCTAGAATGGTAGCTGGCATGTCCTTCACCAGAGCTGGCAGAATTCTCTATCATTAGTAGAACTTGTCTAGAAGAGGTTGCCATGAATCCCCAACTGCAGATTTAAGGCAGCCTTTCCTTTTCCCATTCTCGAACCCATGTTCTCTTTGTTCATAGCCCGAGGACTTTAGACTCTATAGAAAATTGAGAGTCTGTCTCAGTGCTATACCTTTGAGATAGAAAGATCCATCTATGCATTATATGAGAGATGACTAGTAAAAAGGAAAAGGATCTGCCTAAAACGGTTTCTGATATTTTACCTAGTTCATTCTGATTTCATACAACATAAAGCTTAATTTTATCCTAAAGTTTTGTTTATCTTCTTATACCCTCAATATTGTTTGTTTCCATGGCTCTTGCTGGAATCGAGGTCTACTTACTTCCTGCTTCCTGTTCCTAGAAGCCTTGGGGATGAGTGTCATAATTATTCTAGACTATGAGATATAAATTCTATCACCAGTCCACATGGCATTTGACAGTAACCTCATTAGGTCAACTGAGAACAAGGCTGGACAATGTCTCCCTTTAAAAACTTGAAGTCTCGGGAGAAAAAAAATGTGGAGTCTTGAAAAAAAACTTCACTTGCTTTCATTCATTTGATCTTCACCCTGTCACATTAAGGTCAGCCAAGTGGTAAATTACTCAGGACAATCTTGCAACCTCTCTGAGTGACTTAGACTAACTTAGCTTTAAGAACTTTTCACTGCACTTTGGAAAAATACAGTATTTAGGGAACCATCTAACATGGACAGACAATGAATGCAAATTGGTGACTCAGTACCCCCATGAAACATTCTTTACTGTGATGAGATCCCAGAAAACAAAGACTCTGTCTTATGCAATTTTATATTTAAAATCTATACAACACATTCTGGACCAGGCAAGTACTCAATAAATACCTGTGATATTAATAATGGATAAATGAATAAAGGCAAAAAATTTATACTATTATACATTACTATAATACTATGAATATTTATCATTTATTATTTACTAGTTAACAAACTGTGAAAAAGGTGCAAGAAGATTAAAATCCATTATTCCTCCTTGTATTGAAAATTTTCAACCACTCTACAGGATGAGAACTATTTTACCTTCATTTTATCATTGATAAAAATTGAAGCTATGAGAGTTTTGGTTTGCTTGAGTAAAACTTAATACAGGGTCTCTCATACTGTTGGTATTCTGTGAAGCGAATATTTCAGATGGAAAAAAAAAAGAGAGAGAGAGAGAGAGAAGCAAGGAAACAGGGGAAAAAGAAAGGAAGGAAGTAGTAAATAGCAGGACCAGTGTACGAACCAGATTTGTATGTTTCCAAAGCCTTTTCTCTTGTTTTTTTGTTTTTTTGTTTTTTTCCTAAAGATGCACATTGACCCAATAAAGAACTTTATATGCATATTATTTGCAAAGAATCTAAGAACTAGGATTATAATAGTATAGAAAACAGAGCCTCTACCCTCAAGGAACTGTCAATCTGCTAGGAAAGACCATCTATGACAAGAAAAATAGAATAAATTCAAAATATATTCTTGTATTTTGAAATAAAAGGAAAAGCAGACATGTCAAGATCATACAACATGGCCTTTTGTATGAATAAGTGTACATTAACCCTCAGGAAAGCTGTAAAATCAGAAGTCAGGGATAACTATCTTCGTGTCCATCAACTTGTCTTCCTGTCTTTTTCCCCCTTCCAGGCAGGTATATCTTCAACCACTTCTCTCTGCCTTCTTCAAAATCCCCTCTTAAAGAGGGATATATTATTAGTATTACACACAATGTGAATTTAAGTCATTGTTCTACATCTTCGTGGTGTGTAGGTATTTAAGCCCAATCTCCATCTGTGGACTTCAAAGCATCTGCAAGAAGGTGGATTGGATTTCTATGCGGTGACCACCTTTCTGTTTTTGAAGATGTCATAAGACACAGAGTCATATTCTCTGCTAACATGTAAACCTAAACTTAGCTGAGACAAAGCTATCAAAAACAGAGGATCATGGGCCAAAAGTTGATTTATTTAGCTGATATTTATTCCTCAAATCCTGCTTTTAGTCTGACAAAACTCAACCACCTCAGCATATGCTAGATAGAAAACACCTCAGTCATCTGCTGGAAGTAACTACTATTTAGGTATAAACTTCCTTCAAATTTGTATATGTCCATAAAAGTGTGCACTAACATTATGGTTATGATAAAGACAAAAATATTTAATTTTAACACCATTTTTATGGATATAAATATTTGATAACATGAGTGTATGTTAATTTATTTGACTGGTCCTCAATTGATATTTTCTTGAATCACTCACACAATTTTGCTCATAAATAACACTAAAATGAACATCCTTATTTATAAATCCATGCACATGTGCTAATCATTTCTTTGACATAAATACCTAGAAGCAATTCTCTATACTCTTTATGCAACACTTAGGTTAAAACTAAAATTATTTCAAAATAAAAAGTCTAAAAGAGTTACTTCAAATTACATGTATGTGAACATGTATATATTTATGCACACACATATAATTAGGTGTTTTCTTACACTTTTCTGATTCTTTTTTGAATAAATGTCCTTAAAAAAATAAATGTACCTAATGTCTTGCAAGAATACTCCTAAAATAAATAAATGAATAATGTTGCATTTGGCATATAGGACATATTCAGAAATATTTGAAGAATAATGAATGAATTGATACACAGATGAAAGACTTTTGTTTACAATAACAGGGTCAGAAATTCATAACATCTTGTATTGCTTCTTTCTTTCTTCTTCTACATCCACCTGTATTGATACAAACCTCTTTTTTCCCCACCTGAATAGCATATAAGGTCAGTAACCTGAGGTATGTTTTCTTTCTCCTTGCAACCCAGCTCCCTGCATGGTCCCACTAATGGAAAATTAGTGGCACAAAATTCCTTCTTCTGAAGCAACACATTGAAGCTATTTGACTCCTATGTTGTGACAAAATCCTGTGTCATGGGTTAGATTTGCTCTGTTCTGCCTCGAGTTCTTATCTGAGAATTTCTTATGTTCATCTTATATTAAAGAAGATTTAAAATAGAACCTCTGGCCTATTCCACAAGAATAAAATAATGTATTATCACAACCTCTGTGATACTTCCCAAACTTCTTTGGGACTCCAACATGTGAGTAGCCTGCAAAACACTTAGAAATCTTTCTGACAGTGTCAGGTGAAAAAAATAAAAAATAAAAACTCAAGTAGTGGCTCTAGAAGTCAAAGGACAAGCTCCATGATTTCAAAATCTGTCTCACTGGCTCTTGAATGGAAGCCCTCGAACTCTGGGAAGTATTTCATTTTTCCTCCTTGTTCCTCTCTGAATCTAAGCTGTTGAACCTGCAGTTACTGTCTAACTATCTTTCCTTTTTCTTTTTCCCTTTTGTTGTTAAAGGCCCAGTTACTTTTCATGGGAAGGAGGTTCAATGAAATGTGACTCCTTCCATGGAAAAGAATAGGCCATATACACATTCCTCTTCCTCCTCTTGCCTTTCTTAATGTGAGTCAGAATTTCAAATGCTCTGCAAGCCAGATATAAGCCACTGACTTATTTAATTCCTCCTGTGAAGAAACTGTTCTTGTAGGATCAAAGCAACTTCCCGCATTTCTGATGACTATCAGGCAGCGGCACAAATCCAAACAATAGGAGCACCTGGGTGGCACAGTTGGTTAAGCCTCTGACTCTTGATGTCTCTGTTCAGGTCTTGATCTCAGGGTTCTGGGATCGAGCCCTGTGTCGGCTCAGTGTGGAGTCTGCTTGTCCCTCTCCATCTGTTCCTCCTTCCCAGTGATATGCTGTGATATATTTGAAGAGATTTTCTCCCTAGATCCCAATTTTTTGTTGTTGTTGTTAAATATAAGCAGTTTTTTTTTTTTTCCTCCTTCTCTAAGAATCCAAAGAGCAAAAAGCTACGCTCTTCTTAGTGAGATTAATAGTCCTAGAGTACATACTGTGTAAGAAAGCTGGCTGAAATAATTAACTATTTTTCCTTTCTGACATATCATTGCCTTCTCATGTTTAAGGGCAGATTGCTTGACTAAGTAGGTGTCCTGAGTTCTAGTCCCAGTTGATATGTAATTCAGTTAATATTACCTAGGAAAAAATACTTAATTCTCTCAACCTTGATTTCAATGATTTTCAGTGTTTACCATTATCAAACTTTAAGGTTTATTTCTATTTTGTTGTACTTTAATTTGATGTAATAGTACCTTTAATAGATTTTTTTTTTCCTGCCCAGAATTCTTCCACTCTTCCAATCACCATATTCAGTTTTCCTCTGGAGAACAACTCCTTTCCCTTAGTTTACACTTACCTTACCTAGTTTACACTTACAGAACTTATGTTCTGCTAGGGCAGTTCACTCTACCTTTTGCTTAAGAGGCAGCCATTTGACTATCTAAGCAGCATATTTTCCTATTTACACTGATTGTACAGTAACTGTGTGGTAATAAGCACAAGATGCAATCAGAGTAAATGAGACACAATGAGGTATTGCCTAGGAATTCTGGACAATGTCCCATGATATTGTCTTTTCCATGAGACTTGAGACTAGGAACTTATAAAATCAATAGCAATCTACTGAGTTTCCAGGGTCTACCACTCATGAAACCAGAAAATGAACCGAACTGAGTAAAAGATTCAACAGAGACAAGATAAATCCTAATGTAATCATGTGAGTTCCTGTACCCAGTCATGCCTGAAGACAGAATACTTTGGAAAATCTCTGTTGTGCAAGCCAACAATTTCTTTTTTATGCTGAAGCCAAGGTAGCAGTTGGAATGTTTTGGATGGGAATAAAAAATGTCACTACAAATGGCTTAAATAACACATTCAACCTATTGAATTATGTACCTTAAAAATACAAAGGTAAGAAGAGCTTTTGGTTTATTTCACTTTGGTGGTCAATGGTGTCACTAAGACACACTTGTTTTTTGTTTCTTTTATCTACTTTCTACAATAACAGCTTCATGTAAAGACGGTCTTTCTTACAGTAATAAGATGGCCAGTGAGATATGATTTATAGGTTTCTTTGTCCAAGGCAAAAGTAACCTGCCTTTCTAGTAAATCCGTCAGAGAAACTTTTTTTTTTTTTTTTAATAAAAATCCACCTTTATGTCCTTTTGACCAAGTACTCATTCTCACGTAACCCCTACGGCCAGAGGAATACCAAAGCTGGCAGGCTTAGAAATAGATTTCCTAAAGTGTTAACTGGTTTTGTGGTTTAAACAAATCTAAACTCACCATCCCAGATGCTGGAGTGGATCAATGTACCGTCATTACCAGGGTATACATAATAAGGTGGGAGGGAGGTAAAAGAAGTCTTAGAAAGATAACCACAGCGCTCACCACAGCCAGGTGAGTGTGAGTTTTGTCAGTTTCCAGAACAGCTTTTTGAAAGCTGTAGATCAAATCTAAGGGACACAATGGACACTTGCTCTATATTCTTATTCTCCTTCCTTTGACAAAAATCTTCAGAGAACTCAGATAATTTAGAAGAAACAAAGGGGGTTGATTGTGTGTAGAAGGAAGCTTTCTGGATAGTGGACCGGAAGCCAAGCAGGACAGGAAAAGTTCCTGAAATCCGAAAGCTGAGGTTAATGCTGGAATCTACTCTTTACCCTGTCCCTTGATCAGGCTAACCTGATAGATCTTAAAGCTTCCTGAAGGTTTCATGAAGTTTCAGTTTTGGTAAAATTTGAAAGTGAGTTCTTCAGACAAAAAAAGACCATAAATCATTTCCTAGAGCACTTCTGTTCTGATGTGGATGCCCATCAGGAGCCAGATTGTACAAATTAACCTTAACTTCCCTGAACAGAGAAGGCTCAGCACACGAATACTTTCTCCAGCTAACAAGAATTGGAACTAAGAGAAAAAGGTGCTCTTATTTGATGCTGTTAGAAACCAGATTTGTAAGTTATACCAAGTAGGGAGCTAAAGGAGCTAAAGTCATGGAACAATAGAAATTACAACCCTCATAGAAAAAATTTATCTACCAGGAAAACAGTGAAGAAGAGACACATAGAAAAGTAAGGAGAAGGGATCTTGTTATTTTGAAAGGAAAAGGTAGAGAAAGGGCCAGAAATATAGTTGTACTAAGGTCTCTAAATTCTGAAAATACCTCCACCCTCACTCTATACATGTTTGCTGAAGCTCTTAAGCTAAATTGGATGATATTTTCTTTTAATAATGAATAATCTGAATCTAGACAAACCTCCTAATGACAAATTCCAAAAGCAAATATACAGGAGATTGACGTCTCCTGGTGACAGTTCTTGGACAATCCTAAAAAAAAAGTAACACTGACAGAATCATAAAAGCCTTAGCTGGGGAGAAAGTCACAAAGCCATATAATTGATGGTCTGAATTGAACGCAAAAACTAGTATTTGCTTTGCTTATAACATCTCATATGACCTTATCTTATCCTTGTAACAACCATATGACACATATATCATTATCTTTCTTTTTACAGATGAAAAACTAGATTCAAGAGGCCTAATAACATGCACAGAGGAAAGTGGTGAAAAAAATTCTCTATATAGGAGCCTGACTCTGTGCCACTTCTCTTTCTCTTTCTGCCTTTCAGAATAAAGAGTAGGCATCTTCTTAATTCTTAATTCTTCTTAATTTTTTGTTCTCAGTCTGTCAAACCAGATATGTTTTATGATTTTATTATTCATACAAAAATGATGAAGCATTCCAGGCAGAGGGAATAAAAATGGAAAGGCATATTGGTGTGTGATAGCCAAACATTTGAGAGAACTGTATAAAATTCAATTTCTAGAATACACAGTTCAAGGAATGAGTGGTTGCAGATGAAGCTGAAGAGGTGGGGAGGAGGTTCAGTTCATGGGTCCCTTTTATGGGATTCTGATGTTCTTAAATCTGTCTATAGATGAGATAAACCCACTCGAAGGTTTAAAAAAGGAGTTGTTCTGGAAATCACCATTAAAATCACATGTGCTGTTTTTGAGCTAAAATCTCACACACACAAAAACATACATATGTATGGAGAGATAGACAAGCTAACCCGTCCCATGGAATTTTGAAGTAAGACAAAGGACAGTGAAAATGATACAACACTATTTCTATGTACTGAACTTTATTTCAATACACAGATTTTAAGGTATAGGCCCATACACATGGGACAACACTGTGATCTTCACAAGTGAGTCCAAGCCTAATTTTTTTTTAATTTTGGATAAATGCTTTATATAATTCCAATACATTTCCCAATAATTTTACAAAATGAAATTGCTTACAGAACAAGCATTCGCTTGATGAACACGTGAGAAAATATCTTGTTCCCCAGACCCAAGTAACCTGGGCATTCAATTCCCATTTAGTCTGCAAGCTGGCTCCTTGGGCTGTGTCTCTCTAGACACTTGCCAATATGTAGATGGATGGCATTAATTTCAGATGGGGAAATCCAGTAATGTTGTCCTGAACCCTGCAAACAAGGTCAGACATCTGTGAGAGCTGTAGCCCTCCAGGAAAACATGTGCCTCTTTCTTCTGTCTGGGGTGTTCTCCTTTTGTATTCTGCCCAGAGATTTCTTGAAATAAATTTTGTATGTCTCAGAAAATATGGTAAATATTCTCATGTCTAAATTTTCTATGATTCTCACCAACTGGAAAAGCAGAAAGCTTTCTTGGTTTGATTAGAGAGCAGATTTCATCAGGCTAGAAATTGTCAGCTGTCTGCAGTAGAACTGAAAATCCATGTGCTTTCAGGACAATTAGAGTGGCCTGTGGGATTTTTAAGACGATCTCATTCTAATAAAAAATTGTGAAATAGAGGACACATCTTTGAACACCTCCTAATTTCTTTTTGCTCCTCCATACCCTTGTGATGCTTATCTCACTCCTGTTTTTATTCTCTTACAGAGCCGAAGGGTGTCTGCTCTCATACTATCATCATCTAATCAAAATCAACCAGTATTTCTTAAGCAGCAGTTATGCGCAAAACTGTTCTGGAAAAAAGGGTTGCTTCCCTTAGAGAACTGTCCTTTTAGATGAGGAGATAAGATATATACAAAAGAAAAGTGTAGAGCAACAGAAGATATAACACGACTATGACGTAGTTGTGTGGCAGCTTGGTTCTTGCCCAGAGTCGGGATGAAGTCCATTGAGAAATGACAATGTAAAACAATCAAAATTTAGAAGTGGCATTATATCCCCTAATCCCACTCTCACCAACATGGAAACAGAGACAAGATTTGGAAATGACCCCAGAGTACTGGGCTCGGATGAGAGTCAATTATTGCATTCTTCACAAAGATAGGAAGCAAATAAGGGAAAATGAATTTCTTAAAAACAAAACAAAACAAAACCTTGTTAGTACAATGTTTCTCACTCATCTATTCAAAATATGCCTGTGGCTTCTCCTGCCTGCTTATTGAAGTTAGTAGGCAGAACTATTACCTGTGTCAGCCATTGTGCTCAGGAATGGGGACATAAGATTTAATCAATCATTTTCAGGCCTTGAACTCAGTGTAAGTAGAGAAAAGTCAGGAGAGCAGATGAGTTCCTTGAGGGAAAAAAAAAAAAAGGAAAAAAAAGTTATGGATCAGGCAAACATGAATTATCAGGAAGCAAGCACAGAAAAATTCTGGAACAACATCAATGGAGAAAACTCACTGAAATGAGAATAGAAGAAGGTGTGCAGACCTCTGTGGCTTTTTGCATTCTGCAACAGCATGCAGAATTCTGACCAGGCTGGGCATTAGACTCCTGCAGTGGGACCTGGCTGTTGGTCTAGAGGGTTTCTAAACTCCTGGACTGGGAGGTGCCAGCATTTCCGGGCATGATCAGGAACTGAGGTTCAACCACTGTGTGATATAGTGGAACCTTAGCACCTAGCCTGATCTAGTATCTGAGTACTCATGCTGAAAAAATACCCGAGCTCCCTTCCTCCGGGGTAATCAGGAAAGAGAGGTCTGAGCATTGGTGATAGAGTTGTAAGGCCAATAAAATTCTGTTCTATCATTCCAGTATTCGTGTTTATGGGGATTTTAGCCCTATCCACTGGTATGATCAGGAACCGAAGTTCAAGCCAGTGAGCATGTATGTGGTCATAGCTCTTCACCTTGGCAGAATGAGTGCTCTGAACTTACCTTGCTGCCCTCTTCCAGGATTGGTTGCCTTTAAGCCTTCAGTGTAGCCAGTTTCTGTGAAGCTCCCAGCAGCCAGTCTAGAGAGAATCCATCTGTTAAAGGTTAACCTTAACTTTCAAATTTTAAGAGGACAGAAATCTGGTTCAGGAAATACTAAGTTTAGGGGTCAGGAGAAAACAAAACCACCCAAAGCGACAGAAAGGTGATCCAGAAAAGCAGGAGAATGGCAGTGTTGAGAGCCATGGAGGCAAAAAGAGAGATTAATCTCAAGAGGGATATTGAAAATGCTAAGTGCTACAGAGCCGGTAGGAAGAATGAAATATAAATAGAGGATGGGGGATATTAGGGACCATATTTCAATAGAATTGTATAATCAGAAACCAGATTAAAAGTTTAAGAAATGAAGACATAATTAGAAGAGTGGAAAAAAGCAGAGGAATGAGGGGCACCTGGGTGGCTCACTTGGTTAAAAGCCTTTGGCTCAGGTCCTGACCCCAGGGTCCTGGGATCAAGCCCCAAATGGAGCTCCCTGTTCAGTCAGGAGCCCGCTTCTCCCTCAACAACCCCCTCCCTGCTTGTGCTCTTGCGCTCTCTCTCAAATAAATAAATATTTTTTGAAAAAAAAAAAAAAAAGCAGAGGAATGAGAGGATAATAGCTTGAGTTATGAAGAGATTGCAGCAAAGACTTTTCATAACACAGGGATATCCTGAGTCTATGAAAGGAGCTTCTGAGGATGGAGAAAGTTAAGATGGTTAGAAAGAGTTTGCGTTCTCTGCCAAATGATTTCTAGTTCTTATGAGTTACTATATATTGACGTTCAAGGATTATCAGTAGGGACATGTACCAGGTGATTGTTTTTATTTGATGAAGGCTAATTTTACGATTCTGTCCTCTAACTTGTGGGGATATCTCTAGTAGTGGCTTTTTGGTCAGCAAGCCAAGCTATGAGAGATGCATGCTGGCAAAGGCACTTCGCAATTCCCCCTTCACATTTCTGCTTCCTCTCCTTACATATCAGACAGTCCTGTCTTTCCAAAACAGTACTTGCATGCATCTTCCCCTCTCCCCAAAGCCCCAGTCAGAATATTTGTGGTCAAAATTAGTGCTGAATAAACCAGGTGGGGATTTCCCTCTGTTCCCAGAAAATTATAAGATCTAACTTCTGTTTGTTATAAAGGGAAGAACTAAGGAAAAAATAAATTCATTTTTTTTCCTTGCTAAAGGATCAGCACAATACAAATGTATTTTGCCTTAATGATACTTTTTGAAGTGTGACAGTCAGGTAGCAAATGAAGAAACCAAAGTACAGAAAACACAAGAATATTTTAAAGCTCATGAGAAAGGTAAGTGACTGTACCAGCATGAAAGAGCCAGATGTGGCTGATTTTTTTTTCTTTTTTAGAATTCTAAACCTCTCTGTTGATATCATGCAGCTGAAAATGGCTCATTTTCAGGATGCAAAACCATCTTATCCCAATGTTCAGACATGCTATCTTGGGTGGATTTTTTTTTTCTATTCTGTATATTTCTAATTTGAGACTTGATGGCCATCTTCTAGATATGTCTAGGCAATGCCCTAAATGACTAGTCAGCCCAGATAACTGTGTGCCAGTGTCACTCCAGATAATAACCTTGTATCATGCAGAGACATTAACCAGTTGAATGACTGTTTTTTCCTTCCTTTACTATTCAATTCATCCAGAAGCACACATACACCCTCACAGATCATTTCACACGTAAGATATTTATTTAACTACATCATATTGACCAGAGAGAGAGTTAAGGCTGTTGCCTGCTTCCCAATTCAGATCCTTGGTTACACCTTTGGGAAGATTCTCAGTGCAGGCTAAGGCTGTAGATCTTCATTAGTTTTTACCTAGGACTAGGCAAAATTAGCTAGAGCCAGTAATAACTGCATTCAGAGAATAGGCATATGGTCTAATTCACACCATCACTTTTTTCCCTCAAGATTGAAAAATGCCGGGTTTTTAAAATACATGACCATTCATCCTATAGTGGTCTGCCTTGCCAGTTTGAAGGTGACAGGCTCCTAGCATGCTAAAGTTGGAACTCATGAATACATTGAGGGACATTCTTTCGGTGGTAGAGATGAGGGTGCTGGGGCCAGATGAGCCTTTATTCATCATGAAACACAGGGCTAGGAAAACCATTCACTCTCTCTTTCCCATCCTATTACTCTAAGAAGCTCTTCCTTGTTAACATTAAAGTTAGTGCTAAAAATAAGGAAGAACTGTCCGGAAGAGCCCATTTGAAGAGTTGTTTTTTTTTTTAAAGAAAAATGTTTATATTTCAAGGAAAATTATGATTTCAAAAATTCAAACATCTGTCCTCTTCGAATGCTTACTGTATCCTTCTGATTCTACCTCAAAAATACCTTTCCAGTTGGACTGCTTGTATAGACCATCAACATTTCCTGCATGGATTTTTGTGATGATGAGCTCCCTGTTCCTTCCCAGTCTTGCCACTGCACATGTATTCATAAAGTGGGCACCATGCTTGGGGCAGGCAAACTTCTTTCTTGGGCTCAGATTTTGCATAGATTAACCTGTTCATTTTCCCTATTCTTTTTTTTTTATTTTTTAAAGATTTTTTTTTTAATTTATTTGAATCAGAGAGAGAGAGAAAGGTCACAAGTAGGCAGAGAAAGAGGGGGAAGCAGGTAGGGAGCCAGATGTGGGGCTTGATCCCAGGACCCTGGGATCATGACCTGAGCCAAAGGCAGAGGATTAACCCACTGAGCCACCCAGGTGCCTCCATTTTCCCTTTTCAACTGAGAAATTTTCTATCAATTCTTAGGAATCAGCTCAAATACTGGGAAGAGAGTTTGTAAGATTTTATCTATTTTATCTATAGGGGCAGATTTATTATCAACTCCATTTTAGTGTTTGGCCCCAGAGAATGATTTTTTTCTTATTTTATTTTGTGAATGTGGTCACTATTCAGATAATGTAATATAAACTAATTCCTGGATCTAGAGAAAATAGCTTTAATACCTATGTTCTTATCAAATGATTATGCACATTCATCTCTGCTTTAGGCACATAGAAAACCACATTCTTTGATGGTACCATGTTGGGTAATGCCATTCCCTCCTCTTGTGCACCCAGTAAAACTACTCCTGGATCTATTATCTGAGAGCCTGGGCAGTCACATAGGGTATTTTTTTTTCAATCCATAATTATAAAAAAAAAATTATCCTTTGAATTTTTCTTCATAAGCAGGGAGAGAGAACTGCATAATGGTTAAAAGTATGAATTTGGAGTCACACTGTCGATGTTCAAAATTTGGTATATTAATTTCTCTGCATTCGTTTCCTTATGTGTAAAATGTAATAGCAATAACAATTATACCAGACCATGTTGTTAGGATTTAATTAATTAATTAATAATTAAATAATATATAAAACTAGCCATTCTTGAAAATGAAGAATATGAGGACTTAGACTACCTGATTCCAAAACTTATGATAAAGCTACATTATGATATTCACATAATGATAGACATCAAAACCAATGGAGCAAAGTGGAATGGGCAGAAATAGACTCACACTTCTCACACTTAACACAGTCAAACATGTTTTGAAAAAGGTGACAAGGCAATACAATGGGGAATGAATATTTATTTCAATAAATGGTACTGAAATAGCCAAGTATATATAAGGAGGAAAAAAGGAGAAAAAAAAAAACTTTGACCCATACCTCAAACCATTGTTGAAAATTACCTGAAATTGATCATAGACCTAAAGAAAAGAGCTAAAACCATTATACACTAGAAGAAAGCATATAAGAAAATCCTTGTGGTTTAAATAGGGAAAAATATTAAATAGGACACACACAGAACAAAACATAAAGGAAAAATGATAAAATGGTATTAATGGTATCTATCCAGATTAAAAACCATGAAAGACTTAGTTTAAAAAAAAAAAATGAAAAACCAAGGCACAGACTTGGAGACAATGTGTACACAGCATAAAAGTAAGTAATGGGCCTGGATCCAAATACATAAAGAATATTTACCGGGGCACCTGGTTGGCTCAGTGGGTTAAAGCCTCTGCCTTTGGCTCAGGTCATGATCCCAGCGTCCTGGGATCGAGCCCCGCATGGAGCCCCGCATCGGGCTCTCTGCTCAGCGGGGAACCTGCTTCCCCTCTCTCTCTGCCTGCCTCTCTGCCTACTTGTGATCTCTGTCTGTCAAATAAATAAATAAATAAAAATCTTTAAAAAAAAAAAAGAATATTTACAATGAAATGTTAAAAAAAATAACTGAGTAAAATAAAACAAAAGGCAAAAGATGAACAGGTACTTCACAAAGAAGATATATGAATAATAGATGGTATTAAAAAACTACTTAAACATCACTTTTTACTAGAGAAATGTAAATTAAACCACAGTAAAAAGGATCACACATCCATTATTAAATTGAATAATACCAAGTATCCTTAAAGCTGTGTGGGAACTGAAATTCTTGGTACTGCTGGAAGGAAAGCAAAGTGGTACAGTCTCTTTAGAAACCAGGAATGTCAGTATCTTATATAGTTAAACATATACCCATTATAGGAGTTCACAACTACTTAGGTATTTTCCCAACAAAATTGACAATGTGTATTCACCCAAAGATTTGTTTCCTGAAATAACCACAGGCAAATGCTGATTTATCATTATGCTTAATAGTCTGAACTGTAAACTCTCCAGATATCCACAGGCTAGCAAATATATAAATAAATTGTTTTATATCCATACTATGTAATGCTATTCAACTATAAGAAGAGCAAAATATTAATACACACAATCTGGATAAATTTTAAACTCACTATGCTAAGTGGATAAAGTCAAACACACTACATAATATACCATATGATTAAGTTTGTATGAAGTTCTAGAAAAGCCAAAATTACAGTGGCAGAAAGAATAGTGGTCATCTAGTACTTGTGTTGGGAGAGAGGAATGAAAGCAAATATGCCCAAAGGAACTTTTTCATAGTTATGGAATTATTCCATATCTTGATTTTGGCAGTAAAGACAACCAAATTGTATGCTTAAATTTTAAATTGTACACGGGAACTTTACTTAATATAAATTAAACCTCAATAATGCTTGGGGGGAAAATGAAGTGTACATAACCGTTCCTGGTACCTAATAGACATTCAGAATGAGTTCTAATTACTGGGGCGGTATGCTAGTTCAGAGGCAAAGTCACAATCTCTTGTATATCTCTAGTGCCAATAAATTCAGTGATGTATCAACAGTTTTGAAAAGAGAGTTGAGCAGTTTATTATGGTCACACAACCACAAACACACACAGTAAGAAACATATACATATATTTACTTTTAAAACTGAAGTCCAAATGTTGGTGGAATGGCTCCTTCCTTAAATAGTAATTTAAAAGTACTGAGTATTTGTGGGTTTTTTTTAATCAAGTCAACAAATTGATCTTGTTTTTAGCAGTTGAAAAATTCTGAGATTAAAAAAAAATTAAATCTTAGCTTATACCTTGTGTAGGGAGCACACATGTAGAACAGCCATTCTTAATTAAGGAACTATCATGTCACAACCAGAGCTGAGCCCTTTGAAATATTCTTTTACATGCCAGCATAATGTTAAACCATCACTAAATTTTCTGCATTCTGCATAATGTGCTGATGATTAACCTTATAAACTTATTTTCTGAGTATCTCTCATAGTTGATAAATGCAGTTAAGGGCAAAATCCAGCAAGGTTATTGAATAACAATCATTGCATCCAGAATGAAAAATAACCCACCTTCTTCTGAAATAAGATATGAATAGACTTTACTCTTATAATTAATGTTGCTGCATTTTGCATGGAGATGGGGTATTTTTCATTCAAAGCCCATGTGTTAATTTTCCTTCACAGATAAGCCAAAAACCTTGACTCTGTCATCAGACCTTTGGCATCTCCTTCTGTTTCAGTTTTGGGCCTTTGCCAATGCACAGCTATTCTGTATCTGGACTTCCGTGCTGGGGTTGAGGGGTAGATATTCAGACACATTCATTTTGTTTTCAATCAGATCTAGATTGCAGAAAGCCATATAAAAAACAAATGCTACTCCTATTAACAAAACATATGCCAAATATTTATTTGAAAGACAAGAACCCTAAAAGCCTGCATTAATGAAACCTAAACTAAGAGCTGTTATAAGAGAACGATGGTTGGGAACCAGTCACTACCAAGTGTTGGTGTTTTGCAAAAATTTTTCTAAATCATAGTGATTTTGAATCTCCAAGTAACTCTATAGACAATTAACTGGGGAACCTGTGTTTTAGTCCAGATCTGTATCTGGTCAGTGGTTAAGACTTTAAAAATTTCATTTAGCTTTGAAGAATTAATTTCTTCATCTGCATAAAGTGGACATTGGCCTTGAAAATCCCTAAGGATTTCCAAAACTAAAACTTATATGTCTTTGGGAAGATTCAGTTGTTTTCTTTTTCTCTTTTGGAAATATAAATTAAATAACGTGTTTTTTAAGTGTGGATGAGGTGTGTGCTTGTGTGACTGGTTTTACCTCAGTTTCTAGCTTTAACTATTTCTCAGTGGTTTGCCATTATCCACATGATGTTAGTGGTCACAAGATCCTGTAGAATCAGATCATGTCTACATTCCAGACTCATCTTCCCCTCCTACTTTAAATTTGCATTTTACATTGCAGGTTATTGTACAACATAGGTTTCCTGAATGGCTATTCTATTTTTCTCTTTTGTCAACACCTGTTTTTTACCACCTCCATTTGCCTGAATATTTTCTATTTAATAATCAACAGTCCACTTTAAGCAAGATTTCTTCTGCAAAGACTGTCTGCTCTCAAGAACAGTTAATCACTCCATCTGTACTATCTCTTTGTCTCATACCTCCTTTTTGTCATTTGTATTTATCATAGTTATCATATTTGATTCTCCATGAAACAAGGCTTATGATATGTTCTTATTTACATCACCTAATATCGTGCCCTATACATAGAAAATATTCAGTAAGAAAATATTCAGTAAGTGAATTGAATGAAATTTAAATCCTTGGGCTTTGTGATTTTTTTAAGGGCCACACTTTAAACATACTAATTTTTGTTCTATTTAAGTTAATAAGCTAGTTTAAGAATATTCATGGGATTTGGCTTGTGTCAGTGTAGTAAAAAATTTTATTAAACAATCAATTACTGTTTGACTGTTAAGTACCAGCCATGAGAGTCACAATTGCAGCACTGGTAAGTACATTTCTGTACTGTAATCGGATGACACAATATATTTTCTCAGTAATCTTAAAGTAAATAAACATCCAAAATTCTCAATGCATGGCCAAAAATTTACAAATTTTGTAATGGGACAATTAAAACAAATTTTGTAAGTTACTCATAAGTATCAAGTCAGTAGTTTTAGATCCCATAATTTGTGGAAATCCAAAGTGTTGGCCCATGACCAATGTGCCCAGTTAAATTGCTGGGTTCCTTTTGTTTTATCCCATAATCACCAAGCACAAATTTCATATGTCAAGAAAACAAATATAGTTCCTTCATGTTTTGAGATGGAGTGGAGAAGTGAGTTGGGGAAAATCAGAGGGGGAGACAAACCATGAAAGACTGTGGACTCTGAGAAACAAACTGAGGGTTTTGGAGGGGAGGGGAGTGGAGGGTTGGGTGAGCCTGGTGGTGGGTATTATGGAGGGCACGTACTGCATGGAGCACTGGGTGTGGTGCATAAAAAATGAATTCTGGAACACTGAAAAGAAATAAAATAGAATAAAGTGAAAAAAATAAGCTTTCTTGATGGATGGAGAGTTTATAAATGGGTAGATAAATAGGTAGATACAGAAATAAATAGATCTATGTGATGTTTTTATACATATATGTATGTTTTAATGATTAATAATTGTTAAACATAGATGCACCTTTTTTGGTGAAAGTACTATGAAACAGTTTAAGAGCTTTTCTTGATTTACATGATAAACTATAGTTGTTTCTATATTGACATCAAAGAGTATAAGCCAATAAAATTTTATACTTATAATGATTGTGTCTTCCAATAATTTAAAATGTAACATGAGAAATTCAAAGTCTTATAAATAATAACCTGCAACATATTCTAAAAAAAATGTCAAGTTCACACCTATCAATGCATCATTTTTAGTCACAAAATTCAGTGACTGAAAGTGTGCCTTGTACATCACTGGTGTTCAACATATACTTCTCAGATGAAGAACTGCATTGGTATACTGTGCAACTTTTGGAATTTTAGGGTTTTTTTTCATTAAATTTTTACTTGTGTACATATTTTCCTATTTAAAAAATATGTCCAGGATCAATTCATGCCCTCTCATAACCACAGGCATAATTTCAGAGAGAGTGAAAGGAAATAATTATTTTGAACGATTTACAAATATTTGTTTCCCTTTTTTTTTATACTACAAGGTAAACTAAGTGGAATTGATCATCCTCCCTTGGTGATTCTACTAAATAAACACCACATTTTTCTGTATTTGTTCTTATAACACATGATTATGTTTACATGTTTTAAGACTCTGCCTTCCCCATAAAGAAGGCTAGTAGGAGATAATTATTTGTCTCTTATTACTACTAACAAACACAGAGGTAGATATAGGGAAGATAATTGTTGGTTTTCAGTGAATAAATAAATGCGTGAATGGATGGATGGATAGATGTGTTATTAAATTTATAATGGGAGAAATAAATGACTGCTTAGATAATTAAGGCAAAGGAGTCAATTAGGGGTGGCTGACTAGGAGGTAATATGTATATCATCTCAAAGTCTATGTGTTCATAGTATTTCAAGTTTCAATTCTAAGTTTTTCAATCTTTCCCAGATGGTCTCATATGAGTCAAGCTCACAAAAACTGAGGCAAAACTGAATGTGAATTTAATAACTCACAAAAAGAAATATAACTGCTAAGCAGAGAAGATCTATGGTTTCCTTGACCAACTTACTTTCTTTGCACGAAATCACATAGGAAGACAAAATATAAAGACAAGCTTACTTATTAAATATAAAGAATTAGTACAAAGAGTATAAGCATATAATGTCAAATAATATCATGTTCAGAGTTGGCACTGCCAGATTTGCTTTCTATTAACAACTAATTTCTAGGCTAACTAATATTATTCTGATAAACTCACTTCCCATGTTCTCAGTATCAAATGTCACTTAAGCACTCATATTCCTTCATATGTTGCTCAGACATTTATTATTTGTTATTTTTTTGTCAAAAAGATTGCATGACATCACAAGACACATTTTAAAAATCTGATAGTTTATTTGAATGTTAGAAAACAACAAAATATACGCATACCCAAGGTAGGATCTATATTCAAAGCTTCAGAAGAAATACCCAGTTTAATCAGTGGAAAAGAAGATCAATAAAATTAATTATTTGATAGCACCAAAATTGAGATACATCGACTTCATCAGTGCTTTGGGGAGAAGAGTCTATAATAATAAGGATGATAAGTTCTTGCTAATTTTTATTTTCTAGACTCATGAAAGAAAATCATGAAAATTACATTTGAAGGAATAATTGAAAATTTATCTTTGAAACTGTTATTTAGAATTGTTCTAGCAATATGACATCTTCAATGTTATTAAAATATGCACTATTAAACATCTAAAAATACGGAATAAGTTTTGACAAACATATCTTTAAATGTGTAAGAGCTCTCAATAGTTTTAACATTTAGGGAATTTTGATGAAGAAGAAGTGGAATTCTCTTTTCCATTTGTATACATAATCCCAAGGTCTGAAATTAATAACAACAACAACAACAAAAGTCAGTTTTTAGAGAACTTAGTAATAGAAAAAAGAAAACCACCAAGAACATTGGCTTTAGAGGAATATGCCTCTAGTCCAGACTTCTCAGAATAATGTTGCCTTAATACAAAGAAAGCATGAACTAAAATATTTTAGAAGTCCAAAATAGATTGGGTCTCTAAGTCAGACACCCTCAAAGATATAAAATATATGAATTATTAGATATATCACAAAGTAGACTCTTAAATATTTTAAATTCAAGAATGGAAACTTCCACTGCTGCCTAATGTAGAAAAAAAAGGACTGGATTTACCCTCCCATTTAAAACAACTGGAAAAGCAAGATAAATCTATGAAACAATGCTTCTCTTAACAACAGATATCAGGAATGAAGACCAGTGATCCCTAACTGATAAGAAACAAACCAAGTGATCTCATGATTGCCCCAGTTTATTGCCCAGAAAGAATGTTTAGTTCACCACGTAGGGAGAGAAAATAGTGAAGTTTAGCAATCTCGCTGAGTGAATTGAGAGAGAAGTTAAAATGTAAAGAGTTCAAAGGAAAAAATTATTGGAGAAATAAGAGTTTTTGAATTAGAGAACTCCAGAAATACACAGATTCTTCCACTCAGGTATCCCAATAACCACTGATCAGTGCACAAGTTGACATAGAAGGATTAGGAGGAACAATTGTTGGAATTCAGATGTGGTCAGAGAAGTTCCTTTTTTCAACAGATAGAGTGGAAAGCTTAACAATTTGTTGGGCATTAGGCAGAGTACCCAAAAAGATATTGACTCTGTAGTAAGAGAAAAATAAGTCCTAAAGTATCATCTTAGTCTCACCTAACAAAGCTTAGGAGCAAAATTGAAGGGAAAAAAAAAATAAATAAATAAATAAACACCTACTTCCAAGGAACATATTTATAAGAATAGAAAAAATGTGCAGCACCCAATGAGGTGAAATTCACAATCATGGGAACCCAATAAAAATATCAAGGAGGGCATTTATTGTATAGAGCACTGGGTGTGGTGCATAAACAATGAATCTTGGAAGACTGAAAAAAATAAAACAAAATTAAGATGTTAAAAAAGAAATACAGGCATGTAAGACAGCATGAAAATAAGATCTATAATGAGAAAACAACACAGATGGTAAAATTAGTATACCAGAACATTAAAACAGCCATAATAAAGGTATTCCATATATTCCCAAATCAGAGGGAAAATTGAACATTGTAAGTAGAGATACAGAAGAGATAGCAAGCAAGAAGGAAGGAAAGATGGAAGGAAAGAAGGTCAGAGTTGGTATGAACTGCAGAATAAGTTCAAGCAGCCAAATATATGTGTAATTGGAGTACCCAAGTGGAGGAGCTGTTGAAGTACAAAAAATATTTCTAAAAATAACAGAAAATTTTCCAAATCCAATAAAAATTAAGAACTTCCATAAACAAGGAGCTCAACTACCTCCTCCCCAAAACAAGGAATGATGTAAAGTTACAACATAATTGAATTGTTTGAAAATGGTGATATAAAGAAAGTCTTAAAAACAGCTGGAGTAAAAGACCCATTATATAGAGAAGACAAAGATAAGAATGGAAACTTTGAGAGAAAACACAAGCCAGCGGGGGCACCTGGGTGGCTCAGTGGGTTAAGGCCTCTGCCTTCAGCTCAGTCATGATCCCAGGGTCCTGGGATCTAGCCCCACATTGGGCTCTCTGCTCAGTGGGGAGCCTGCTTCCTCCTCTCTTTCTGCCTGCCTCTCTGCCTACTTGTGATCTCTGTCTGTCAAATAAATAAATAAAATCTTAAAACACACACAAACACACACACACACACAAGCCAGGAAATGGTAGAACAATATTTTTAAAATTCAAGGGAGGTTGTGTGTTGGAGAAATCTCTATTAACCTAAAATTCTATACCAAATGAAAATATCTTTCAAAAAACCAAGATGAAATAAACCTTTAATAGAAATATGAAACATTTTGGGGCACCTGGGTGGCTCAGTGGGTTAAGCCTCTGCCTTCGGCTCAGGTCATGGTCCCAGGGTCCTGGGATCGAGCCCCCCATCGGGCTCTCTGCTCAGCAGGGAGCCTGCTTCCTCCTTTCTCTCTGCCTGCCTCTCTGCCTACTTGTGATCTCTGTCAAATAAACAAATAAAATCTTAAAAAAAAAAAGAAATATGAAATATTTTATTTTATTTTATTTTATTAGTGAATTAAATAATTCACTATCAGTCAACTTTCACAAAAAGATAATATTAAAGAAAATAATTCAGAGAGAAGGAAAATGGCATTGGAAATCTGAATCTATAAAAAGAACTTAAGTGAACTGTCACTGGTAGTTATGTGAATAAATATAAAAGAATTCCTTTTTCTTTTTAGTTACATAAATGCCTTTAAAAGAACTGACAATTTATTTACTTATTTTTTAAAGATTTATTAGTTATTTATTTGAGAGAGAGAGATAGTGCACCCACAAGTAGGGATAGGGGTGGAGAGAGAGAGAATCCTTAAGCAGACTTCCCACTGAGCATGGAGCCCAGTGTTGGGCTGGATCTCATGACCTGAGCTGAAACCAAAAGTCAGATACTTAACCATCTCAGCTATCCAGGTGCCCCCAAATTGGCAATTTAAATAAAATTTTTATTAATATAAATCAGGGTTTATAACATAGCAGAAATGAATTATGGCAAAACAATACATCCACTTACAATAATCAAAAATGAAATTTGTTCCATAACATGAGCCACATAAAAAACTAACTTAAAGTGGATTAGATAACTAAATTTTATTTTTAATTTTATTTATTTATTTGACAGAGAGAGACACAGAGAAGGAACACAAGCAGGGGGAGTGGGAGAGAGAGGAGCAGGCTTCATGCCCAGCAGGGAACCTGATGTGGATGGAACTCAATCCCAGGACCCCGGGATCATGACCTGAGCTGAAGGCAGATGCTTAATGACTGAGCCACCCAGGCACCCCTAGGACTAAATTTTAAACCTAAAATAATAAAAATCCTGGATGGAAATACCTAAGAAAATTTTTAACCTTGGGTTAAGCAAATATATTTTTAGTTATGACACCAAAACCATGACCCTCAACAGCAAAAAATGATAAATTAGACTTCATTAAAATTAAGAATTCATGATCATCAAAAGTTAACTTTTAAGATAATGAAAATACAACCACTGACTGAAAAAAAGGCAACAACAAGAACAACAGCAGCATCAAGGATCTGCAAACATTTTGACAAAGTATTTGTATGAAGCATACTTTAAAAAGTCCCCCAAAATCTCTGTATTAGCCAAAAACTTGAAACGACTTGAAGTCAATCAAGAGGTGAATGGATAAATATATTTTGGCATATTCATATAGTAATAAAAAGAAATAAAAATGAACAAGCAAATGGCATGCATAACAAATTGGATGGATCCAGTATCATTATACTAGGTGAAATATTTTAGACAAAAATGAGTACATATTGTCTGATTTTATTTCTATAAAAATTTGATAAAATGCAAAATAATCTCTAGTAGTAAAAAGTAAATCACTGGTTGCCTGAGGACAGGAAAAAGGAGACAGGGATGGGCAGAGAGAAGGCACTGCAAGAATATGTAAGGAAACTTTTGAGCGTGATGGATATACTTATTATTTTAATTGTCATAATAGTTTCATGAATGTATCTGTATGCCAAAAATTATCAAATTGTGCATTTAAAATATATGTATTTTGTTATATTTCCCATATAACTCAATAAATGTGTTAAAAATGGAATATAAAACATGAAACAGAAAGAGGATCCTATTTCTATATAATTTTAAGGTATATTCTAGTGGTGTTCCTATAAATAAAAATAAAGATATCAAAATTAAAAATTTGTAAGAGTCCAAGTGGCTCTGTGACTTGATTTAGTCAATAGAATATAACTGAAACAACGCTGTGCTAGTGTCACATCTAGGTTTCAAAAAGTGTTACAACTCTTCAGCTCATACTCTTGGAATTCTGCCTCCAAAACATACATAAACCCAGGCTAAGATGCTGGACAATGAGAGAGAATAAATGAGGAGAAGCCCCAGTTATGCTACCTCCTCTAGCTATAGCTATCATGAAATGGCTGGCGCTAATTGACCCTTCAATTGATTGTAGACACATGAACAAGCATAGCCATGATCAGCTGAGCCCACCCCATATGAGAAGTACCAACCAGCTGAGCCCAGACCAAATTGCTAAGGTACAGAAACTTAAGCTGAATACATTATTCTAAGATCAGGCTATTTTGATCAATAGTAAAATAAATAAATAAATAAATAAATAAATAAATAAATAAAACATATATGAACAAATTACAGAAGATAGCACAGAAAGATATGAAAACATAAGGAGAATATGAGTTCAATTTTGAGACTTCAGAGACAGTGTGAAATGATCTTGCACTCATTTAATTGAAATTCCAGACAAAAAGGATAGAATAATAAAGAGATAATATTTGAAGAGATCATACTTGTACTGAATTGAATGTGCCACGTCCCCAAAGAGAAGTACACTTAGAATCTCAATGTGTGACTTCTTTGGAATAGGATCTTTGCAGGTGTCATGAAGATAAGGATCTTGAGAGAAGATCATTTTAGATTAGGATAAGTCCAATGATGGCTGTCATTATAAGAGACAGAAAACAAGAAGCCAGAAAACAGAAAACAGAAGGGAAGGACATGTGAAGAGAGAAACAGAAACCAGAGTGATGTGTGTACAAGACACAGAACATCAAAACTTCCTGGGTTCTACCAGAAACTAGGAGAGGCATTCAGCAGATTTTCCCTCAGAGACTCCAAAAGAAACCAATCTGTTGATATGTTGATTTTAGACTTCCAGCTTTCAGAACTGTGAGAGAATATATTTCTGTCATTTTAAACCACCTGGTTTATGGTAATTTGTTATGGCAGCCCTAAGAAACTAGTACAACAGTTAAGTTTTCAAAATCAATGCAAGCTATGAATTCTCAGATTTCAAAAGCATAGCAAATACTGAACAGTGAAAGGAGAAAGAAAACTATATGTAGACAATCTAGACAAAGTAGACTATTTGTCTGTATCTAGAAAAACAGAATGGTTAAACTCATTACCCAAAATAATAGTACACAACAAAGAATGGGTCTCCTAGCCACCCACCTCTCCTCCTGGAGACAACTACTTTTATTAGGCTGTGTACTTGAATGCACCCTCTCAGAGATTTTGTACTTTGTATTATTATTTTTTTTAAAGATGCATTTTGGGTACTAATTATTCAACTTTGAAAAATGTTGATTTCCAATAGGCTAAAAACAGGTTTTGTTCTTAGGAAATACTCATCTCTTTTTGCCTCTTATGTAGTGTGAAAAAGGGGTATCTAGGCATTCTGTACCTGGTTAATTTGGTTCAACTGTCTTTTATCAATCTAAATTTCCATAATTAGTTCATTAGTCACCCTAAGGGGTGACAAAGTAACAATCCTCAGGCAACATTCAACTAGAGATGAGCTTGGTTTGGCTGGCATTGTGGTATTTGTTTCTGTTTTAATTTTAAATTAAAGTTAAAATCCATTAGACTAGGCTTGTGTTCACTATTTCACAGGTCCCTACTGACATTCTAAGATTTAAGTTACCTGATTGGCCCCTCCTGGGCATTTAAATTTCTCTCTCTTATTGTAACAATTGAAACTTATTATTAATTCACAAACAGATTAACAAAACACTGTTACAAGTGATAGTGAAGTGTACTTTTGTGATACGAAAACATCTTCTTGACATATGGTTTAGTGTGGAAAAAAATAGTCTTTCCTGATCTTATAAAAATATGTATTTAATTAATAATACGCAATTTAAAAATCTGGGAGAAACTTTACTGAATGATAATATTAGTTATCTGTGGGAAAGGAGTATTAATATCCTAATTCTCTTTTAACTTATGTAAATTTTCTAATTTTTATATAATTAGAGTGTATTACTAGTATAATTAACTATTGGAAGAGTTACAGGAAAACAGAGATAGCCATCTTTTCTTTCTCCAGTGAACTCTGAAATGTATTTGTTTTTATTTAATTACTTTCCATTTGCTGTTAGGGATGACACATTGATAATTAAAATAACCAATTTAAAAAGAACTGCAAACTGAAATATGATACTACTTGGGTCTTAAAAGACAGATACATTGACTAGCTCAAGTTTTCATTTCTGATTTATACCAAATGAAAATCTGAGTCTTATAAGATCCTTTATTTCCCTGAATTTTTAAAAATAAATTATAATTCTGTGTGATAGATGAAGTCAGTTCTTAAATGATCCCAATAACATAAGTATATATTGCATTGTTCATGTATTCATATATTTTCATATTCCCAAAGGATGGAGACCATGTTTCTCTTTTTTCTGCTCTCCCACACATTTTATACATATTAGCATATGGGT
This sequence comes from Lontra canadensis, assembly GCF_010015895.1. NCBI lineage: Eukaryota > Metazoa > Chordata > Mammalia > Carnivora > Mustelidae > Lontra > Lontra canadensis. The sequence continues at coordinate 20,370,435 of NW_022631005.1, forward strand.
AATTTTTATCATACAATAAACATTCTACTAATATGGCATGTAGGTATCTCTGCAGGGTAAGACCTGGAGAATTTCCTTCTCCTTTTAGTCTTTGTATATATAAGATTTATATTTCCAATAAAGCAAACACTTTTAACCATGCAAACATTTATTCATCTTTTTCCTAGCTTTATCTGCCTGGGCTTTTCTTCCCTTCTTCAGTTCAAAAATCTCACTTCTTGGGCAGTGGGTGGCTCAGTCGATTAAGCATCTGACTCTTGGATTCAACACAGGTCATAATCTCATGGGTTGTGAGACTGAACCCACATCAGACTCCGTGCTTACTGGATAGTCTGCTCCAGATTCTCTCTCCCTTTCTCTCTCTCACTCCAATAAATAAATAAAATCTTAAAAAAATAAATAAAACATAAAAACCTCATATTCATTGCAAGGCATCAATATTTTGAGTCATACTCAAAGAAAAATCGAGAAGTTCATATTCATTTAATATGTATAATCTGATGATTGGAATTCATAAATATCCATTCATTAGTGATTAAATTGAATTATCTCTGTGACACAAATAAGTGTTTAGTCTCTGTCCCTAGTTCCGGGCACAGAACTCCTAAAATCCTTAGAATTTCCTGAGTGATAGGGGTAAGAAGAATATTTGTTCTTGTTCAAATGAGCCCCTTTCAACCACACCTGGGTTTATGTGAGTGAGGTGACTATTGGAAAATGGAGACCCATTTCCCAAGGAACCAACCATGTGATAAGAGGGTCGGAACTTTCAGCCCCACTCCCTGACCTCTGAGGGTTGGAGAGGAAGAAGGGCTGAGATTGAGTTAATCAGCGATGGCCAAAGATTTACTCAAGTATGCTTCTATAGTGGAACCTCCATAAAACCCCTGAACAAGGGAGGTTGGAGAACTTCAGGGTCAGTGAGCATATCTAAGTGCTGGGAGGACCGCTGCCTGGAGAAGGCAGAAAAGGGCCACATTGCTTCCCCCATGCCTTGTGCTATGCATCTGTTCCATTCAGCTCTTTCTGAGTTTTTTCTTTTTTTAATAAATCAATCATATTAAGCACTTTCCTGAGTTCTTTGAGACACTCCAGCAAACTGTTGAATCTTAATAAAGTGGAGAAACCTTATTTATAACCAATCAATCAGAAGTATAGGATGTCCCGATTTGAGATTAGCATCTGAAATACAGGCAGTCCTGTGGGATTAAAGCCTTTAACCTGTGGGGTCTGTGCTAACTCTGGTAGTTAGTATCAGACATGTGAACACAGGAAAACAGTTTCCTTTTAGCCCCTCACAGCTGGAAAGAAAGAACTGTGCTAATATATATGTAGTTCTTAAATGTTCACCTCCTCTTCTATACTAATTTGATTCACACTGTGCTTGACCTTCTATGATTTGTTCATAGCTTGGGCATTTTGTTGTACAAAGGACTAAGCTATAAGTTCCTATTATATGCTTGACAAATTCATCATTTGATGAAGGCAAAGATGCCTTAAACAAAACCCTTGAAATAATTGATATCCTACAAAGTTTTCTATTCAATATCTACCCTACTAGGTAAAGTACCAGAACCAAGAGAAGAACCATCAATGTGTTTTCTCAAATAAATGAAACTACATAATAGTTTTAATGGTACCACAAAGAGTAATTGAGATTTAGTAGCACATTATAGTTTGAACTTTTATTGACTTTCCCCCAACATAAACTGACAGATATTTCTTCATAATGTTCATATGTGCTGCCTTTTTTTTTTTTTTCCAGTTTTACTCCAGGTACTGATTTTGGTATACAGGCAACAAGTTGGTATTACTCAAACTATTTTAGCTTTAATAAATAAATCTGTAATCTGTCACTCTTTTTACATAAACCCTGAAAGACACTCATTCCTTTGATTTGAAAATCTTATCAGCCTTATGTCTTATTTTACAGTATTGACAGAGGTCATTCCCTTCCTGGAATCATGGACATCTATAAATTATAGTAAGCACAGAGCGTGCAATGAGTTATGTGGAGAATGGGACGTTTAATGGGAAACTGAAAAGAGTTTGCTGAGAAAAATAAGGTCAAGCATTTATATTAAAAGAAACAATAAATGCTTTCTTAAAACTATAAATGTATTTATATTTTCTCTTGAATTCTCACTTTCACTGCTTTATTTTATTCCATTTTGTGTTTGTAATTGAATGTTGAATTGCAAGATCCTAATGAGGACAACATTTCAGCATCTTCTTTTTCCTTTTGGTTCAAAAGGTTTATTATAAATGCAAACATTCAAGACCCAAACTTTGCAATCTCCTTTTGAATCCTTCCTAAAGCATATACTTGTAGTGTGATTTTGCCAAAATTCCCTATTTCTTAACTTAGCTTTCTCATCTGCAAAATAAATTGTATAGTCACTTCCAGATTATCTTCCAAAAGATAGTGTTGAGAAAATGTCAGGCATATTGTAGATACTCACTATGACTCAAATGTTCAATTGACTTTCCTTTGGGTTGATTTATTTCAGGTCAATTAGGTTTTGTAGAGGACATGGAAAAGATTGATTTCCAATTTTATCAATCAATAGTCCATTCATTTGAACATCTGACTCCTATCCATCCTTCCTTGCCTGACTTAGCTGAGCCAATCTTTTAGCTCAACCAGAGTGTAAGGTTTGCCCTTTAAATGATGACGTCTGTGAGGCTAGCAACTGTGCCTTTATTTATTCACTTTTGCTACTCTAAGATCTATCAGTAGTGCCTAACACACAGCTGGAACTCTTTATTTAATTCTTTATTCTTTCTCTAGTTCTCTTTCCTCTCTCTGTCTCTCTCATTCACTCTCCATCCCCTTCTCTTCCCAAATTAGGGATTTGGACAAAGGATAAATACTTTGATAGCACTAAGACTTCAATGGAACAATGCCATGTCTCTATCAGATTATAATCTTAGAGCAGCAATTGAACTTCTGTGGTATTGCTGTGTTGAGCCCACTTGCACTGTTGAGTACATGGTAGACATCCAAAACATAGCTACTGAGGTAATAAAGAAGTAATTTAAAGAATGATCTATTCATTAGCAGGAAATCAGAATTCAAGGAAGCTCAGGCACTAAAGAAAACATGCAACCAGTTTGGCAATAAACTAGACATGAGGCAATGATTGTTCTTGCCATCCATCCATCCATCCATACACCCTCCCAACCATCAACCAGTTAGCAGTCATTGAGAATCTGTTCATGACATTAGCACTGGCTCTGGAAGATACAAATGAAGACTATGAAATACATGAGAAGTAGTTCCTTACAGCAAATTGTTCATAATACAAACAAATATAAATAACATTGCACCCTTTATCTGGACTTTTGAGGATTGCAGACCATTTTCTTTTTATTCTTAAATATTCTTAAATATTAAGAAGTCACATCAGATTTGTGCTTCAGCCCTTGGGTTTCACTCCTGATGCTCCTGATAATACTTATTTGAAGTGATAACAGAACTGTCCATAAACCAAGATGAGTTTTAATATCAATGAGCATTCCAGTACTCATTGTTTATAAAAATATAATATATTCAGTAATAAATAATGTAACTAAGTCTATATGATCTGAGATAAATAATTTACTAAATTTACTATTTAATAAATAATTGCTACCCATTTGCTTCCGAGATACCATCCCTCAGAAATGTGCCAGGTCAGTTCTGACTCCCAATTCCAAATGTCACTCTGCTGTCAGAATATGACAGTCACCAGTGTTAGATGTTCCTTCCAAGAACAAATTATTTCCGGCAATAAAAGCCCATCTGTTTATCTAATTTGTGGATGTGCTCTGCCTACATTATCATTTGCCCAACTAGCCTTGAAATGATTCCTCTCATATGACAAAACATTACAGGCACTGCATGACAACATTTCTCTACATAGCCATTGGACGACACCAATATCTTCAGCTTGGAGAATGAACGAGTTTTTGAGACTAACAATTTACTCTACAAATATTAGGTGTTGACTTTGTCTGAAATAGTATGCTCAGTAACCTGGGGGATTTCAAAGGTAAAAGATACAGTCTGAGCCTTTACAAAGAAGATAGTTTTTTGAGTAGTAAGAACAATAATAATAAATAAAGTTTTCCAGGAAATCAATTCTAAGGAAATTGTCCTATGGGGATTAAGAAAATGCTAAATACAGCAAAGATTTATGTGCATCATACATAATTATAAGAAACTGAAAATACATGACTAAATGACAGTAGTGATAAGTCCACAAAATGGAACCTTTTGAACTCATGTCTACGAAGGCTAGAGTAAGACAGACTAATGTTTCCTTTGTTTATAGTAAAACTAATATATACACACTAATCTATTATCTATCTTCTTTCTATCTATATATCTATCTCTAAAAATTCAAAATATAGCAAATGGGAAGGGAGATTTAAAAAATAATTGTCTTGGGGCGCCTGGGTGGCTCAGTGGTTTAAAGCCTCTGCCTTCAGCTCAGATCATGATCTCAGGGTCTTGGGATCAAGCCCCATATCGAGCTCTCTGCTCAGTGGGGAGCCTGCTTCACCTTCTCTCTCTCTGTCTGCCTCTCTGCCTACTTGTGATCTCTGTCGTAAATTAAAAAAAATAATTAAAAAAATAATAATAAAAATTTTTTAAAAATTGTCTTTAAGTGGTAAGTCTACAGATCAATGAATTTTTTTTTATTTCTTCTATCTTCTCTAACCCTTTAAAAGGTGTCCAATATAATAAAAAATCAGAGTATTATGCCTCGCATGACTTTAAACTTGACCAGTCTTCATTGATTTTTCCATAATCTGGGACCAAATGTCTCCACACTAGTGGAAATGTATGAAAACAAAATGATTTATATAATTATAGAAGGAAATTTTCTTGCAGGAATCCTCAAATAAAAGAACAATATCCTAGAGTGCTTCATGTTGTACCACACACTTTCAAAAAATATTACATCATTTTTTTTTACACAACCTTCCTGGACAATGGGACTTATCCTTGTTTTACAATAAGGAAATTCTGACTCAGAGAGTTTAAACCACTTGCCCCAAACCCAAACTTTAGTAAATGTCAGATTTGAGCCTCAAATCTCCACTTTATAACTCAGGGTCCAAGATGTTTTTTCTGCACATATTGTCTTGCACTACAAGAATAGCCTCTGACTTCACTTGAATGTTGAGACAAGTTTTGTGGGAAAAAGAATTAATTTTAGTTAGCAAGCATGTTTTTCATCACCAGTTGTATGCAAAAAATTTACTTTCCTTTAAAGAAATAAAATTTGCTTTAGTAAGTATGTTTTTCATCACCAGTTGTATGCAAAAAATTTACTTTCCCTTAAAGAAATAAAGTTTGCTTCATTTAAAATGATGTATCACAAAATATAATATGAATATTATAGAGAGGCTGAAAGACAAAAAGTAAAGGTGAGTAAATGTTTCCATAACTGACAAAGTCCCGTCTTATATAAGGCATATAATCTATTATATATACCCACTCACCTCCAAGTTAGAACAGAAATCACTTTCCAACAATTTCACAGAAAGCGTGTATTTTAGGTCCTGCTAATTAATTACTTCTGTATCTACAACACCTTATGCTTATACCACAGAGGATAAAAATAACCAATTAATTTCACATGATCTAGATGGTACAGCTTTAAATAAAACAAGTTGCTCAGTGACCAATATGTAGCTAATTTTCTGACTGATTTTCCAGAGCTCTCTCTGGGCCAATGACTAGCAAACTTTTCCAGACAAAAGACCTGAGTGTCACATATAGCTACAGAAGCAAGAAATTAAAAGCATTAATAGGATCACTTTTTCAAGTGATAATAAAATTAATGATGCTGAGTAACAATAGTAGCAATTGTACAAAAGCTGACTGGCACCACTGAATGTTTCTGATCGTCATCCAGTGTATGTCTTCTAGGCCATAGTCCAGCCCTTTGTCTTTGGCCAGTTTTCTCTAGTATCTCTTCATCATTGTTCCTAACTTCTTTCTCCCTATATATCTCATCCTTCTACACAGCCAAGAGAAAACTGAGTCAAAGATACCATATTTCTCAAATACGAAGCCTCTCACAGAGAGTTGTCTATATTTTCTCTTTTTGTAACAATTTTCTCCATTCCCAGATGTTGTTGCCCTCCCATTCAAAGGCAGTTTACCCTTCTCTAGGGTAGAACATCTGACTCCAATTCCTAGTTCTTGCTTTAGATCATTCTCTCTCATTCCAATTTGTAAACATCCTGTAAAATTGTCCTTTCTGGAATGCCTGCGTGGTTCAATTGGTTAAGCATCTGACTCTTGGTTGTGGCTATGGTCATGATCTCAGGGTCATGGGATTGAACCTGGCAGTGGGTTCCATGATCTGCATGGAGTCTGCTTGAGACTGTCTGCTTCTCCCTCTGCCCTTTCCTTCATCCCACCTCTCTCTCAAATAAGTGAATAAATCTTTAAGGAAAAATTCATCCTTCCCTGAGCCAAAGTCCTCGACCAATAACTTAATCCCTATAACCTCGGTTTTAATTTCAATGTTGCCACTAGCCCTGTGGTAAATATTTAAACTTTTTGTACTATTTTCTAGATTGATAAGTAAAATGAATGCTATTCATGATAATGTAGATAATTGATAATAAAATGAAATGTCAAGGAGGAGACACTGGACTTGGTAGAGACTGGAAATTGGGCTAATTTCTAATTTTAATCATTTTAAAGGACTAAAGCTTGTTCTGCCTCTCCCTGGAAGCTACTTTCATCTATTTATTTCCAGATATCTTACTGACTATGCAACCCATTTATTAAATATTAACCTAGTGTATTAATAGTCTTCAAATCTGTGTAGGTCTTATTTTTTTAAACTAGATTTTAACTTCCTTGGGAATAGAGCAATATTTTATTCTTATTACTATTTCTCAGGTTGCTTTTTAAAAAATTAGATGTTAAAGTTTATTTTCTTACTACTTTATTATATAATTGATTTATTAAAATATAGTATTTTAGATTTCTACTCCAGTATTGCATTTTTTTTTTTTGGCCTGAAGAAAATTGCTGCCTAATTATTCTTTCTAGGATGTGGAGGTAGAGGAAATAACTGTATTTGAAGAAAGAAGAAGACTTCTTACAGAAAGCAGTGTAAATAAGAAGACATGTCTTAAACCACAGAAACTAATGTATTTTTAAATACCCTGGAGAAGGATCATTCAAATAGAACTGTTTGGGAAAGAAAAGTGTGGTGTGGATAAGTTTGCCTGAGTTTTCTATTGCTATATAACAAATTACTCCAGACTTACTGGTTTACCCAAAAACTTAATAACATTTATTATCTCACAGTTTCTTTTCATCAGGAATCTGGTTCAGGATCTCTGGCTTTGTGTCTCTTACCGATTAAGCAAGGCATCAGCAGAGGCTGCAATCATCCTAAGGCTAACCCGGGACTGAGTTCACTTCCAAGCTAGTCAAGTGACTATTGGCTGGGTTTAAATCTTCACAGTTTATTCGGCTGAAGTCTCTTTTTCTCATGAGACATTACTCCAAAGAGTCCCTCAGCTCCTTATTCTTTGGGATATTCCATATAGAAACTCTAAAAATGGTGACTGATTTCATCAGAATGAACAAAGTAGAAGAAAGAAGAGAGTAGGACAAAATGAACAAATTGTTTTGAATTGTACCCTCATCTAGAAGTGACATCTCTGTTGAATTATTAAATCATGCATTGAGACTACTATTATACTGCATGTTAACTAACTGGAATTTAGATAAAAACTTTTTAAAACGTGACATCTCATAACTTTGTCATATTCAATGCATTGGACTCAGTCACTAGTTCCTGCCTACATTAAAGAGGAGGAAAGGATTACACTGGGGAGTGAATACCATAAGGTGGGAATCATTAAAATCCATCTTAGAAGTGTGCCCGCCACAGAGTTATTTCTTTATTTCCTTCTAATACATGGTATGAGAGAGACATCATTTGGGATGATGGAGCAGAGAAGAGATAAATTGGAAGAGACTCTTTCCTTATGTGAAAAATTGAAATGGGGAGATAAAGAAAAAGAAAAAAAAATACCTAAAATACAGAATGATAGGAATAATAACCACCACTTAATAAGTAATGATTATATTCAGGCTTTGTGCTAGAATTTATATATGTTGCTTCTAACCCTCTAAAATTCTTTGAAAGTTAGCATAATTCATATTTTATAGATGAAGAAATAGTAGGAAAGAAAGTGGCTTCTTAAAGCCTCATATCTATTAAGTGGCAGTGGCAAAATATTAGAATAATACCGAAGCATTTCTCTGGCCTTCAAAACTCACAAATTCGAAACCAATAGGATGTTTAAGAAAATAATTTAGACTTAAAGTGTTCCAATTTTTATGAAATGTGAAAAGTGCTATTCTCCAAAGATCAGTAGCATCTTCTTTATTCTTTTTTTTTAATTATAATTCAGATTCTTTAAAAATATGAGATTCTTCTGGAAAACTCATTAATCTGCTATTCAGTTCTCATTACTGTACTTTGAATTTTAAATCCTATCTTAAAAGCCAAGTTTGTTTTGCAGAGACTACTGAGATGCTGCCTAGGATGTATCTGCCTGCTGGTGGTGTGTGTGAGTTTGTGCGTGTATGTGTCCTCAATGGGAATAGAGAGTAGAAAAATGGAATTCATAGTCCAAAGTCACTCACTTCACTGTAATTCTGGCACTTTGATGTCTTTGGGCAAGGAAAATATACATCCATGTATCTATAACTATCTATCTACCTATCTCTACATCATCTATCTGTCTGTATATCAAGCCACACCTCACATTCAAATGTTGCCTAAATACCTGTTGCTTTATTAATCTCAACTGTAAAAGAATATTGACCCTAAACTCAGTAAAATATATTCTTTTCTAGGTTCACTTTTATTTTCAGAAAGGGAGTAAATTTGCATAGCATACTATTACTTGTGAACATAATTAAATGTCTAAAAAAAGTCTATTGTGCAAGCTATTGCATTCATAATTGCCTGATTGTGCTTGCATGTATCCAATTATCAGCATGATTGGCTATTTACCCTATCAACAGCAAAAGTGGCTAGTTGCATGTACAATTACCTATATGCTTAATTCAGAATGCTCAGTTGCCCTTTCATTTAGGCTTCTTGAAGCTCTAACTTCAAATGAAGAGACAGAATACAATGCTAGAAAGAGGTTAATAGCAAGAATATAAAAATAAGTCTGGAATTTAGTCGTTTTATTGGTTTTGGACATAGTATAATTAATTTAGCTTACTCTTATAATTTGTATTATATTAACAATACCCATTGTATAACAGATTCTTTAAATCAGTCTTCCTCATATCATATCATGAAAAATTAATAAGGGAAGTTTATGAATGCAAAAATATATTTTTATTGGTAACCAATGATAAGTAATTAAGTTATCTGCCTATCTAGCATGCGGTATGTGGTTTATGGTATGATTTCAGAAATCCTAATGAACCAGAATAAAAACAGCCTAAGAAATACAATAGACTAAAGAAAATTGAAGATGCAAATAAGTAAATCTACACTTAACACTTCAGTTGGGATAGACACAGGTAGGACAGTTATAATTATGGTAAGAATTTTATATCTGTAGTATATTGAAGCACTGGACTAATGAAAATAGTTGAAGTGTTTGGTAGGTAATTAGTACGTGACAAGAACCCCAAGAACAATGATTTTTATCTATATAGGGAGGTAATCAGAAAGGTTGAGAGGTCAATAATAGAAGCGTATTGGATTCTTTTTTTTTTTTTTTTAAGACTTTATTTATTTATTTGACAGACAGAGATCACAAGCAGACAGAGAGGCAGGCAGAGAGAGAGGAGAAAGCAGGCCTTCCGCAGAGCAGAGAGCCTGATGTGGGGCCCAATCCCAGGACACTGGGATCATGACCTGAGCTGAAGGCAGAGGCTTTAACCCACTGAGCCACCCAGGCACCCATGTATTGGATTCTGAAGTAGAGGCTGGTTAAGCAAAGTGGCCTGTGTCTTGGAATGAAAACATCAATTACCCTTTTTTTAAAAGAACTGAGTGCCAGACAACAGATACCAACAGAAAACTCATATTATCATTATTATTATTATCATTATACATTTTGATTGTTTGCCTCACTTTTTATTTTGTACAGGTTTTAAAATGTAAATGCAGAAAAATAATTATAAGTTTGCCTTAATTATTACACACTTTATAAAACATAATTCGTGACATAGTTACATAAAGTAGGCATGTTTGTGTTGTAGAAGAGTACAGTTTTGTATACATTTGAAGTTAACTTGGTATCAATTTATGAGAGATTGTCATAATTTTGGATGTGATAAGTAATCACTATGGTAATCACAAAGAAAATATCTATAGAATATACACAAAAGAAATGAGAAGTTAATCAAAGCATTTCACTACAAAAAAATCACCTAAACACACAAAAAAGCAGTAATGGAAGAAGTAAGAAAAAAAAAAGTACTAAGACACTATAAAAAAAAAAAAGTTAACAAAGTAAATGCTTCCCTGTCAGAAATTTCTCTACACATAAATGGATTAAACTCACAGTCAAAATGCATAGATTGACAAAATTAATATAAAAATAAAGGAGTTAATCATATAATGTTTATAAGAGACTCACCTGAGATCAAAGGACACACATAGATTGAAAGGATAGAAAAATATATTCCATGAGAAACTAACCAAAAGAGAACTGAAGTGGATATCTTAGTTTCTGACATAATATACTATTAGTCAAAAATTAAGAGACATGGGGCACCTGGGTGGCTCAGTGGGTTAAAGCCTCTGCCTTCGGCTCAGGTCATGATCCCAGGGTCCTGGGATCAAGCCCTGCATCGGGGTCCCTGCTCAGTGAGGAGCTTGCTTCCTCCTCTCTCTCTGCCTGCCTCTCTGCCTACTTGTGATCTCTGTCTGTCAAATAAATAAATAAAATCTTTTAAAAAAATTAAGAGACATGCAATGAAATATGATCCCACCTTAGAAAGAAACATCTGACACATACTACAACAAGGATAAATCTTGAAGACATTATGTTAAATGAAATAAGTTAGCCACAAAAGAACAGATACTATTGATTCCACTTAAGTAAGTACCTAGAGTAGTAAAGTTCATAGAGTCAGAAAGTAAACCAGTGGTTTCCCAGAGTTGGGAGAAGGGATTGCAAAATTAATATTTAATTGGTACAGTATCAGTTCAGGAAAGTGAAAAAGTTCTGGAGATGATGTTCATGATGGTTGTACAACAATGTGAATGTACCTCAGGTGCTACAGAACTATAAAATTAAAAATGGTTAAAACGGGAAATTTTATGTTATGTATAATTAACCTCAATTTTAAAATATTAATAAAAAACTATGTCTGCCCCAAAAAGGGAAAAATTATTTTAAAAAGAAAAGAGCTGTTAGGAAAGAGGATGATATGGTGAAAAGGGGTGGAAAACCTTGGGATGTAGGTTAAGAAGTTTAGAGGGGAAATGAGGAATCACTCTATCCAGGTCTTTGGATTACAGTGGAGACTTAGTAGCAATCAATTTTCCCAGCAGGAACAGTTGGAAAAAAACAGAATTTTTAAAAATAAATATGTAAATAAAGTTTGAAGGTGTAAGTGAGTTGACAAAACTACCAGAGCTAGAAAAATCAGGATCCCAGAGAGAGAAGAAGCACAGAGAAGTGAATCGATATTTTTTCAGTCACTTTCTCTTTAGGGGCATTTGATGTTTCTTGGAGATGATGTTAAAAATAAGAGCCTAGGTAGAAGCAAGGGAAACAGCACTTCTGCCAATCTCATGGCATTTTTTTGAAGTCAAAAATTAAAGATTATGTCTGTCATGGAAGCCAAAAAATGAGAAGCAAAAACACTACTGAGAAAGGAAGAAAAAGAATGAATCCGATATTTGGTGGTTTTTTCCCTGTGGTATCTGCTGGCAGAGAAATGGGCTAAGAAATTAAATGGAAAGCTGTTAAAATAGAATAGTTTTCTCTTTATTCTTATAAAGGAGAAAAAAGTGGAATTCAGGATCTACAAAAAAAGAAGGGAGGGTTCTATTAACACAGTAAGCTGTCTGTGGGACCATTGAAAAGTTACATTTTAAGAACAGAGGAAACCAGTGGTAAGTTAGAGACATACAGAAACTACAATTTAATTTGAAGAATTTTAGATTTGTTTTAATAATAGAAAAGTAAGCAGTATGATTTATGCTGGTAAATGATTAAAGCAGAAAATCGCATGATCATCTTAATAAATAAACAATATTCTTTGAAAATTTTAAATTCCAAATAATGATAAATACCTTTATTAAGTTAAATTAAAAAGAAAATTATTTTATCTGTTTAACAGGACTTATGAAAAATCCACAGCAAACTTCAAAGGGTGAGCTATCAAGAACTCTTCTATGAAATGGAGAAAAAGTCAAGAACACCTGTTATCAGCATGTCTCCTCACCTTGAATTTGAGATCTTGGACTTATATAGTAAAGAAAGATTAAAAAAATAGAATGTGAAACAAATAATTGGAATGCAAAATAAAATTTGTAATTGTTTATAAATGATAAAATAATGCATATTGCAAACCAAATAAAATTGTTTGGGAATACTGCAATGTCATTAGACACAATCTTAAAATAGAGAATTAATTATACTGCTATATATCAGTCACGAAAAGGAAATTTAATTTTAAATGATACCATTTATAATGTCAAAATAGATAAAACAATTTTCCAGTGAAAATTGTGTACCACCTACACTGAAACAAATTAACAATAAAAACAACAAAAAAGCAGCCAAAAATGCAACTAAGATTAATTGAAATAAACCTAAATAGCATGAAGGGAAGTGCCAAGTCACAGGTTGGAAGTCTCAATATTGTAAAGATGCCAATATCCCACAGATTTATTTATAAATGCAATGCAGTCAATCAAAATCCCTACATCGTTTTCTTTGAAATTGACAAGCTTAATTTAAAACATACGTGATCATATAAAGAACTGCAAACAGCCACAGCAATCTTGAAAAGGAACAAAGCTATAGTACATTGCTACCAGAAATCAAAATGTATCATAAAGCTACATTAATTAAGATTATAGCATTAGCACATAAAAAAACAGTAGACCAAATACAAGGGGAGGGGGGTGAGAAATAAGCCAGACCCACATAGATAAGGTTGTTTGTTTTATTACAAAGTCACTTGCATTAGAAGCTTGTATTTCATAAGGATGAGGATGACCTTTCAACAAAGGATTCCCTTGCGGAAAAAGAACAAAAAAGTAAAACCTTACCCCTACCACACACCATATTTGAAAATCAGTTTTAGTTTGGGGTTCCTGGTTGGTTCAGTCAGTTAAGCTCTGACTCTTGATTTTGGCTCAGATCATGATCTCAGGGTTGTGAAATGGAGCCCCACTTCAGGCTCTGCACTGGGTGTGGAGCCTGCTTTAGATGCTCTCTCCTTCACTTCCTGCCCCTCCTCCCCAAAAAAGATTAAAAAAAAAAAAAAAAGGAATACCAGTTCTAGCTGAACTGTAGATCTAAGCATAAGTGGTAAACAATGAGCAATTTAGATAGAAACAGGATAATACCATCCTGTGTCTGAGGGAAGTAAAAATATCTTAAATGGCACACAAGGAATACTAACTATATTGGAAAATATTAAGTGAACTTTACTAAAACTAAGAGTTTACGTTCATAAAAGACAACATTGAGAGAATGAAAATGTAAGCCAGAGTGACAGTGGATACTTTCAATATATATATGTCACAATGGATTCATATCCAGTAGATTTAAAAAAAAATACACATCTACAGGGAAAGGAGAGACAGTCAAAAGAAAAACTGGCAAAAACTTTAACAGACACTTTTCAAATGAAGATATTTACATGACTTTTAAGTGTATGAAAATGCACAGCCTTCGACATCAGAGAAATATAAATTAACAGTAGAGGGCAATACCTATCAGAATTGCTAAACGTCACAGAGACAGGCGTAATGAAGTGTTGTTGAGCCTGTGGAAAAACTGAAATTCCCACACACTGATGGAGGGTATGTAATTTGTTGGTTCAGCATTCTTGGAAACTGCAGTATTCTCTCATAAAGACCATAGACACGTTACAAAATGACCTTCCCACTCCTAAAAATATATTCAACAGAAAAAGGCATGCATACGTTCATTAAAAAATACATAAAATAATGTTTATTAACAGCACTCATTATAATAATTACCCATTATTTGTCAGCAATAAAACTTCTTGAAACTTGGGGCGCCTGGGTGGCTCAGTGGGTTAAAGCCTCTGCCTTCGGCTCAGGTCATGATCCCAGTGTCCTGGGATCGAGCCCCACATCGGGCTCTCTGCTCCGCGGGGAGCCTGCTTCCTCCTCTCTCTCTCTCTGCCTGCCTCTCTCTGCCTACTTGTGATCTCTGTCTGTCAGGTGAATACATAAAATCTTTAAAAAAAAAAAAAAAAAAACTTCTTGAAACTTAATTCTTATAATGCTATATATCAGTGAGAAAAAAACAAATTATTGCTAGAGCCAACCATGGATACATCTTACAAATGTAATAGTGAGAAAAAAAGTGAATATAAAGAAACATAATCTAGGATTGCATTTATGAAAGTTCCAAAAGCAGGCAAAATTAATTTACGTTGTTAAAATACAGAATAATAGCTACCATCCAGGGGGAATAAAGGTAGGAAAGGGCAAGAGGGGGAATTCTAGAATGTTGGTAGTATTCCATGTCTTAATCTGGGTATTCATTACAAGGTGTCTTTCCTTTGTGTGAATTTATTAAGCTTCATTTTCTGATGTGAGCATGTTTACCTACTATTTTAATATTTTAATAAACTAAAACTTAAAAAGAGAGAAGTTATACGTCTAATCTCCCCTCTTTCTCCTTCCTGGAATTCACTTGGAATGTGGATAACGATGGTTGGAACACAAGCAACTATTTTAAGCCAGCAGGCATGAGACAGCATTCTCAGGGGGGCAGAGCAGGAATAAAGGAGCTTGTGTCCCAGATGACAGGGAACAGCTACACCAGCCCTAAAGCGACAAGTTCGGGGCTTCTCTTCCATGAGAAATGTATGGTATCTTCTTACAGAGTAAGAAATGATTATTTCCTGAGCACCGAACAGTATGATGAAATTAGTGTTCATACTGCAAGAGAGTTTAGGCTCGATATTTCATCTTTTCTTCATGAATTTAAAAGTTTTTGAATGTCTCCACCATTTCCCTTAGAGATAAAAGCTCCTAAACAGATTGGTGGGAAATATATAGGTTTAATTCTTTTCTCATGCACATTAACAAAAGCGGGATAGTGTGTTTTATTTATTGGGGCTGTTCTATACCATCACAATTCTTTGGAGGACTTTTTCTCATCAGCATTCTTTGCCTGAGAAGAGTGATGACTTTCCTGCTAAAGTCAAGGTAATTCCACAGCTCAGCTTTAGTGAACACCTCTTAGCACATTAATGAATAATATTTGTGCATTAGCAAACATACTCCAGAGACAAAATCAAATCAAATGGGCTTGGATGTTCATAAATTCTGACACTTCTAAGCTCTCAGTGAGAAACTGCTTTATAATGAATTGCATGGGTTACATGCATTCCATGGGGAGACTTAGGCTCCACTTTGCTTGAATAGAGCAAAATTTAGTTAAGGATAAAACAGCAACAATAATTAAGAATTTTCACAAATCCATGAGGATTCTAATTAAAATCTGACTTTCTAATCATCAGCTGTGTACATTCAGTGCTGATCTAAACTACCTAAACTTGGGCGATGTTCTAGGTACCGTGGTATATACATTAATCACACAATTTTAAAAACCTTCTACCTGCTCCCAGTTATTTGAATGCCCTTTGGGGGCTGGGATGATGGTAGAAGAGTCTCCACAGGGTGGCTTAGAGACTCATTGGATCTCACAATGAGTAGTTTGCCGTGGTTATTCTTAAAGGGAACAGATGGGATTTAATATATATATATTTTTTAAGCATATAGCTGAATACAAGTCTTAGCACACCTGTGATCTTGATTTCTTTTTGTAAATATTCCCTCCCACAGATGATTTTCAAAGCCTTCTGTTAACAGCCTTTCCTGTTCCTCTCTTAACTTCTTCCCTGTCCATCCAAACATCTTGTAGGAGATGCTGGTATTTGCTATTCACTTTTTCATTACTCTTTTTAATAGAAGCTATTGTCTCTTCACCTCCTTATGGTCTTGGCTTGTCACCATTTCAGTGAATCACGTTTCCTTGGTTCTGTGTCAGTTCTTCTTGTGGCCTCTTTAACTTTTTTGCTACTTAAGTTTCCCTACTAAGCTCTTTTATGGTGGAACTCTATAAAGCGCTTGGGAGAAGCCCATCCACTTTCATGGCTTAACCAGTTTTCATGTCCCTAATTCCAAATTTATGTTCCCCATTTACTCTCTTCTGTATGCCAAACCCCTAAATACAACTCTATAGAGACACTAGATGACATTTAAGCTTTAGCAATAAAAAAAAAGAAATTAATTAAAATCTGACTTTCTAATCTTCCTCTGAGTATATTTGGTATTGATTTCAATCACCTGACCTCTGGCTATGTTCTTTTTTCTTAAATATGCTAGTCTTGTTTTGCTTATTTGAGAAAAAAACAAAACAAAACAAAAAAAAAAAAAAACCTTTATCAGACTGGAACTCTAGCCATAAATCAGGGAGTAAGCGCTAATTTTCCTTCTCCTTCACCACAATATCCCACCATGTCAATTCCAAATTCTTTTATCTTTTAAATAGCTCTTGAACGTATCTGTTGATCTACTCCAGTCCAATTTACCATTTTTTCATTTCTAAATTATTATAGAAACATATTCTGATATGTACCTATTAAAAAATATTCTAGAGTATCCTGTCTACTTCCTAGATGAGATCCTGCTCAATTCATGAATCACTTAATAAAACCAATTATATCTTCAAATTAAATATAAATATATATATATATATATATACACACACATATACATGTGTATGTATATGTATCTATATAATTTTCTAGTAGCCATATAGGATATGGTCTTTGTTCCTCCAGGGATGCATCATTTCACTTCTTTCCTTACTCTGCAACAGGATGATTTATTTTATTTTATTTTACTTTATTTTATTTTATTTATTTTATTTTAGAGAGAGAGGGGGAAAACGAGAAAGGAAGAGTTGCAGAGGGGCAGGGAAAAGGAGAAGCATACTCCCTGCTTAGTGGGAAGCCTGACCCATGGCTCATCCCGGGACCCTGAGATCATGACCTGAGCTGAAACCAGGAGTCAGATGATCTGACTGAGCCACCCAGGCATCACTAGGGTGATTCTTATAAAATTCTATCTGACCATGTCACTCCCCTAACTGAAATTATTTATTAAATTATTTTTCCTTTTCAATGGTTTGGACTTTAAGTCTCTTTGTCCATTCGCTCTGCAGACACATTTCGTTTGGCATCCTTTGGCTTTTTCAGAACATTGGATTTGAGCGTGTTCCATCAATGGCCTCACTCGCCCAGCTCTGGATGGGCAGCATGGTTTCCAATCTTCTCTGATTTTACCCCTGCTTCCTCCTAGAGCTAACTATTGCTGTACTTCTTGTGTACTTTATAATCCAGCCAAAATTGCATTTCCTTCAAAAGTATACACTGGTTCATAATGCTATGCTTTTGCTTATGCTGAATCCACTGTTTTGAAGGCATTCTGACTCCCTTCCATATTTAATGAACATCTACTCATTTTAATACTCAGCTCACATTACAGCCTTCAAGAAATATTTTTTCCACTTGAGATATACATGACCACTTCCTCCTTCGTGCCACTATTTTACCATTAGCACACTTCTAATTTAGTTCCATCACCATCATTACGATGTTTAAAAATATATCTATCCACATCCATACAACCATAAGTTTCTTGAATTTCTTATATTCCCAGCTCCTAGCATAATACCAGGCACACAGTGGGTGCTCAATAAGAGTTCTCAATTAAATAATATATAAATGGATCATTTTATAACCTTGTTCCCTAAAATCTTTTTATCCCAAACGCCAACTTCTGGTCACTTCCTCAACTTATAGACCCGAATCCTTGGAGCTTCAGAGAAATTATTAAGACTGATCTTCACAGAATCAATTTATAATGGATTTATCACAACCACAAAGCTCCTTATAAGAACTCTGAATGCAAGGATGAATGCCACAAAATTAAATAACTTGAATGTCTCTAAAAAAACAAGCTTCTGCAGCAGGAATGAGTAATTACTTAAAACTCTCCAAAAGTGGGCCATAGACTAATTTAGTAAGTTAGGATTTTACAACTTAATTGGACTCAGTGCTAGAAAGAAAGTCTTAGGCCCTTTCCTGACAGCTGTTAGCTAATGGAGGAGTCATATGGATATCATTTGCATTGTGAAAATGGTGTCACTTATAGCATCAAATGGTATCCAACTTTACGACTTCCAGACACTTCTTTTATTGTTTTCCCCACAGGAAACATTATCCATATCAAAATAAATACTCTGCCTTCCACATCTGACTGTTAACCAGGAAAAGCATAGATTTACAATAATTGTCTAAATAATCGTTTCTTAATTAGTTACCTGTTTTGTGTGATTTAGTGTGAGCTTATGTTTTCCTTGAGAAATAATGTTTTATGCAGTCTCTTCTCGGCTTTCTAAAAAAGCAGCAGTCTAGGTAAATCAAAAAAAAAGTTTCATAGGTGATGGGTTTCACTTGACTATGAACATTTCCTGGTGTTTCTTAGATATATAAGACACAGGATTCAGTTTGGCCAGTAAAAAAAAAAATACTGTCCTTCTCCCTAAATATATCTGGAATCTACTTGCTTTCCTGTCTCTACTGGCATCTACTCTGCCCAGGCCAATTTAACTTCCTGCTCAGACACCTGCTGGAGCTTGCTAACCAGGCTCACCAATTCCTGTTGTTATACAATCCCTTATCTAATAATCAGAGTCCTCCTTCTGACATTTTAATGATACTTAAAATAAAGGGCATTATTCTCCACCTGAACTCTGAACCCTAGCAGTATCTGGCTCCTGCCTGCTTCTCTCCCCTCCTTGTGATGCCCATAGCTGCTCCCTCTGCCCAAAGGTCTGCCACATCAGCCTTTTTTCACATTGGATCCAAGTCCTTTCCCACTTCAGAGCTTAAATTTTTGCTCTTCTTTTTGCTTAGAACCCTCTTCTCACCACTACCAATTTGGTAATTCCTAGTTATTCAGACATTCAGAAAGCCCTTCCCAAGCCCCAACTTAAATGCTTGTTATTAAAGCAAATGCTCTATGACTAGAAAAAAGTTAGTTAAGAAAGTGACATGGATTTAAACATTAATATGACAGTTATCCAATATGAAATCTCTTTCTAAAATTAGTAGTCTTTGAAAATTAATCAAAATTACACATAAGCAAACATTTTTAAACCCTTGAAACTTACTGATTTACATGATATAAACTTTTATCCTCATACTTCGGGATGGACTGTTTTCCAAACTTAATTATACTGCCATGTCATTTAAATAAGTCATATTGAATAAAATTAATTGCTTCTGCAACCTGGTGCTACAATATGAACCATTATATAGAATCATACTAATAATTGGTACAATCTCTTAAGGATCCTCCACGAGTAAGCATCCTTCTTGCTTGACAACATCCTAAAAACCTGAATAAGAAAGCAGAGATGTGAAAGAAAGGTTAAAATATCAACCTTATGACTCATCTTTGTGGAAGTGTCTGATGTCATTTTGTGTGGGACCCAGTTGGACCTGCCTCCTGAACCCCAGAATCAGACATGCTTGTTAATTCTCTCAACTAAGGTTTCCTCTAGAACTTCAATGTTCCCAGTGGAAAAGACACTGAGGAAAAGGACAGAGCTGAACTCAACATAGTACATTATTCATCCCAATTTATCAATAGGTAACTATTGGGAAATAATTCTCCATGGGTTTTTCATATGCCTGCATAGGTAGGGCCTCTCAGCAAAAACATGTTTGAAGAGCTAACAGCTGTGGAAGTCAGATGTCATCCAGAGTGATTTCAAGACAGAAACATCCCAGGATAATAATTATAATCCCCCCTCACTTTCCCCTTTCCAGAGACATTTGCTTTCATTCCAAGGTGATGAGTATTCTCTCTCAAGAGTGGAGAAAGGTCGATGTCCCGGCAGCCCCATGAAAGCTCAGCCTCCTAATGTCATTTCCTCTCCTGGGAGGCAGCCCCTGCATGCACAGGTAACCCCCGGCCTTCTCACATCGTCCTTTGGGAACTAGGGTGTGTGGCGCCAATGCAAGATACTGCCCTGGATGTTCCTCTGTCTGTCATCAATGGTCTGTCTCTCTGGTTTAGGCATTTTGTATCCTTTTGTCATAGTTTCTGACCTAACAATAAATTATCCTGTTTATCCAGAGGTGGAGAGACTCCAAAGATCAGAGAGACATATAGCATACTCTGGAACAACTCCTCTTTCTAGAAATTAAGAACAGGGAAAAGGTATTTCTCCTCCTCTAGCAGTGATGGTGTTGGTGATCCAGATATCAGTAAGAACAGCAACAGCATAGTACTTACCTTTGGTTAAAGGCTTTCTATGATCCTTGTATGGGGAACTTTACAGTTGTTATCTCTCTTTAGCAGTTTCTTGGGAGAAGTACTTTCATTACCCCCATTTTATAGAGGAAGAAATTAAAGCTTAGAAAGCTTAAGGAACTTGCCCCAAGTCATAATAATATATTCAGGAAACAGAATGAGAGTCAAAGAATGCATGCTCTTTTTTACTAAATAATAAGGAAAACACCATTAGGATACAGTGTGTCAGTCTTGCTTACCACTAAAGTTCCAGTGTCTACCACACTGCCAGACACTGGAAGTATATTGGGGAGAATACATATATGTATGTATATTTATATATATATGCATATATATAATTTTAAGCTGTAATATATTTATGATTTCGATGTGTCTCTGCCTACCAGCTCGATAGCACTCAAATGTGGAAAAAATCAACTGCGAACTATTTTTAATCATTTCGAAATAAGTGTAAACAGACTTTAAATGAGACTATGAGGAATTTGTTGATCCTCAGCTTTATTTTGAAACATTAAGAGTGACAAATAAATGAGATGAAATTAAGTAAGGGATTATGTATTTATCACTTTTTCAGAAATTTCCTGCAAAGAGCAATTGCATCTTAAATAAAAGAAATTGTCCAAAACAAACCACTCTCACTTTGTAGTACTTCTTAGGGAATAGCAATTCTCACTCATTTCTGTCTTCCAAACACAAGAAGCTTACAGCAAGTGAAATTTGAAAGACTCTCTATATTGAAGTGGTTAGATATTTCTGTGTTAGAATATCCAGTGAAATGTACTGTTGACACAAAGTTATATCCTTTCTTTCACATTACTTCCAATAAAAGTTTTTTTAAAAATGAGAGGAAGAAGATGATTTTACCTTTTTCTTCTCTAAGGCTGGCCTAGATGGACCACATGGCACAAGCATATGAGTGCCAAACAGTATTTGTCCTTGGTGTAACTGAGTGTTTGCTCTCTGACTTTATGAAACTGAGGTTCTGTATTAATGATAACATTTTTATCTCACAGAGTCTCTGTATGTAAGGGATCTGTGGCTTAGCTGGTAAGGGGTTCTCACAAGGCAGCCGCTACAGTCACATGACTATCCTGGGGAGGAGTTGCTTCCAGCCTCACTCATGTGCTGATTGGAGGAGGCAAATCTTCATGGCTCTTGGACTAAGGACCTCAGGTCCATGGGAGCTGTTCTCTAAGACTGTGCTCAGTTCCTTGTCGTGTGAGCCTCTCCATAGGACAGCTTGTAACTTGGCAGCTTGTTGTCCTCAGAGTGAGTGAATGAGAAAGTGAGAGAGGATACCCCAGAGAGAGCCACAGTCTTGCCAGTCTGTTTGGGCTGCTATAAAGAAATACCATAAAATAGGTGATTTATATAAACAAACATTCATTTGTCACAGTACAGGAGGCTGAGAAGTCCAAGGTCAGGGCACTAGCAGATTTAGATTTTTGTGACAGTTCTCTTCCTGGTTTGTAGACAGCCATCTTATTGATGTGTCCTCACAGGGCAGAAGGGATGAGAGTGATCTGTTATGTCTCTTTTGTAAGGGCTGATGACCACACGAACAAATCATCTTCCAAAGGCCCCATTTCCAAATACCACCATATTAGGGATTTTAGGGGGACACAAATACCTACTTTATAATGTAACCTAATTTGGGAAGTGAAATCTCATCATTTTTGCTGAATTCTAATTGGCGGAAGAAAGTTCCTAGATATAGCTAAGGGATGAGATAGATTACACAGAAAATGGATAGAAGGAGGCAGGGATGGTTGGGAGCCATTTCAGAAGCTATCTAACACAAGACGTAAGAACCTACCTTCCCGTCACTGAGAGGATACCTGGCTCCAGCTGCAAAGCATAAGGCATCATATTCCCAGCTTAGTCTTCTTGGGCTCTGCTGGAGAGAGGCAGAGGCACTCATCATGTCTGGGCACTTCTCCATTCTCCCACTTTTCTAATGGACGCAGAAGTCCCCACTTTTACCATCCTGACTTTTCTTTCCCCTTGTATTTTTCTTGGCTCCCTGAACAATAATTTCTAAGGGAAAAAAAAATTATAAGGAGTTCACAAAAATCCTTGTTTTCATTTCAGCTAAATTATGTCCCCGCTTGACAAACATTTCAGAGTCATTTCTCTAAAAGCCTAAGGATCTTCAATGACTTATCAGTAGTGCTTGCTGCAAGGCATAATATTTTTATTTTTTCAGTTGAAGGCAATTGGTCCACAAAAAAGCTACAAATATTGTTACTGAGTGCATGTGTCTGTGTATGCATTTGTGAATAATAAATATGTGACAATGATCTAAGTGAAATTACACCATAAATTTTTCCTAGTTGAAGATTTCTAACTGTTCCTCTACCCTAAAATAGAAGTTTCAGTCTAATTTTTTCAAACATTTCAGTTTTTAGAATAACGAATGTTGATATATACTTATGTATGTATTTAAGTAATCTCTACCTCCGATGTGAGGTTTGAACTCCTGACCCTGAGGTCAAGAGCTGCAATGCTCCTTCAACTGACCCAGCCAAGTCTCCCAAATGTTGATATATATTTAAAACAAGTTCATGATTTTATTTTATTTTTATTTTTTTATACCTAGTTATGAAGCTGCCCTTTACCCAACAGGAACAATGAAAGTGCTACAAAATAAAAAAAAAAAATAAAAATAAAAAGTACTCTCAGTGGGAGAACTGTATTTTGGTTTTGTTGTTCAAATTTGCTTTTTCATTTGGTTGCTTGCCTTTTTTTTTTTTAAGATTTTATTTATTTATTAGACACACAGAGAGAGCAATCACAAGTAGGCAGAGGCAGGCAGAGAGAAAGGGGGAAGCAGGCTCTCTGCTGAGCAGAAAGCCCAATGCGGAACTCGATCCCAGGACCCTGAGATCATGACCTGAGCCGAAGGCAGAGGCTTAACCCACTGAGCCACCCAGGCTCCTGGTTGCTTGCTTTTAAATGAAAGCAAATCTTATGTAACCTGAAAATGGATAATTCTGGGAATCCATTTATTTTGGTTTTAAATGAATCACTGAGAGCTAGAGGTGCACAATACAAACATGAAGTTTGGAGGAGAAGATCTAAATTGACAAGAGCCTCTAGTCATTGTTCGATAAAGGGAAATCTGTCAATCAGCCTGAGTTCCTAGTTACTCCTGGGCAAAATTTATCATCAGAAAAGAGGCTGGGATATGGTCCCTCGAGTCAAACTGGCAGTCAACCTCTTTTCAAAGGAAAACAAATATTTGGAGTTCTTATGCAGTAAGTTTGGGGCATGTAAATGGCTGTATAAACAATTATTTTTTAATGATTTCTGGCTATTTTTTAGACACAGAATACTTCTTAAAATTTAAAATTTAATTAACCAAGCAACTGTCTCTCCTCCTAATGTCAATTACTTTAATAGGAAATGAGATTTCATAGCCATTTTAATTGTTTTTATTGTCATAAATTCACCTGATAATTCAGATAATATCCTGAAAACCTTAAAATAAGCAAGAACACAATTTTTTGAAAGTACTAATTCTATACAAGCTAATTACTTTCTATAAACCTATTATATTTGGCATTGGGAAAAGAAAGACAAATAGCCACTTTTAAGAAACCTCACAATCCAAGGGAGGCAAGAAATGCAGACATATAACTCTCTGGCAAGCAAACGTCTATTCTTCTGAAAAAAGCCATAGAGAAAGTTTTTGTTTCCATCAATTTCAAATTCAGACCTGTGAAGAACGGGTCTTAGAAATACTTTTGGTCTTAAGCAATTTTCCCATTAGAATTTTATGATCCTGAAAATTTTAAATTCTAATGTATCACACTTATTAATGTGCTTTTCCAAATCATTCTCCTTGGAATCAACAGGGCTCAGGGGAAATTTCCAAAGACCACCAAATGGAATGAGATAAGGTAATCTGGAAAGAAACAGCAGAGGTTTGGGTAGGAATTTTATCAGTCTTATCTAGATGGTGGGGTGGAAAATTAGGATCTGTTGTCTAAATCCAGCCAACTCTAAGTTCTTGTAAATAGACTTTTATTGGAACACAGCCATACCCATTTATTTACATACTGTCTGTGGCTACCTATGGTTCAACAGTACATTTGAAAAGTTGCATCTAAGGCTATTTGCAACAGAAATCAATGATATGCAAATCCTAAAATATTTACAATCCAGCTTTGCCCAGAAAAACTTCACCCACCTGTGATCTACACTCAATTTCATTCATATTTGGTGATTTTATCTGTTTTATATTTTGGATTTAAATATGTAAGTACAGGAAAAATATATAGGAAAAGAAAACATGCTACATTTGCTTCCATAATCAAGAAGAATTGTAATAATTGTCTTAGATGTAGAGGGTTCTTATTTTAGAAAATAACCTAATAAGCTATTTTGGTTGATAAAATAAAGGTCATTGGGCCTGATCTAAGTGAGAGTTTTATACCAAATATACAAATTACAGTGCATTATAATACAAGAAGCATTCAGTTTCCTCCTGGTATGCCTGTGAAACAGAATGTGGTCAGTATGTGGGAGGAATGACTCTGGAGTACACAAAGAGAAAAAGGGATTAATGGACAGGTAGACATGGGGAGTTTATTCTGCAACATGGTACCAGAAAGAATTTCAGAAACTGACCAATTAATTTGCTTGTTGTAGAAACAGTCAATTATTTTTAAAACTCCTGGGGTTTTTTTAAATCCATTTATCCTATTTTTTGCTAAAATTTTCCCAACATCACCACCATAATCTGCAAAACTAACTTGATACTAACCATCATGTTTATGTTAGAGGGGAAAGAAGTATCAACTGATTTAATTTGGGTCAAACAGAGGGTGGAGAGGATGTTTCAGAGATGCTGAGACGGTGTTTATGAGCTGGGCAATCTCAGGAGAGTAGATTGAAGACATTTAGGAGTACACTTCAGGCAAGTCCACTTTTCCCCCAGGATAATGAGGAAGGAAATTGATGGGAATCGAGGTAGGGAATAGATGCTACTATTACATGTGGTGAAACTTAAGCCTTTCCTTCCTTTCTTTTTCTTCTTGCTTTTTTCTTTTAGGTGAGAGAATTTTGGATTCTAAATGTGAGAGACCAAATATACAAAGGGAAAATGGCCAGATTATATATAAAAATAGAACTCAGACCCACAACCTGTAGGAACTTGTACAGGAAGCCAACCTCCATGTCTACAATAAATGACTCAGGAAGCCATTCTGCTATAAGTTAGAATTACAGGAATCCAGATTGCTATCTCTAATGACACTCCAAGAAGCTAAATCATGACTTCTGTAACAATTGGTCCAAATTGCCAGGACTTGGCTAATAGCTAACAACTTCCCTAATTTTTGCCTCTGTAGCTAACTTAGGATCAATCTATACCCTTAGCCAATCACATAGGATGCTCTGGTTCTAGTGAGCCCACCCATAGCTTCTCCAGAACAATAACCTCCAGTTAGGATGCACCTGATGCCTTCCCCTTTTCCACTCTGAACTTTTCCCACTCCTCTGCCTGCTTTTCCATCTCTACCAAAATTCAAGTGAAGGTGGTTGACTCCCTTGCTACACAACAAGCTCAGAATAAGTAGAATAGCCTTTGGTTTTCCCATTTGATGGTCTTTATTTATTTTCACAATTACAACATTTTATTTGAAGAATAAATGGAGATCTGTGACCCTCTCCCCCAAAATACTGAAGACCATTATGTGAAACAATATTTTTGTTATAGAGGTGGGAAACAGGATGTTGAAGAGTATAATTAACTTGTCTTGGACCAGTGATTCTCAACCTCCTGAACATTAGAGTCACCTGGGGATTTTGAAAACATCTGATGCCTAGTCGGTATCCTTAGAGAGAATGAGATGAAGCCAAGCATAAAGCTGCATTTCAAAGCCTCCTAGATAATTCTGAGGGGCCACCAGGTGTAGAATCTCTGCCTCAGAAGGTGGTAAAAATCAGATGTGAATGCAGGAAATGGAACTTCTCCCCTGTTTTCCACTATCTTGTGGTACTGAAAACCTTTCATCTCAATGTGAAATCAGAAAGGCAATCCAAGGAAATATAGTAACATCCCTCCTGGCTAGAATTCAGATACCGAGCAGCTTCACCTGTCTAACAAATATGACAAAGAAAAGCAAAAATGACCTCTATGTAGGCAAAATAGTGTCGCTTAGTCATAGAGAATTCCCTCAAGCCTTCGCTGAGAAAATAGGTATTCCTATTTTACACACACTTCTGACAGGTTTGGAAACCTGGTTTTCAGATTTACAATCTCTATGAAAGGGGTGATGTTTTATACAGTTGTTTGATTGCCATGAGAAATGATACCCAAGAGCAACTGAGGAATTGGGAAACCTACAAAAGCCACAAAACCCAGGACCTGCATCCCTGCTTCTGCTATAGATTACAGTAGGTCCTGGAGTCACAAAACCACCAGATGTCTTATTTCTGGGGAAAAAAAAATCCCAACTTTAATAATTGAAATACATATGTGCTAGAGGTTGGCTAAAGGCATCAATTCCTAATTATTCAGAAAACTGGGTATTTCAAAAGGCACATTCCTTCAGATTTTTGCATGGAGGAGCTTTCAAATTTTACCAATACAATATTGCATTTTGACTAAAAGAAATGAAGAAAACTGTCCTAGTTTTTGATCCAAAAAATGCTCACCTACTGAGATATATTTTGCAAAGACCAATATATCAGGGAAAGCTACAAACTTTGCTCCTTCTTAATGTAGTGTCATTAGTAAATGCCACTTTTTAAAAACATTTTGCCCCAAAAGTTTTTCTACAGTGAGTTCTGGGGATCTACAGCAAGTAAAAAGCCCTTGGTTATGAAATTCTCATTCCCCCTGTTTGAATAAAACCCTCAGCTAAACCACAACTGCACTCAACACTTTGTACAGAGAAAATGTCCTTTACTGAGACTCGGGTTTCTGTCAGTTCTAATCTTTACGGTTTGTAGCCTAAACTAATAAGCCATTGCCCTTGACTATCCTCCTCAGATGTTGTTCATCTGAATGACACAAAGGCAGATGTAGACAATACATATGTTATTTACTATTTAATGTTCCTTCCTCCCTATTATTTAGACAACAATTAGCATAATGCCTATCACGATGCTTGAAATGAGGTGGCAGCTTCAGAAATAATGAATGTAAAAATACATGTTTTCATAGAGATCAAAATAAATTGGAAACATTATAAGCAGTATTTACAAAGTTCCTCAAATCCAAATATGGAGAACATTTGTGTTGGGTGTCTCTCTTCATTCAAATGTTTCCTATCAAAAGACACCTCAGAATAGACTCTGCAATTTGTAGCTTTGCAAAATAAGCAGCAAGTGTCACCTTTCTTAGCCCATAAACTACTCTCAGGCTAAGCCAGAAGGAAAAAAATTAAAAGGTATTAATTATTTACATTACTTACTGTAAGTGACTTGTAATGGGATAATTTAAAGTAGTTTGAAAGGCATCTACTATTTGAGGAGTCCTGGTCCTGGCTAAACACTATCTGTGATTTTTCAGGCCTGATAATAGGCGACTATGAAGGCTTTACCTCACAGGCCTCCTGGGGAGAGCTACCCTCCTTACACAGTTTTTGCACATGGTCAGATGGCCAGTGCTTTGCAGTCTCTCAAGGGAAATACAATAAAAAACACAGAATCCCTTGGCCAGTCATGCTCTCACACTTACGACGACCCTTGAATGATAGGCATTGGGTCACCAACTTCCTACACAGTCAGAAGTCCATGTATGACTTTTGACTCCCCCAAAACTTAACTACTAATAGCCTATTGTTGACGGGAAGCCTTGCCAATAATATAAAAAGTAGATTAACACATGCTTTGTATATGCATTATATGCTGTAGTCTTACAATAAAGTAGAGAAAACAAAATGTTACTAAGGAAATTATATGAAAGAGAAATTGGATTTACAGTACTGCAGTGTGTTTGCAAACAACAACTGCATATAAGTGGAATTGTGTAGTTCAAACTTCGTTGTTCAAAAACCAATTGTATTTGCATTTCTAGTCTTGAAGACTTCATCCCTAGGTTTCTTTATCTGAGGCCTTGAACAGGAATCTTGTTTGGATGCCTCTGCTGACATCTCATGAGAGAGAGAGAGAGAGGGAGAGAGAGAGAGAGAGAGACTCTGAGGGGGATGGGCAGAAGGAAAGGGAGAAGGGGAATCTCAAGCAGACACACTGCTGAGTACAGAGCCCGACGCAGGGCTCAATCCCAGGACCCTGAGATCATGACCTAAGCCCAAATCAAGAATCAGAAGCTCAACTGACTGAGCCACCCAGGTGCCCCTCTGGTGCCATCTCCTTCTGGAAGTGTGAGAGAGAGGAGAAATTCTTGAAGACACTTGCTGCACTCTGACCATTACCTGCATTTTTCCACTTCTAGCCCTATTCCCTCTACTCTCAGCTCAGGTTCCATAAAACTACCAGAGTCTCTTTTTGGAGGTCTCTCTTCAGTGAGATGACCCTACATCTGTGCTGATTCATCTGACCCTGACCTGATACTTGATTCCTAGGAGAAAATGGAAAAGGAGAACCCAGAGTTTTCTGGTTTTAGGGCTTTCTTACACCTTTATAGTAAGTGATTAAAGTGATTAACTCTTTAATTTTGGACTTGTTTCTTTAACCAGCTACTCTGACACCTGACAGCTCAGCTGAGATTCTGACACTAACCCATATTAGTTTCAGTCCATATTGTTATCCAGTCCCCAGAGAAGGCTCATGACAAAACATCATTTCCATATTATGATAAGCTTTGAAGAATTTAGTGTCAGTATACTGACTTTCTGCTATTTTAAGGGAGCACATCATATTAAAACCCATAATGTTTGAAGAGAGACTAACTGAAGGTCTGAAATTTGGGACTTCACCCCTCACTGAAAGACTTTGTTTTTCCTTTTTATTAATCCATCACATACGGAGTAGTCTAGTGTCATTCTTGAGCAAACCAAGACCCTCCACTCTCATGCTTTACCATCTTTGGCATTACCCAAGCCTGATCTCTGATCAAGTGTGATTTCTGAGTAAAACTTACCTCTTTGATCTGTGCTTTTCTCTCACTACATACCCATTTTTGTGACAGCTTAATCCTACTGAGCCACATGGAACAGACTGGTTGTAAGTTTTATTTCAGTGGCCTTTCAGCAATGCTTCATCCATTTCTGTAGGCAAATACTCTTCATCTTTGTATAATTCCTATAATTGGATCCGTACCTTCCTGAGAAAGTCTCCACCATGATTTATATATAATGACTATTCCAGATTGACAGAAAGCTGTTGGATGTCAGGGAACTCATTCCCAGGGCTCTGAGTCTCTAATAGAGAGACTACGCCACACAATTGGGAATCAGAAACTGATTATATGGAAAAAAAAATACTGAGATGCTGATGGTGATGGTATTGGTGGTAGGGAATGTTGGTGTTAGATGCTAAGACCTGACAATGAGTATTTTGTATAAACAGGCAATTTCCGCTGATAGATTTATTTGTAAGGCACAAAAATAGATTCACAAAGCTCTTATAATAAAAGAAAACATCTTCAAACTATAAAGAAGCAGCCGACTTGCTTAAGCAGAGGTTTTCCCGGGACAGGAGATGATAGAGAAAAGACTCTGAAGCTTCCTCATTCCTGAGACATGTCCTCAGTGGTCTTCCTCAGTCCCTGAGAATTCATCTGGGAAGGGCATCATCATGTCAGGGTGGAGAGTTTTTCTTGGGGTGAGTGAGCCAAGAAACAGATGTAGTATAGCAGGATATTTTGAAAATGTAACCATTGCTTGTCCCTAACACTCCACCCACTGGCATTTTTTGACTCAAGTGGGAATATTCATCAGCTTAGAGCAGAGAGGACATAGTAATTTCTAAGTAGAATTTTTTTTTTGATTGCACAGAAAGTAAAAAATAAAATCCACAGCACTTTTTATTAGCAAGAGCTTAGTGTTAGTAGAGTAAAGGATTTTTGGAATTCTCAAAATGTGGCTTTGCGTATTATAAAGCAATTCAAAGGGAGTTAGAGTTTTGAACTGATGCCATAAACTGTTGAGTGAAGAAATTGTGATGAAAGAAAAGCAGTTTTCCCAACCTCAAGCGAGGAAATGAGTCTTTAAAAATCTCTTCAGGATTATGAATGGAGGGGTGACTTGATACGATTGGAAGACAAGAGGTGAGAATTTACAAACAAATTAGGGAGCTATAGCAATACCCGATATGCTCTCTGCACTTGAAACTTTGTCGAAAATTTAATAAAAAAGCAAAGTGGAAATAGACAAAATTATCTGCCATTGGAATAAATGGTGCCTTACATGTTAGTCTGAATTTAATTATAGTGACATAAAACAAGTTCCAAAAATACACCTGACTCTGTAACTTTATATCCATTTATATTTATAAATTTTATAACATTTTATATATTTATATTAAATATTTAACATAAATGAATTTAATATAAATATATAAAATATCAGTAAATATATAATATTAAATAAATATATAAATACATAAGTATATAAATAAAATAATATATAAAATATAAGTATATATAATTCTATAATATAAATTTATATGTATTTAACTCCCTATTAGATATTATGCTTTCATTTTGGGTGACAGAAACAAAAGAACAATGCAGGAGAACTTGTGTCTAACACCTGGAGGATATATTCTGTGACAGTTTCCCAAATGAGTAAGGGACAGGCGAGGCCAGGTAGGGAGAGACAGGTAGGGGGCTATGTGACTAGGCTCATTCATGGAACTACTAACCCAGCTCACAGAAATCCCAGATGTGAAGAAATGTTACAGATCAGATATTAACCACAGAGTAGGGAAGCTAACAAATCCCCCACCTGTGTTCTAAATATAAATAGGATAGTCTCCTGATACTTACAAATCCACCATATTTGTCTTACATGTTACTGACAAGATATTTACCAAGTTCCTTGGTCAGTTTTCTAAAAAATGAACAGTAAGAGCCCTCAGCAGGAAACCCATTTGATACCCCTCTCACTTTAGAGAGCTTTCCTTTCTGTTCTCACCTTCCCTTAATAAACTTTCATCTCACTTCAGCCTTTTGACTGCAAGATTCGTTCTTTGACTGAGACAAGAACCCTGCAACCCTGCAACACAAGGATAGCTACATGTATTGACTTTCTACTGCTGCCATGATAAATGACCATAAACTTTGAGTCTTAAAAACAACACATTTATTTGGCATGTAAGAAGTTCTAAATTCAGGGTGTCAGCAGGGCCTCATTCCTTCTATAGGCTTCAGTGGGAAATCCAGTTCCTAACCTTTTCTATCTATTAGAGGATGTCTGAATTCCTTGGCCACTGGTTCTTTTCATCTTCAAGGCCCCCATCTTAGCATCTTCAAGTCCTCTGTCACTCTCTGACCTCTGCTTCCATTGTCCTATCTCCTTCTCTGATTCTGATCCTTTGGCCTCCCTCTTGTAAGGACCCTTGGGGTTTCATCCGCATAACCCATACTTATTTTTCTATCACCCATGCTTATTTTTCTATCTCAATATTTTTAAAGTCTGAAAAACACTTTTTCTCATGTAAAGTAACATAATCACAGGTTCTGGGGATTGGAGCAAAGACAATTTTGGTGGCCCATTATTTTTTCTATGCTGTACACTTCAAAGCACAATGAATAACCCTTATTAGATCACAATCAAAGATGTAGATCTGGCCTTTTACAGCATAGGCTAATGTCCACTTAGAGTACACAAAGTTTTTGGAACCCCAATTAATTATTCCTGATTTAATTCCTGTATCAATTTCTGGTTTTATTCTTTTCAAACAGGCATAGAAGGAAAATTAGCTAACATCGGTAATCATTGGGAAACAAAAACCTTTTCCTCAGCATATTTAATTAATGTGAGAAGAATTTTGAAGTACAGAGCTAGTTTATGACAGACTCATGCCATTGATACACTGCATTCAAAAGCAAAAATGTAAAAGACAAAATGACCTCTAAATTTCATTAAATACATAGTTTTCACTTAAATCATACTTCATAAGTTTACATTTTTATATAAAAGATTACTTTAAAGTGTATTACAGATATTTAATGACAAGTGATTAGATAGAATGATTTATGCTTTTACAAACTTATTAAAACTTCTGATGGCCAATCTTTTTCCAAGAAGGTTAGAGTAGACCATATGTTGAAGTTAGCACATGATAGTCCTAACCATTAACAGTATCACCTCTAACGCTCAGAATTGTTTGTTGATATACTATATAGTCACCCCACTATTAATTCTTTCTAAACACAAATAGGAGATGATTTAATTCATCACATTCCTTCTTTACATTAATATATGTAGAGGATAAAAGGAGAAAATGTGCAAATGCCTATGGATAAAAGGGGATGTCTCGGAGTAGCAGGTGTTATTAAAGACCAATGAGAAACTGCAGGCAAATGGGATCTGACATAGGAAGCAAATGACAGTCTAGGACTTACTGATAACAGGTGAGGTTTGGTACTGAAGGATTTCTTTACTGTAAACATTAATGTAGAAAAGAGCTATCAGACATCCAAGAAACAGGGCACCTGTTTGGCTCAGTTGGTTAAGCATCTCTCCTTGGCTCTGGTCATGATCTCAGGGTCTTGGGATCAAGCCCCGTGTCAGGCTCCCAGCTCAGCAGGGAGTCTGCATCTTGCTCTCCCTCCGCCTCTCCCCCCAGCTTTTGCTCTCTCTCTCTCTCTCAAATAAATAAATTATTAAAAAAAAAAAAAAAGACATCTGAGAAACTCCAGTGCCCAAAGAAAAAGAAATTAAAAACAGACAGAGACATTATGTTCAAGGAGACATGACTGAGCAGCCAGTACAGTGGTCAAACTAAATAAAACTAATGATTTCGGAAAGATGAGAAGAGGTAGCTAATCAATGCAACTTTAGCAGGAAGTGTTAGCAGTAGGTGAGTAAATGAACAAACTTCCAGAGATCTTAAACAATAAAAATATAACATTTTTTAAAAATTTATTTTTTTTAAGTAATATCTACACCCAATGTGAGGCTTGAACTCATGACCCCAAGGTCAAAAGTCACATGCTCTTTTGACTGAGCCAGCGAGGGACCCAAAGAAAACTCTAACATTTTGATTAAAAAATGTTATAGTCCATAGTTGTACTGAACAGTAGACAAAGTCAAATTTGGATTCAAGTATTATTTTTCAGTGTATCAGGAAGGAATTGTGAGATGAAAAGTATTATATAAAAACTGGAAGAAGGAAAAGAAGTGTAATTTGAAGACAGAAAAGAAACACTGTAATAGGAATTGCTGATACAATCACTACTGCTTTTACTTTATCAATCTTGTATTCATATGTCCTGTTCAGCTTTTTTTTAAAGTATTTTTATTTATTTAAATTTAACCATTTATTCTTTTGAATTTTCTATATAGATGATTATAGCATCTGGAAATAACAAAACAAAGTATCTGCACCCCTAATTATTTCACATTGGCTTTCACATGAATATAAAAAGATATTAAAATCAATTCATAATAGCAAAAAAATACAGTCTCTATTTTATTAGTGAAGGTATATATTGATAAAAGTATGATAAAATGTAATATAGCAGTTAAAAATAATAAACTGACTTGTAAATAGCAACATGTTTGGATATTTTAAAAAATGATATTGAGGAAAAAATTGCCAAAAGCAATGTGTGCTGGTATACATTTTAATATAGCATCTTAGAACAAAAATAAATACTTTTATTCATGGTTTGTGATTTTCACACATATAAATAACAGCAAGAGAATGGATCAGAAACATTCACCTTAGATATATTATAATGGATGTTTGTTGGAAAGGGGAAAAGAACTGGAAATGGGAGATAGAGTGCATAAAAATCAAAACTTTAAAGTGGGGCATTATTTGGACCAGTGCAGATGTGATGCTACCAACTAAGGAATATTGATTAAAATGGTGAAATATTTCCCACCTAAAGCTTGGTACATCAAGACAAAACAAACCAAACCCAAGCTAACAAAATATTAAATTTGTTTATTAAATAAACAAATCAATAAATATTAAATATCAAATAAATATTAATTAACTAAATAATTAAATAAAATAACGAACAAATAAATTAAACAAATATTAAATAAATCAAATTAATTAATTAAAATAAATAACTTTATTAGATTAATAACTATAATTATTAACAAAATAAGTAATTACAAAAATAAAAATAAATAGGCAAACTCGTAAAAAAAAAGAAAACCAATAATATCGTATTGACCCTGCTGTTTATGGAAGACACTGGCAAAGAAAGCAAGATATGTGATTTTCCTAAATTTTATAATTAGAAAAGTAGTTACAATGGTTCCTCCTCAGAGTAAACTCTAAGAAATGTCTTCACATGTTATGCGGTATTAT
Organism: Lontra canadensis; assembly: GCF_010015895.1. Classification (NCBI taxonomy): domain Eukaryota; kingdom Metazoa; phylum Chordata; class Mammalia; order Carnivora; family Mustelidae; genus Lontra; species Lontra canadensis. The sequence continues at coordinate 20,405,462 of NW_022631005.1, forward strand.
ACTGTGGGGCTAGATGGACAGTTTCTCATTAGCACCTTCAAAGCTTAAAGAAATGGAGTTCAAAATTAATACAAACTTTAGATAGCAATGTGATTGTAAATAAGTCTGGATTTGTAAGATAGATGATATTAAATGCCGGTTCTTATAGTGCTGTTTGATAATAATCAGAGTCTTGACCATGAAACATTATTCAGTGATGGCCATTATGTGAGCAACAGCGCTAAAGGTGCCAAACTGACTCATTCCCAAAAATCGTGCCGTGTTGAAGATGACCCGTATTCAGCAACTTGAAAATAATGATATGAAAATATTTATGAATTCAGAGAAAAAGGGACCCAAATCTCATAGAATTACCTGAAACTAACAAAAGTAAATGACTTTGTAGAGTCACTGAAACATACATGTAACTCACTTAAATTAAGGTTTTTACTCACGAATTAGAAGGAGGAGTTTCTAAATGTGAAGTTCTGCTTAGAATAAACTATTTCAGTTCTAAGATACATGACTTTTAGAATAGAAATTTTATTCTATCTGTGGTTTAGACCTCTTCATCTTCTGACTCTAGGGGGAAAAAAATATGATGATAAGGAAAAAATATATGATAAAGAAGATCTGAACACACTACCCTTAATACTCAGTTAGTAGGAGTACCGATATCCTACAAGCTGTAGAGTTGTTTGTTCCCAATTTAACTTCCGTCTTTCAAATAGTGTTTGTATTCATTGGCTTGTCTGATGATTTCTGGGGATTTAGATGCCAGGCTTGATTAAGTCACTGCCAAAGCTTTACTCATAGACAATCTGGACTGGGACTATTGTTTCCCCAAGGGCTTCTCCTCAGTGTTAGATATGTGAATCCAAGAGGAAAACAACAGGTCTTGTTGATCAATAGATAGAATCAAATACAGCTGAATGGCAGCCTCTGGGACAAATCCAGGGGACACTTTGCTTAGATAACTAACTAGCTGCCTCTTTGTTACAAACTCCACTTGTCAAATCTCGGCACTAGATAAAAATTTCATGATGCTCAGAAGTAGGAAAGGAGATTGAAAAACTCTCTCCAGTGTTACAGGCTGTGTTTCTTAAAGTTCACTCTGTGATCCACCTACCTCAGATTCATAGAGAAATGTTTAATAAATATTCAGATTTCTGGGCCTTAAGGACGACTAAATTCTCTGAAGTAAACACCCAAAACACACATTTTAACAAGTTTCTCACACTCTAACTTAGAGGATTTTATTTTTAATTCAGTTATTTTGATAATTTTTTTATCATTTCTTGTTAGGAGAAATTCTGTGAGATGACTCAAAAGCCACTGACTGTTTATAATAATGCAGTATGGGTTCTAAAATTACAGTGATTTTTCCTGAATAGTGATCTATCTTTGAATCGTTGCCCCACTGTGTAGCCATCTGTTTTCATGTATTAAGGAACAATGAGTAATTCCAAAGGGTAGACACTGGATTTTAAATCCCATGTCTCTCTGTAAATGACTAAAAGTTGTAATATGTGAGAATTCAGAGACCTTTTAATAAATCTCATAAGGTGATCTTTTGGTTGAGCTTAGTATTAGCTCAGAAAGAATTTGGTCAGGGTACACAATTGCATTGTCAATCTTAATTAGGAGTTAATGGTTTAGCTTTGGAGGACTAGACTAGGATCATCCTAAGAGAATAATTGAAGGAAGGAAAAATAGACCAGTCTTGTTCAAGACATGTTTTAGTTCTTAGAGCTGAATTGAACATGCCCAGATGTTCTACTTACCTTATGATTTAAAAAAAAAAAGCAATATCAATAAGAATAATAAATTTAAATAGATTTAAAAAAGAGCATGAGTTAAAACAAACCTTCATAGCTATAAAAAGTTAATTAGCTAAGCTAATCTTGTAATGCTAGAAAAATTATGTAAAAAAATCTGAAAGGGAGAAGAATAAAAGAGATGAATAAGATAAAAATGATTAAACCATTAACAATTACCTAAAATAAATTGAAATATTTTTTAAAGGACTAGAAATCTAAAGAATAAAATAAAGTAAATATGTAAGAACACAAGAACCACTTATAATGATATGGACTAAAAGAAAACCTTGTTTGTTGATCTCTTATGGTTTAGGACTCCCTAGGAATATTCCCCTACATTCCAGAATTGAATAGCAGAGAAAGAATTATTGGCAACTTTACTCCCAAAATTTTATCTCAGGTTAGGGAACAGAATGGGTAGATATTATGTTCTCCATCCTCTGACACTCCATGATGAGTCTTTCCCACCCTTCTCTGTCTCTGGGATCCTTATATTCGTGAAAAAAAAAAAAAAAAAAAAAAAACCACCACCCTCTACCTCATTTAACCATCTATCTATAAAAATGAACCCACAATGAAAACTTTTGAAGAGACTTTTGCCAATATTATTAGTATTTGATATTAGTATCAGATTTACTTGGCATATTATTTACTTTCATTTCTTACTGAACTATAGCTAAATATGAAGCAAATATATAATCAAAATTTTCTGACACAGTCACCATTTCAAATATTGTACCATTTGTTAGATATTAGTAAGACCGTGAGCCTCAATTTGGGGTTATAAAATATGAATACCATAACAAATACTAAAAATGACAATTAAAAAAGTCAGTATCTATTATGTTCCATTTACTTACTTATTCATTTTTGAAGTATATTGAAGATAAAATATTTTATTACTTTAAGGCATACAACATAATAGTTTAACATTTATACTTAAATACACTAAGACTAAACCTTGAAATAACTCTATAAGATACCTGTAATTATTTCCACTGAATATGTGAGGAAATGAACATATAAAAGATGTAACTAACATGTCTAAGACAACACACCTCGAAAACACTGGCATTCAACCTGACTTTAGGTTTCTGTGACTGCAAACCCATGCTTTCTCCTCAATGACGAATACCTCTATGTGTATTCCAGGCCTGTAAATACAGGCAGCCTGAGCCAAGCATTGCCAATTTCATTCTCTGTACAGCGTTTCTTAAATCCTCTTCCTTCTGTACTACATAAGGCATGTGATCTGGTACAATGCAAAATAACAAATATAGGAATACAAATGAAATGTAATTATATCAAAAACAGAACTTACATTAGGGTATTTTTCTATTGTACAAAACTGACATTGCCTTATATAACAACTTTGAAAGTCCTACTTTATGCAAACTGGGTTTTACAGCATGTCAATAATAACACTGAATTTTAAAATAAAATGTATTTTGTTTTATCAAAATTTCACGAGTATAATAGAGAAGTGTTAAACAATAAAGAAATCCCCATAGTCCTTTTTTTTTACTAAGCCTTAAACATATGTGGGACTTGTTTTATGTTCTACAATGTTACACGGTTGGTTTATTAAGACATTGCTTAAATATTACAATTGTTATCATAATTTTAGCTAATTTTAGATTACTTTATCTACTTTTGATAAGCTTCATTTACAGTGGTACATATGACATTATTGCCACATTTTCAGATAAAATTACAGGCATTCTTTCAGCTCGTTCACTGGTGCCCAATACACGAAGTGCTTCTTTGTTTGTTTTGTTTTTTGGAGTGTTTATTTTTACTTTTGTATTTTTTCCTTCTGAGAAAAATTCATATTGCTCTGCATTTCTGCACTGGCACTTTTATTGTATATTTTAAGAACACTAGTAGTAAGCTGCATTGGCAAGTTAATTAATCAAGCTTTGTACAGTAAAACATAAGGCCACATTTTTGGATGTTTACTAGTTACAAAAAAAATGTTAATGGTACATAATTGCATTTCGCCTTATGGCACATTTCAGGCTCTTAAACGAGGAAAGATCACTCTAAGAGCATTCCACACTCCAGAGGAGCCATTTCTTCTTAAAAGGAAGTTTGATGCACAAGTTTTTCTTCCAGAAGGATTTCACCAGAAAATATAGTATACTGAGATGGGCAAAATACAGCTTTTTGCTCTCTCTCTATACATCATTAATGTCAGCTGTTTAAAAATGGATGTCTCTGAGCCAGTTTGCCGCGTGTTTTATGGCTGCAAAAGTGTTTAGTGTGGATATAAGTCAGAATATGATTTGCTCCTGACACCAGATGCTGCCTGTGACGTTTTGCAGGGAGAGAATAATGAAGGGAAGCTGCTGCTTAGATTCTGTTCATTAGGTTTTTCGTTTTAATCAGGTCACAGTTTGGAATGTTCTGACAAGACAGTGCCATTGCTGTACTGATCCAAGGATGATCATGTCTGATGGACACTGAGTGCACTTGGGCTGCTGGCTTTGGTTTACGGTTTGCTAATGCAGCATTTGTTTTTATATTAGAATATGAGAAGGGTGGAAGAGTTCATCGAGTAATTTGTTTTGGGAGATTAATTCACTACAAGGAGAATGCTTGAAAGTTTTCCTGTCACTTGTCAACCCCTCTTTTAACCAGAAGGGAGAATTAGTTGATACATTTGAAAGTGAATACATTCAGCTTCTTAAGTCTATTTAAACTTCTTCTATTTAAACAGCTAAGCAAAGATTTCTGATTTGAAAGCCAGCGCTATGATGAAAGGGGAAGAAGTGAGATCAACCTGGAAAACTAGTGGGGATTAAGGACAGCAGTCACTCACAGCCAGAAATTTGCATACAGATAAGAAGCAGTTATTCCTTTTTAATACACTGCAGTCCAATCTGAACATTCTGTTTAACACTTTAAGACTTACCTGCTCTTTGAGGGAGGTCAGTCCTAATTACCTTGAAGAACAGATCACTCCTCTCAGCTTCACTCTCCCTGAATAGGAAAATCCAACCATCCTAATCAGCTTGACACTTTCTCCACTCAGTGATAAGCTTTATGTTGTCATCTTTCATCAGATCCATCTAAATAGCTTGCCAAAGTATAACTTATTATGTGTGTGTCCATGCTTCCTTTTTTTTTTCTGTTTATTTCTGTTATTTCTGTTGTTGTCTCTTAGACCAAAGTTAGGTCACAAACCTATTCCTCATTTTCTTAGATCCTTTCTTAGTGAACTTGATTTAAAAAGGCACTAGCCACAAAAAGTATATCAAAGGAAGAGTGAATGTAAATATAAGAACTAAAACTATAAAACTCTCAGAAGAAAATATAGGAGTAAATCTTTATTACCTTATGTTAGGCAATCATTTCTTTGATAGGACACTAAAAACAAAAAAGACAAAAAAAAGATAAATTGGATGTTATTACCATTAAAAACTGTTGTGCTGCAATTGATACTATTAAAAAAGTGAAAAGGCAATCCAAAGAATGGGAGAAAAACACTTGTAAATCATAGGTCTGCTGAGGGACTTGTATTCAGAATATGCAAATAGTTCTTTAACTTAGTAATAAAAAGACAAATGACCCCTTTAAAAAAGCAGGTTAGGTATCTGAACACCTATTTCTCCAAGGATGTACAAATGGCCAATAAGCACATGAAAATATGTGAAAACATGTTTAGCACCATTAATCAAAATTGACAGTCAAAACCACAATGTTTTACAACTCTATAAGGATGACTGCAATAAAGGAGACACATAAGAATAAGTGTTGGTGAAATGGTGGAGAAACTGGAATATTCACACATTGTTGATAAGAATGTAAAATGTGCAGCCACATTGGGAAACAGTGTGGCAGTTACTCAAACACAAAATTACTATATGGCCTAGAGATTTCACTTCAAAGCATATATTCAGGAGAAAAAAAAACATGTTCACACACAACATGTGTGTGATGTACATAATTGTTCATAGCAGAGTTACTTATAATAACCTCAAATTGAAAACTATCCCACTGTCCATCAACTAGTGAGTGCATAAACATAGTGTGGTATACAGGTGCAACAAAATACTACTTAGCAATGAAAAGGGATGAAGCACTGGTGCTATGACATAGTTAAACCTTGAAAACATTATTCAACATGAAAAGAAATTCATCCACAAAAGACTCCATATTATTTAATTTCATTTATATGAAACGTCAAGAAGAGACCAAATTATAGAGCCAGAAACTAAATTAGTGGTTATCCAGGCTTGGCACAAGGGAAAGTGTTTGCATAGGGAATGACTCTTTAATGAATAAATGATCTCTTTGGGGGATGATGAAAATGTTATAAAGTTAAATTGTGGTGATGGTTGCACAAGTTGGAAATTATACTAAAAGTGACTGCCTTACACATTTTAAATGAGTGAATTTTGTGGAATATGAATTATATTTCAACAATGCTGTTTTTAAAAATGGTGCTAGGAACAACAGCATATATTGACTTTAATGGTTTCTTATAAATAACTGGAAGTGTATGTATCAATTTACATCATTTGGTTGAAATTCATTGTTGGGTCACAACTTCAGTTTAGTAACTCTACTAGCATCTTTTAAAACATAAAACAGCATAGAATAAATGGAATGGAATGGAATGGAATGGAATGGAATGGAATGGAACAGACTAGGGAAGGGAAAGAAACAAGCAGAATAGATTAGTGGCCTTATATATAGCAAATTGTGTTTTACTGTGGCTGGTGGTAAAAAAAAAATGTGTGAAAAACACTGACTTATATATTCAGTACTAATTTACTGCCACTTCCCCTCCCTGCCTAGCCAAGTAGATGAAATTATTTCATCTTCGCAGAAACTATCTGACTGAGTTCAAATGACCATTTACCCTTCACATTTACTCTTTGTCATCAGTGAATGGGATTCCATCTTTCTAAAATACTAGAGGGTTCTTGGGAAGAAAATACTATACAGGACTGTTCCCAGAGAAAATAACCTGGATTTCAGCCCATGCTTAAATAAGTGGCAACAACACCTAGACTATACCCTCTGACGGGAAACTTAATTGTCCTTATTTTGGTTTGTCTGTTATTTTATTTTATTTTATTTTATTTTGGCTTTGATGTTCCTACAAGTGTGAAACCTTTTTAACCAAAATGATACAGATTTATATTTGGCTACATCATTATTGCCTACTGCATAGCACGTGTGAAACTGTTAAACAGCAGTCCACTATATCTGACCAGTGATTTATTCCAGTATCTTCTATCAAAAGAAGTAGGATAAAATGATCTCTTTGTGTTGGTATTCCAGGGAGCACATAGCCAGCAAAGGAAACAAAAATTAAATCAAAGAAGTTACTCCAGTTAGAAGTTACTCCAGCCTCACAGCCCTAAACAGCTATCTCACTAATTCATAAAGCAAGCAGGGTTTTAGAAGAGCATATTTATGGGGGAAGAAAAATATTCACCATAAATCTGTTAATGACAAGGTCTTACATAAGATTAGACTTTGCACAAGGGCATAAGCAAAGTCCAAAATCTCTCTGGGACTGGTTGTAAAGCTCTCAAGCACAACATAGACACTTCATTAGCTCCAGATGGTGTCAAGGTGGAGTCAGCCAGAAACACATACAAGGAACCTGAATTCCACAAGTTGAAACCAGGGCAAGCAAGACATTCACAGACTGTGTCTCTCCTCTATCACTCCAAACTACCATTGTCTCATTAAAAAAAAAAAAAAAAAAAGAAGGAAAAAAAGAAAGAAAGAAAGAAAGAACTAATAGCATAATCCAAAGCAGATTCTTTGTGTCCATTTTAGCATATTAAATTTATTTTTTCAAACAATAGGCAATTTAGAATAATGAAAGCTCAGTTACTCACAAAACTATGCTTTTCTGCATTAGAAAGCCCTAAACAGAAAAATAAAATCCCCCTCCCCCCACCGCCCCCCGAAAATATCATTTGGCATCTCTGGGCCACATGGCTCTTCAGACTATCACTCTGGATATAAAATTAAAAGTCATTTACCTATCTTTTAAAAGTTATCTTTATAAAGCTTCCTTCTCCTTAGATGTTCTACTAAAAATGGCATAGTCCTTTGAGATAAAGAACTTTCTTCTGGCTTTCCAGTGGCCAGTCCCTACTGCTCTGTTTCACCCAAGGTCAGAACAGAGCAACACCTACTACCAACAAAAATCTTAGTTGTGGCATAATAAAATGAAATCTTTTCAATCCACAGCTTGATGCTTCTCTTTTAAAGATTTTATTTATGTATTTGAAAGATATAGAGAGGGAGAGCACAGAAGGAGAGTGAGAGGGACAAGCAGATACCCTACTTATCAGAGAGCCTGACAGGTGGCTCAATCCCAGAACTCTGGAATCAAAACTTGAGCCGAAGGTAGCCACTTAACTGACTAAGCCACACAGCTTGATGCTTTCCATTAGCCCATCTCTGCTGTTTCATGCAGCTCTGAAGTGCTAGACAACCACATGGAACCAGACAGATCTGAGTTCAAATTTTAATTCTTCTGTTTATCTCTCAAATAACCTCAGGCAGTCCCTCAAATTGTCTGTTCCCTCATCTGCACAATGAAAATAATACCACCTGGTAGGTTTTGTAGAATCATCATAATGTGTTAAAATATGATAATTTAGGTAAATCTCAATATTCAATGAATTTCAATTGAATCTGTTGCTTGGGAGTAACAGTTGGTTTCATAGTCTATGTCTTTGTATCTCGCTGATTTTTTCCTAACCTTTTCCCTCTCAGATCTGATTATGTTCTTTACTCAATTATGGCCAAAAGTACTCTTACTTTTCTTTCTGATATAACAGAAAATATGTGGAAATTGAATTGAAACCAAACAGAAAAAATTAGCTCTTGAAACTAAGAAATACAGAAAGAGAAGAGAAAGTGTGTATTGCTGCTCCAAAACTCTGGTTGTTGCATCAGCCTAAGCTAGAATTTCTAAAATCTCAGCATGCTATTGACATTTTAGCCTGGGTGATATGTTGTGTGGGGGACTGTCTGGTGTATTACAGAATGGTTAGCAACATTCCTGGTCTCTTTCCGCTACATGCAAGTTGCACCTCCTCTCTCCCCTATGTTACAGCCCGGAATCTCCCAACAGCAGGGCAAAGAGAAGATTTTAGGCAGATCCCACCGGAATTCATGAGTCAAGGAGATGGAGCTGAGATTCCAGAGAGACCAAGTCATTTATAGTTTGCAGACAGAACATAGAATAGAGACCTGCACAGAGCAGAATACATGGAAATCTGAGCGTTAATCAAGTCAGTGAGATCAAGAGTTTAGAAGTCTGAGGAAAAGCCATGGAGCAGCAGACAGAGGAAGAGTGGGCTGAGTGGGACTATAGTCCCTTGAAAGCAAAACAAGGGCATAGATCAGAAAGCCAGGAAAGAAAAGTTTAGGATTTTTTCATGTGTGTGTTTGTTTGTTTTAATGCAAAAGTAGGGTAAGCCAGGATCTAGGAAAGTAGCAGAAGCAAGAGCTTTGAGACAGAAATTACAGGATACTGCATAATTAGACTATCATTTGAAACTCAGAAGGTGTCAAATGTTCTTCTCACTATTCTAGAGGTAATCTGAGAGCCTGCAGTGGGAGCAAATGTATAAGCTGATGGGACAGCAAGCCTCTGAAGACCATGGTAGATATTCATACTTAGCCAATCACTGGTCTATAGAATTAGTGGATGGTTGAGATATATGGTGCTTCCACATCACACATAATGGAGTGATAAATATTAAAGGGATCAAGCCAGCCCTTAGATCTTTTTCTCATTAGCATGAATGAAACTCAAGTTTTTTGGTGAATCTCTGGAATTTTGTTTGCTTGTTTGTTTGCTTATTTGTTTTTTTGTAGACCTGGCACTTCACTTTGCTGCCCTGTCTGGTTCTGTAAGTGTTCCTGTCAATATGTCTTGTCTCCTCAACAAATTTCTATGTCCCTTAAGGTCAGCAATTTCATCTTCTTTGCATTTCCCATGCTGCCTTGAAAAATTCTAAGTATTTAGAAGACGCTCTGCTAACCTGTCTAGAATGAATAATGAATATCACTACTCCCAAAGTGTGACCATCTGTTTTAGAAAATGACATGAGAGAATTGAAGGGTTTGGGAACACATTTGATGGCATTGTGGGTGTGGGGGGTCATTGTTATGGCACAAGAAATGATATTAAGTTTGTCTCCTGGGTCTAATTTATTATGTAAATCTTAATGAATATAAAACGATATTAAATTGAACAATGAATTTAAATGAGGAGATTTGATGAGAAATTTCCATCTGCATATTTCATCTGGGCCAGTTTCCTAAACTTTGTATTAAGATACTCAAATGTACTCAGAAGATAGATAAGCCATAACATTCTAGACTTTCCCAAGAAACTTATCCTTTTTAAGATGACACAAAATGACCGGTGAGTCAATAACAAAACATAAAACAAAGGTGGAAGATGTGTATGGGGGTAGAGGAACAGCAAGGGGTATGTGCCTGCATATATACATGGAGACATGTGAAGTCCTTTATGATTTCACATATATTTAGGAATTAAATCTACTTCCCTAGTAACTCATCAGAAAGCTTCCAAGAATAATATATATGTTTTCTTAGGCAAACACAAAATACATGTGTTCAAGTCTATCTTATATATAACTTGTCTTGTAATTAGGCAGGGCATATGTTGTAAATGGTTGGGAAAAAAAAAAAAACAAAACTGACTTGGAGCTAGAAATTTTAAGATTTTACCACAAGGAGGTAAAAGTGATGTGAAGGTCAAACAGGGTCATTCTCACTAGATCAAAATTTCAATGTGAGTCATGGCTCAGAAAAAACAGGCAAAACGAATTTTAACAATAAAGTTGATCCAACAACTAGATTAAAGGTGTTTCATTGATTAAAACTATCCTTTAACGATAGCAGCAAGTACCACAAATTTTCTTTCTTTTTTTTTTTAAAGATTTTATTTATTTATTTGACAGAGATCACAAGTAGGCAGAGAGGCAGGCAGAGAGAGAGGAAGGGAAGCAGGCTCCCTGCTGAGCAGAAAGCTGGATGCAGGGCTCAATCCCAGGACCTTGGGACCATGACCTGAGGCCAAGGCAGAGGCTTTAACCCACTGAGCCACCCAGGCGCCCCAACCACAAATTTTCTTATAGTTTACCTCTCATCTTCTTCTAAAAATGTTGCTTTTTAAAATTACTTATGTATTTAAAAGGAATTTAAAATGTATGAAGAATGTGTAGGAATGTGAAAAATATTTTTAATTTATTAGAAAATATTTAATTATCATATAGTGCATATGCTATGATTATAATGTTATGAAATTTTATAAGAAAATGAACAAAATATTGAAGATACAATAACTTCAAAGTAGTTTATGCCAGCTGATAAAAGTATAGGTCTTTTAAAATGTGCTTAAGTATGTTTAAGTTTGTAGTTTACCTTTTTTAAAAATTATAAAGTAAATGTAAAAAGGAAAAGTAGATTACCTTTTCTAACAAGAAAGCATTACAGTTTTATTTTTTATTATGTGATGTTAGTCACCATATAGTACATCATTAGTTTTTGATGTAGTGTTCCATGATTCATTGTTTGTGTATAACACCCACAGCTCCATGCAATATGTGCCCTTCTTAATACCCATCACTGGGCTAACCCATCCCCTGACTCTCCTCCCCTCTAAAACCCTTGGTTTGTTTCTTTGAGTCCATACTCTTTCATGATACATTTCCCCCTCTGACCCCCCTCTTCATTTTTCCCTTCCTTCTCCTAATGTCCTCCATGCTATTCCTTATGTTCCACAAATAAGTGAAATCATATGATAATCGTCTTTCTCTACTTGACTTATTTCACTTAGCATAATCCCTTCCAGTTCCATTCATGTCAATGCAAATGTTGGTTATTCATCATCGTTTCTGATGGCCGAATAACATTCCATTGTATATATGGACCACATCTTCTTTATCCATTCTTCCTTTGAGGACATCTTGGCTGTTTCCACAGATTGGCTATTGTGGACATTGCTGCTATAAACATCGGAGTGCACATGCCCCTTCTTTTCACTACATCTGTATCTTTGGGGAAAATATCCAGTAGTGCAATTGCTGGGCCATAGGGTAGCTCTATTTTTAACTTTTTGAGGAACCTCCACACTTCGCAAAGAGGCTGTTTTAATTCCCAACTCTAACACTTGAATCAAAGAGAACGTCCATCACACATCTTTGGTGCCACTGCTTTATCTTTTTATTTGCTTATATCAAAGACAGACGATCCATTTTAAGTTGTGCCGTGCCCTTTGATAAATACATTTAATTTATATGGGACATTTAACCCATAACTCTTCATTTTTTTTTAACCAAAGGAAGTAGCTGATAATAAAAAATGTTCCATTTTCATAGTACAAGCTCCATGAATTTGAGCTTGTTGATACATTTAAGTGGAATGACATTAATTACACTGGCAAAAGCTCCAAAAGTGCACTTTCTTATATAGCAAAATGCCTTTTAAATGAAACATTTTCAAACCTGGCAGCAAAAGTTGGGGGGAAAGGAGAGATAAGCTTTATTGTTACTTCTAAGCTTTATAAATATTAAACCCTCTTATGTCATAAATTGTAGATTCTTCAAAATGAATTACCAGCTCCAAGATAAATAGGAAAGTAATTTTACTTCATAGTGATACAGCCCAAAGTGATGTGTGAGTAACTATAACTTCTGGTATGTTTTTAGAATTAAATTCTGATTTGAGAAGTTAAAAAAATCTTTATGTATTTTTTCAACTTCACTTAAGATTTCCTCATTTTCTTAAAAAACAGCAAGTATATCTCATCACTGTAGCTATGATTTAGGACATAATAATTCTTGATCTTTGATAAAGAAACTATTATCAAAGAATGAGTAGAAAGCTTGTCACAAAATTATAAACTTATGAGAATGTTAACTCCTATAATAAGGACAGTTTTAGTTCAGAGGAGTAAATTCACTAATGTACTTATACCTCTCACTTTTTCCTAATCTACCCATATAAAGGGAAAGTTCAAATAGGCCTCTACCAGCATTCAGGAAGAGAAAAAATAAAACAAAATGACAATGACAATACAAAACGGTTCACAGATTTTGTTGGGTAGATGAGAGCTAAAGATTAGAATTTTCTAGAGAAAGACATATCGCCTTCTTCCCAACACTATCAAGCATGGCTCTCTCCTCTACTTCCCAAGCTGGTTCAGGAATTACCATGCACTATCAAGCCCAACATACCCTTGCAGGAGTGAGGTTTTTAACACAATTCTGGAGAAACCATGGTTCTTTTTGGAGTTTCAACATTTACAAGCATTGTGTATTAGAACAATTTACCTCAACTCTCTAAGATTCAGGATCTTCTTTCATAAAATGAAGATTAGTATTTATTTCTTCAGGATGTTTTAAATATTAAGAAATAATTCTTAAGCAGGTAATCAATCAAATTTATTTGAATACTTGCCTCTTCTTCATCCTTAATATACAAATGGGAAAAACATCATATGTGCTTTAACTTAACCGAATGTCTCTCATATCTAAAACCTCCTTTTATTGCACAACTGTATCTCATCTTCCATCTCTTCCCCATTCTATTCATCTTCTACAATACTGTTGGTGTTTTCTCTCAAAATCTGTCTAGTCATGTCACTCCTATGCTTAATTATATTGGCCAATTCCTCATTGTTTACATTCTAAAATTTAAACTCTATATTTTTGAATTTTGTCTGGACTCATCATACATACTGTCTGGACTCATCATACATACTGGCTCTTATTCTGGTCACACCACAATTAGTGTTCAGCAAACACTCTTATATTAATCAAACTAAGAAACAGACTCAATTATAGAGTATAGACTGATGATTACCAGAGGGGAGGTGGGTGGTAGTGGGTGAAATAGGTGATGGGGACTAAGGAATGCACTTGTGATGAGCACCAGCTGTTGCATGGAAGGGTTGAATCACTGTATTGCACAACCTGAAACTATATTACACTGTATGTTAACTAACCAAAATTTAAATAAAAACTTAAAAAAAATTATTATTTCATCTAAAAAATTCCTCTACTGGAAATCAATGGCTCATTCTTCATTCCCTAGATCAAAGTCATCTCTGCGGAAGTCTTCCTCAGTCATGCCTCTATAGTATATTTCTAGCACAAAAATTTTCATGATATATTTTGAATTTATAAAACATTTCCTCCAAATTGTGAGCTATCTGAAGTCTTATAGTCCCTGGCTGTAGAAAGTGAATAGAAAGTATCGACATACAGAAATTTTTAATTAAATAAATAAAAATAGTTATAGATACACTTGATAAAAGAAGAGAAAGAAGTTTTTTTAGTATCCTCTGTCCAAATGAAATAACCTAAAAATTAATAGAAAGGTTAATTACAACAAAAGGACATAAAAGTACAATTTAGCCATTTTTAAATACTTAATGCTTATTAAAATTAATATTAGATAAAAGTCTAAACTGAAATTACAAGTAATTAAGAAATAACAGAAATGATCAAACTTAAAATATATGGGGATTTTATTGTAGTTAAAAATTGTATTTTTTAATGCAATTCTCTGTTGTTTGTCTTCTGAAATCCTGAAACAAAAGTTCTTGACTATGTCCCAGCCATCTCTGAATAACATCCAGGTTATTCAAGGAAGATACAGTGAAAAAAATTAAACCCCTTACAATCAGCTAATCTGTACATAGAGGACATCTGATTGTCCTAGCTTTGTTATTTTTTTAAACGATGAAAAACAAATTTTGTATTCAGGTTAATACACTTTATAAAATACAAACAAAATAAAAATCAAAGAAAAATATAAAAGAAAGAAGTAAAGATAAAAGAAAGATTAAGAAAACAGAAAATAAAAGGCATAAAAATTAATAAATAAAATAAGTTCCAATGCTTCCAAAGGATTAATAAAACAGACATGGCTGAGAAATTTGTTTAAGGAAAAAAGTAAAAAATAAATATATGATGGCATCCAGAGTGTGAACAATGAATGAGGTTAAGTAATCATAAGAATACTTGATATTCATAATGATTAATTTGAAAAACTAAAATTTAACTACCTTTTAAAATACATATTATCATAATTTATTCAAAAAGCTAAACTGACAACCATAGAAAGACCAAAAGGAATGAAAGAAGTGAGGGGAGGGTAGGAGAGTAAGAAGAAAGAAAAAGAGAAGGAAAAGAAAATACAAAACATACAAAGCACACAGAACGTATTTTGTCTCAGAGGAACATAAAAGTATTATTTAATTATTTTACTTCAAATTATCCTCCTATTAAAAAAATGATAAATTTATCTTTGGATATTGTTTTTAAAAAAGAAGAAAATGGTAAGTTTGAATGAAATCAGATTATCATACTTACTTTGAACACCTACAAGATTTCAGAATCTCCCAAAGCCTCAGAATAAGCAGTGAAACCCAAAGGACTGGTAACCTGGTAAAGGTTCCTGCCTGGAAGACAAGGAGACAATTTGAGCACTCAAATTCAGGGGTGAAAATTGGAAAAGAGAAAAGTAGCCTTTCCTGTGAGAAAAGGCTAGCCCTCTACCATACTCTAAAAATGTCCTATTCTTTGTTGGGTGAAATTTTCTACAGTAAGACAGATTCTCAAGAGACAGAATTGAAGCTCAACTTATAAGCTTGATCATGTCTGGCATCAACTCAGGGCTCGGGTGTTTCAAGCCTACATTCAGAAAGAAATTGATTCAAGGGACAATAGGTAAGTCAACTTACCAACAACCTGGATCACTAGATCGCTTCAAGATGATCATGGTTCTGGCCCAGTATTGACCTAGAACAGATCCTTCTATGTCATGATTCCTCTTCTCACTGTGTATAATCAGCCTTCTTCTCTAACAGTAGCTCATGATCTCAGGATAGGCCTTAAAATCCATTCTACTGGTTTCAAATTGGCTCATTCACAACCTTTTGTTGGAATCCAATCTCATTACTATCTATTGTCATACTTGTCAGAATCAGATAACTAACATGTTTCAACTTTAAACTATGAAACATGTTTATATCAATTATTCCTCAATAAGGTGGGGAAAGAATCAAATAAATATTTGTCATCATGTTAATGCATTAAAGGAAGTAACATGAGTGTGTAATTGACATTAAAAAGGCATTTTATAAAATACAGCAAATAATATTGATAAAATTGGAAAGAAAGTTGAAATAAATGGAAAATTTCCAAATGTTATGAGACAGACATATTTATCTGAAATCATTATCAAATATCTATGTTAATTATTCCTCAATAAGCATAGGGAAAAAATAAAATATGTCAATTTTTCTATGTCAATTATTCCTCAATAAGGTGGGGAAAGAAGCAAATAAATATTTGTCATCATGTTAATGCATTAGAGGAAGTAATATGAGTGTGTAATAGACATTTAAAAGGCATTTTATAAAATACAGCAAATATTATTGATAAAATTGGAAAGAAAGTTGAAATAAATGGAAAATTTCCAAATGTTATAAGACAGACATATTTATCTGAAATCATCACCAAATATCATTTTGTTATTCAAGTATAAAGACATTTCCAGTAAATCAAGAATAAGACAGTCATACCTGCTTCAACAATATTAGAGACGCCCAGCAGTTCTCAATAAAAAGATAAATAAAAACAGAACCATGCATATACAATCATTTAATATATGATTAAGGTGATTCAATAATCAGTTTGAAAGGGATGTTTTTTCAATAAAGAGTACCAAACAATCAATTATTTGTGTGTGTGTGTGTGTGTGTACAGCTAGAACCTCTTCCTAGGCACAAACATAAGCAAGAATTTCAAATAGATATAACATGTAAATATCTAAAATAAATAAGATATTAATTAGAAGAAAACACATGACTTTAAAAAAGATTCTAATGAGGACAACAAAACTGAGCAAAACCCAAAATCAAGGAGAAATTTAAAAACTAGTCATGTTTTTAATAATTCAAATGACAAAAATGATCTATACCCAAATTTCAAAAATTTTAGACAGAAACAAAATATTTGGAGCATATATGACAATCTTCTTGATCCTTAGTCATGTAATGCCCTTATTTACTGAAAAGAAAATGGTAAGCATCATTTAGAAAATATAGTAAAGTCTACCAATAGATTTTTCATAAGACAAGAATTTTAAATGACCAAGGAACATGTGAAACTCCCCAGTTGTTAAATAAATATAAATCAAGCATTTTTGCAAAACACTCGCATTTGCAAAAACTTAAAAAAAAAAATATCCAGTGCAGACATACTTGGGAAAATGTTCTCACTCTCCTACACTGTTTCATGGACTGTAAATTGACGTAAAATTTTCGAAGGTTAACCTGGCAGTGTCCTCTAAAATGTGCTCATGCTCTCACCTAAAATCCAAAATAAAGGAGGTCTAAATGTGCAAATAATATTGCAGAAATAAGTATGCTTGTCTATCAGAGGAATAAAAGCTTGCATCAAAAACACAACCAAAGTACAAGGATCCTTAAAACACACATAGATCAATTTAACATCAACTGAAAATGAAACTGCTGACTATATATTTTGGCCAAAAACACATAGTTTGATTTTCACTCCCTTGATAGAAAATATATATATATATATATCATTAGCTTTATCACTAACAAAGGGAGGGACTGCACATGACCGAAGCAAGGAAACATATGCCAAATTACAGAATCATGACCATATAAAGAGGATATAGTGTTTTAATTTGCAAATAGAACTGGGCAACAATATGAGACTACCCAAAGGGTAGGTACTGGTAAAAAATTAGGAGAGAATTCGAAAAGGCACTATTGACAACAATAATAGCAAAAGAGGTTTTTAGTTTTCCATAAACCTTCATCTGTGTGCTTAAGAACACTTGGATTATTAGAGATCATTATCCTCCTTATGCCCCCAATCTCATCAGAGTTCAATGTAAATTAATCCATGGTAGTAAATCCCCATTGCTTTGCTGGACAGCTGGACCTGCTGCAGACCACGAGGTGGATGGACACATGTGAAACGGAGTCCTGAATGAACATATTTACACTCTATCATATAGAATTTATTTTAAAATAAGGTTTCTTGGTTACTTTTTGCTGTCTTGCTTTGGACTTTCAGGTTTTAAAATGTCAGCTGGGATACATTACAGATCAGGAAAAAATAAAGCTGCTCTATTTTTACTGTAAATTCTAAGACACTTAATGCATTTCATGCTTTTGATATGCTGCTTCAAGCCACAGCTCCAGGCTCCTTTGGAATAAGCTGAATCCTTATATCTTTCTGCTTTCAGGAGTATTTTGGTGGGTAGGTGTGAAAACATCCGTCTAGACGGCCGCTCACCACCTGAGAAATGTTGCAGTATTTTACATCTATTTTGTATCATCTTCTCAATTAGAGAACTCTGAAGTGTGTCTCCTAGTCCATTTCACTTCTATACACTCTCTGTACTTACCTTTCCTGAAACATTGCATTTGTTGGGAACACACGATGACTTCTCTTTTAGTTGTATTAATTTTGAAGCCCTCTCCTGCCCTCTCCCCTGCATAGACTGCCTTTTCACTCTCTTGGGCAGGAGCCATTTTCTTCAGACCCATCTCGTCATGCACACACCTGACCAACCAATTCATGATGCTACAGCTTCCCTCGCCTTGCCCATCTGCTGATGAGCTCTGGTCCTTTCCTGCCTCACACAACAAATCTGATCTACCCTTTAAGGTCCAATTTAAATTACCTCTCTCCTTAACATGTCTTCGTCAACCATGTCAGCTCACAAAATTATACTTTATTTTGAAGCCATAGTATCTTCAATTAGCACAAATTTAATCTTCAATTTTTATTTTCTCTGGCATTATAACTCTTCCTTTGACTAAATTAACTCAGATACAGACCATGGTTATAACTTCTTTGTAATATTTCTTCAGTCCCTCCATGTTACCCTCAATTACCTTTCAGTATTTCCCTTGTAATGCTTCCCAAAATCTTCATTACTGAACAGTTAATATTCTAGCCAAATGTGCACTTCAGAAGCAGCAATATTTACAGTGAGAATTTCACTCTGTTAGAGGGGTTAAAATAATGTTTCTCTGCAATGATCATCATCTTCCATTTTTCATACTGGTCAATGAAAAAAAAATGCATTGCTTGAAAGGAAAACAACCACAAACTTCAAACAACGGATGTTAACCATGTACAGGTGGCTGAGTAGCTCATGGGATGGCTGATTGGATTTGAGACTTTTCACCTCCTGGTAATCAGTCTGGATTTGGCCCATGGTTGACAGGTCACCCTACAGCTGTTAAAAGGATGCCAGGTGTGATAAGCTCTCATTGCCAGCATGGTGGGCAGGTGTTTACATCAGAGTGAGTACCCTTGTGGCCACTTTTAGGGGCCGAGAAGGCCCTGGTTCCTGGAAGGTGCAGCAACCTGTCAAGAATAATGTGGGTTGCTATGCATAATGGCTGCAGCATTCCCCAATTGTACCCGAAATGCTATAAAGTGGGCAATGGCACCTCAATGTGACTTACTAAGATGTGATAAATGGCACATTTGAATATCATCTGATACATTTTGGAATATGAATATCAGCCCTGATTTAAGCCCCTTATTTTCTCTAAATGAAATGGCTTTTTTAAGAAGACTAACTTCCATTAGTCATTCACTTAATAATATTTAAGATGTGTTGTTTAATTTTCCTGCTTATATCTGATTCGTAAATGAGGCATTCTGGTTTATGGAGTGTCATCTGGGAACATTCTATAAAGCTGAAACCACAAAGTAGACAGTCAATGTGGTAAACTCCTTCATCATCCATTAAGGTTTCTGGGTAAATCTTCTTAAAATTCAGTCTCTTGCTGATAGAAACTGCTGAATAAATACCCATTAAATTATGAATAAATTTAATTTATATTTTAAATAAGGGGATTGGACTTGATGTCTAATATACTTTTCTACTCTCAAATGCTACCTATAAATGCCCAAGAAGAAGATTCCTACAGCGTATAACCAAGATTATGCACAGTGATTCATTCTGCTTCTAAAATAGTTTCTCAAAGAAGGAAGGTGGTAATGGGTTTTGTCTTCTGTCCCCAGAACTCTTTTTGCCACTGTCTCTTTTATAGTCCTCTGAATTTTTGGTGCCTCAAGGTAAAGTTCATGAGTGTGGCTCCTTCCATCATAATTCTGTCCTTAACCAATGAAACTTAAAAGAAGTTGGGGGCTATCCACAGAGTAAGTGACAGGATGAGTACAATATGTTGATAGCAGATTGGGAAAGAGGACAATATGTATTAAAAGGATAGTTCCCGTTGTCTGGCAATTTACATCTATGTATCAAATTATAAGGTCAAAAAGTAACCATATTCTCTAGACAGCTTACAAGGACATGCTCAAACCCCTCCTTCCTTGTTAAGAGGCTATCTAGTGAGTTTGATTATCTTCAACCATCAGTCCATCCTCTCACTCCTACACCAGTATATACAATCTAAGTGAGCATAAGGAAAAGAATCAAAAAGAAGTCATTGACTTTATACACTCTCAATCTCAGAGGGGTCACCAGAAATTCAGTCAGAGATGGAGAGACCAGGTGTCTCACTCTGTAGCTGGATATTGCCAAGCTGTGGAAAGCCCCAGATTCTCCAAGGTTCTAATGCCAAAACAGTACACATCAAGAAAATGATTGTGTACCTGATATGTGTATCTCCTGGAATTGAATCTTATGTCTCTCTACCACTGGAAAGTACTGAGGAAGCTTATTGGAACAGGCCACACCAGTTGAACAAGAAGGGGCCAAGTTATCATGTGTCTGGGAAAAAGACATAAGCAAATCCACAGCACCTAAGACTCCTGGTACCTTTGAAGAGCACAAAAGAGAAGGCAGGCAGTCCAATGACTCCCCTCTCTGAAAATGTCTCTAACAGAGACACAAGAGATCTGGGATTTTCTCCCATTACTGACAGGAAACCCACACTCATCTGAGTCTCCAATGCCAGAGAACTAGGAGACAAGAAAGACAATCAAATTAATTCTCCTACCTATTGGACCCAGGCTACTGGTCAAGTATGATTTGGGAGGGTGAAAGATGACAATAAAATTTCAAGTAGTTTTGACATGGTCATTTTAATAGCTAAAAATGGCCAGAAAGCTATAAAATCTATCCAGAATGCCATTTTGGATTTAAGAAAGAGAGATTCAGAAGAGCTTGTCTGAAGGCAGCTGTTAATGAAACAGTAAAACTGTTTTATATCTGTAGCCTGCTGGATTCCAATTGTTCAATAAACTAGCTGCACATATATGGAGCGAGGACAGAGTGATATGGAGTAGAAAACTAATAAAAGGGGGTGGAGGGAGGAAAAAATGAAAAGAAAAACATCCCAAAATTATGTATGTATCCATTAGAACCTTAATGCTCAAACATGATATATGGAACAGCATCGTTGATATAACATGGGAACTTATTATAAATGCAGAATCTTGGGCTCCTACACAAGCTTAAATAGAGCTTTACAAAATTTAGAATGTGTAAAAATCCCATGGAGACTTTGATAAATCAGATTTCTGTGTCCACTCCAGAGCTTTTGGATCATTAGGTCTGGGGTAGACCTAGAGATTCTGTGTTTCTAACAAGTTCCCAGGTGATGCTAATGCTATGTCTCTGTGGGGCACATTTTGAGTTAGGAAGGCAGGAAGAAGCTTAACACTGGCACTTCTCTACTTGTTTGATTTTCCCAATAATTAAACATTATTTGAGCAAGAGGGAAGAAGAGATGTACTTCTCTTTACCTCCTTCCAAAAAATCATAGCCTCTTTAGCATGCTGCAAAGAGCTGCTTTCCTCCCTTATCTTGTAGAACTGGGGAAGAATTGGAGGACATGTATCTAGCTAAATGCAAAAACGAAAAACATATATATAATATAATATACATAAATATGCAGATAACAACAAAAATTGAATCTATCTTTAATTAATTTCCTCCTTCTAATCTCTCATTAGATTTCTTATGTATGCGTACTGATTTTCCATGGCTTATGATGGTGTTACATCCTGATAAACCCACCACAGGCTGAAAATATCATAAGTCAAAAATGGATTTTCTACACACAGCTGACTTAATGATAGCTTAGCCCAGCCTACCTTAGACATACTCAGAACATTTATATTAGCCGACAGGCAAAAATCACACAAACGCTTTTTATAATACTGTGTTAAATATCTCATGCAATTTATTGAGTACTGTGCTGAAACTGAAAAACAGAACCATTGTATGACACAGAATAGTGTAGAGGAAAAAAAAAAAAAAAGCCAGTGTATGATAAGAGCATCCCCTGTCTGGCCACATGATCACGTGGCTGACTAGGGGCTGTGGCTTGGCTGTTGAGGACCAGGATTACAAGAGACGATTGGATGCATATCACCACTGGGAAAGATCAAAACTCAAAATCTGAAATACGGTTTTTACTGAATGCACATTGCTTCTACATCATCGTAAAGTCAAAAAATTGTAAGTCAAACCATTGTAAGTTGGGGACCATCTTTAGGCATTTTCTCCAGCATTTTTAATGCAAGTTCCCATTATTTTACTGCCTTAATAAGGCTCTTAGTGTATTCGTTTATGTCTCTTTTCTCCCTCATGGAATCTAAAGGAAGAAAAAAACTTAACTGAGAAATATCTAATATCTAATAGAACTGAAAAAAATACATAAAGTCCGCTACATAATTTGCCAAACTCCCAGTTCTATTTGTTTTATGAAAATGTAAAACTAGCACATTTTTTCCATCAGGCTAGAGAATAAAAACCCATGACAAATAATCAAACCATGTCTCTGTTATGAAAATCTACGCCCACAAAGAAAGCACCTGCCATTTCCTTTTTGTGTGAGGAGATGTTCAAAGAGACACTTTGATGAGAAGTTGGATGAGGTGTCTGAGAGAAAAGATAAGAAAGAACATTTTGCACAGCCTACCCTTACTCCAACAGTCTTATCTGAGATTCTCCCTGGGGACCTGCTAATGCTTCCTCTGCTCTCAGCAGGGAAGCTGCAGGAGAAACATTGTAAAAGTTCCTCTCAGCAGCTTCTTTTCCCCATAGCAGTCATTACCATTAACAATAGCTGAGGGTTTCAGCACTCTGCAGTTTAAACTCTTTGAAATAAAGTTCAGGGATAAACATCTAATCTGCTGCATAAACAAATAATTAGATGATGATTCCACATAGCATAGCTTACCACATATTGGATGGCAATCAGAAGACCAAAACTAAGGGGAAAAGACAGTTAGGTCCCCAACATGTATTTTCTATATGGTGCTAAATGACCAGTTGGATTTTTGACATAGGAGAATCCCTGACGTTTATTTTTTTAAGTTAAAAATTAAGACTGTATTCTCCTTAGAGCGAATATTTGTATTTCCCTATGACACTCTTCTTGTGCTTAGAACCAGTGGAGATTCCATAAATGGTTTCTGAACCAGCTTGATGCCTCTCCTCCTTTGTCTCCTTTGCTTACAAAAATAATTTATCGCAAACTAAGAAGATGTCAGACGGGCCTCCAAACATGGTAGTTTCTACCCCCTCTAGGTACCAAACTCAATGGTAAGTGGAAACCCAAGAATCAGACTTCTCAAGGTCTAGTTTCAATGAGATTCTCAACCAAGAATGGTTGAGAAAACAAAGCATCCATGTGGAAACCTTATAATTTTTACAACACAAGGAAGATAAATTTTTCTTGTCTTGCTAAACCAAAGGTACTGTGTTAGGACAATCTTCATATGTGTCTCATTATGTTATTAGCTTTAAAAGGCATGTGTGTCTTTAATAACGCAAATGTATTTTTCTGTTGTTATTTTATTTTATTTATTTTTGTTGTTGTGGTTGCTATTTTAAGTACAGACCTACTCAAAGTTTTATGAATGGTAAAGCAACTTTATATTCTAGTAGATGCACATCGCTACTGTGATTTCAGAGCCCTGATCCTTTTAAAATAGGGCATGCATTGCCTTGACTCTCATTTCATGTCTTAGAAAAATAAAGAATGCAGCCCCTTGAAACATGCTAAATTGCTTTTTCCCATTAGGTGGGGGGACCATAACTTATGTCTTCACCACTCCCATCTTGACCCAGTTTGCTATAGAACTAATAACTTTCTAAGAAAAATAATCTTTTCATGCTCTTAATGTATATTCATTCTTCATGCAGCAGCCAGAAAAATTTTTTAAAAATGTAAATATGATCTTATTTACATGTTTTCAGTGTTCCTATGAGTTCATATCACTTATTAGAATTTAAATATCCAGGCGCCTGGGTGAGCTCAGTCAGTTAAGCGACTAACTTATGGTTTTGGCTCAGGTCATGATTTTGCCATCATGAGATGGAGCCCTGCTTTGGGTTCACTGCTCAGTGTGAAGTTTGCTTCAGATTCTTTCTCCCTCTCCTTCTGCCCTTCTCCACTCATTTTCTCTCTCTAGTTCTCTCTCCCTCTCTCAAATAAATAAATAAAACCTTTAAAAAAAAGAATCTAAATATCTTACTATGCCCAATCATCTAGGCCTTGTTTACCTCCCCCATCTCTACCACTGTAGCCTTTATTTACTCTGCCTCAATCTCACTTGTCTTGTAATTATTTTTTGAACATGCCAATCACAATCCATCCTTAAGGCCCTTGCACATATTGTTCTTGTGCTTGAAATATTCTTCCCTAGTTATTTGCATTTTTTCCCAGCCAGACTTCTGTTTAAATATCTTTCTTTGACCAAATAAAAATACCACTCCATCACTTTCTAGCTCCTTATTCTGCTTTACCTTTTTTTTTTTTTTTAAGATTTTATTTATTTATTTGTCAGAGAAAGATCACAAGTAGGCAGAGAGGCAGGCAGAGGTGGGGGGGTAAGCAGGCTTCCCGCTGAGCAGAGACCACCTCCACCCCCCGATGCGGGGCTCCATCCCAGGACCCTGACATCATGACCTGAGCCAAAGACAGAGGCTTAACCCGCTGAGTTACCCAGGCTCCACTTTACCTTTTTTTTCATAGTGCACACCTGATGTAACATCTCTCACTATAGTGTATGTTCTCATGTATATTCTGGGTTTGCTCACTCTTACCAGTTAATCCATCTCATCGGGAACAGTAAATATGCACACAGTAGGCATATAAGTGTGAGCTAGATGAATGAAAGGGAGGGAGCAAGAAAGCACACCAATACCTGGGGAGTGTTTGCAGGGCTCAAGAACTGAATAAAGATAGTAAGCTCATCAATGGCCTTGGTCTGCTTATAGACATCTTTATTTCTACTTGTGAATTAATATGTCACCCCCTCATCTTGAGAAATGGTATTGAGTCAATAATATTCATTATCTCCTAAAGAACTCTCAGAGCCTGTGCCTGAATAGGGATTCACCTAAAGTACTTGCATGCTGAATACAATGTGAAAGGTTTCCCATCCTACCAGCTGTCAGGAGTCTTCCGTGTTTGAAAAGAGAATAAGCAAATGGAGTATAAGATATATTCATACATTTGATTATCTGATAGAGTCCAACTAACCTAAAACAAATAAATGAACAAATTTTCTTCCCTTTCCAGTAATAAACAGTTTGTATAGCTTGTATCACACTTAACTTTCATCTAAAAACAATTATAAGCTCAGGACACTATATGTAAAACAAGACTTCTAAGACACTTAAGAGTAACCAAAATAGGCAAAATTTGAGACAGTGAGACCCTTGAATGAGGAAATCATGCTAGGTGAGATCATCTTGGGGAAATGCCCAGTCCACAAGGCATGCAGGGGATAAAGATCAAGCAGAAAGCTGTGGTCCCCTTGGACTGGGTAGTCAGATATTGAAATTTATGGCAGTCTTCATAGGCAGAATTGAAAAGAAGAAATTCCTGAGAAAAGAAGAATCTGTGAAGTGTAAACATAAACTCTCACATAAACCCACATATAATTTGTGGCTGACATCTGAATTGTTTGCACACAGGATGAGATCCTACACCATCTAGGAGAAACAGCAGCTCTAATGGAAGAAAGATATGACGAGAGATGTGAATTGCTGCTGGCTGCTGGGGAGACAGATTTTTATGTTCAATTCATGTCAAACTAGAGGGCTTTGGAAACCATATCAGACTTTCCACTGAATTCCCAGAAGGGCCATGTCTTATAATTAAAACCCATATTCCAGAACAAAGGGATTCTCTCTAGGACTAATGAAACAAAGAAACAAACAAATCGATTGACTTATATAAAGTATAGCTTAAATTCAAGCTTCAATAAATTCCAGATAACTCACTCGTAACAGACTGCCAAAATGAAACTCAAAGCAATTTAGAGGGAAGTAACAAACTTCACTGTCCTCAGCACATCACTCCAAGAATAAAATACATAACTACCCACATGAAGATACACAAGAAAACAGAACACATGATATAGAAGAAAATAGCAGATAAATGACCCAGATTTTGAAATCAACAGACAAGAATGTCAACATAGCTATGTTAATTCTGCTACTGACCATCCTGAAGTAATTAGACTAGTCTTGCCTATTGCTATAAAAAAACTCAACACAACATTTAGACAACTGCTTTCAGACATCAGAAAGTAGTCATTGTAGAACTTTGATTCCTGAAAGGAAGAGAAAAATGAAACAAGATCCATAATTACCCTGACATTCTGCCTAGAAATATATTTCAGAACACAGTGCAGGATAACACAAGTAATGTATGGAAATTTCACTAAGTTTAGGAGTAAGAGATCAGAGTTCAAGGAGGATAAAGTGGTTAAAATTTCAGAGTAATAAAAATGAGATTGTTAAATAGAGAAAAAGGTCAAGAAAACTGGATAAGATTCCCTCTGAGTTGATTGCTAAATTTTATGCCATGCATGTTCAGGATGAAACTCCATGAGGCCAAGAAAAGAACGACAAGGAAGCAGTAAACTAAACAATTTCCACAGGACTGGGAGAAACTGAGTTCTAACCCATAAGAATGAACATTCCTTGTTTATTATAAAAGATGCTCAGTCAAGATCTTGAAAAATTATATTTGGGAGTGCTAAATTAGCCCTGGATTAAAAGCTTTCCTATGCTCACCATAACTAAATTAAAAAACAAAAACAAAAATAAACAAACAAAAACCTTGAAAAGATCAAGTTGCTTGGTATATAATTTAATTAGAACAAATATTCCATCTAGCAATACTGATGAAAGAACGTATACCTAGAACAAAGTCTAATTTTTTATAAAAGATAACAAAATTCATTACTCAACCATGTAATATTCACAATACACACTGTCAAGTGTAAGATCTCTAGTAATAATAAGGAAAATGTAACTCATAACCAGAGAATGAGTCAGTCAATGGAAACAAATGTAGACATGACAGAGATATAAAACTAACAGAAGAAACTTTTTCAAACAACAACTAAAAATATATTTAGGGAGTAAGAATAAGAAGAGAGATGGGAGCTTAAAAAAAGAGCATAAAACATAATGTAAAAATACAATATATAGAGTATAAAATAGGAGTTAATAAAACTTTCAAAGAAAATATCAGCAAACTTAAAGAACTATTAACAGAAAGTATAAAAACTAAAACACATACAGAAAAAAGGACAAAATGTGAACAGAGCCTTCATGCCCATGAAGTAATATGAACAGGTCCAACAAATATGTAATCAAACT
This sequence comes from Lontra canadensis, assembly GCF_010015895.1. Taxonomy (NCBI): domain Eukaryota; kingdom Metazoa; phylum Chordata; class Mammalia; order Carnivora; family Mustelidae; genus Lontra; species Lontra canadensis. The sequence continues at coordinate 20,432,944 of NW_022631005.1, forward strand.
CCAGGAAAGAGAGGAGACCGGAATTAAAAAATGGTAAAACTTCCAAATTTGATGAGAAGTAAAATCTACTAATTCAAAAACTGTCAATGACATCCAAACATAACAATCACAAAGAATACCACATAAAGTAAAAAAAGCTAAGAGAATTCATCCCAAGCTGACCTACACTACATCAATTTTTTTTTAATCTGAAGAAAACTATGCCAAGTGAAAAGTTGAATTTATACAAGGAAATGAAGAGCACCAGATGGGATAAATCCATGTAAAATAATCAAATGTTTTTCCATTTTAAAATGTTTTTACATTTTCACATTGTAAAATGTGATTTAAAAGGTAATTAAGAATTTCTAGTTGCATTTTTGACAACTAAATATTTGGAACATGTCACTCCTGAACTTACAACAAGAAAAAAATTGTATAAATTAAAAACTCAAGGTGGTGCCTGGGTGGCTCAGTTGGTTAAGTGTCTGCCTTCAGCCCAGGTCATGATCCAGGTCCTGGGATCGACCTCTCTGCTGGGCTCCCTGCTCAGTGGAAAGTGTGCTTCACTCTCTCCCTCTGCCTCTCCTCCCCACTCATTCTCGCTCTCATTCTCTCTCACTCTCTCAAATAAATAAATAAAATCTTTTAAAAAATAAAATTAAAATTAAAACCCAAGTTTTTTCTCAGGCTCATCAGAAGACCGACTTGTCAGAGAAAAGATTACAAATCATTCAGAGGAATGTAACAATGGAAATCTACTTACCTGGAAAAGAAGCTGCTGGAAACTAAAATTGGAGAAGTTTTTGACAAATTGTTGGAGGCTGATTGTGGATTATTGTAAGAGTGAGAAATTCCTGGGAATTGCAGTCTTAGGGAGGCCATATTCTTTTATAACCATTTTCTCCATGAACTCCAGCAAGTTCTCATAGTGAGGATCTAAAAAGATCTCCATAGGGCCTTGACAAGAAAAAGGAAACTTTAAACATTTTGAAGTCTGGCAGAAATAATACAGGGACAAAATTACAAATACTCTGGAGACTTCAAGCTCCTTCTGTTAATAATTAGTAAATCAAAATAGCAGAAAATCAGCAACTTAAATAGCACTCTAAATTAAGTTAATCTAATTGACATTTATAAAATATTCCATCTAGCAATACTGATGAAAGAACGTATACCTATACAGAATATACAAGATACAATATACAAGATTCACAGTACCAAAAGTGAAACATAAAGAGCATTAAAGATTATACAAACATTAAAGAGAATCATAAAAAAATAAGAAAATAACTTTATGCCAATAAATTCAACAACTTAGATGGGCCAGATAATATCCTTGAACAGTAGTTTGCCAAAATGAGATATACACACAAAATTAAAAATGTGAATCATTTCATAACTATTTTTAAAAATTGAATCACAATTAAACTTTTCAAAAATAAAATTCCAGCTCCAGCACAGATATTTTTATTGGTGAAACCAATCAAACTTTTGAGAAAAAAAAAATTACCCAACTTATATAAACTACTGTGAAAACATAGGAGACAACTATTCTGAACATGTTTTGTGAGGTCATATCACATAACATAACCTCAAAAAAATATCATAAGATAGAACTACAGGCCAGTATTCCTTGTGAATATAAAAAATAATAAAATACAAAAATAACCAAAATAACAATACAAAAATTCTCAACAAATATTAGATAATTAAATCCAGCAATGTATTAAAAGATTAACAAATGGGGACTAAGTGTGGTTTATCTATCACAAGAATGTAAAATTGACTCAACTTTCAAAATCACATTATATAATTTATTCTGTTAGTGGAATAAAGAATATACTTATGGTAATCTTGATAAACAGAGAAAAATGGATTTGATAAAGAGTCAACACTTATTCCTCCTTAAAACACTTCCACAGGTGGTTAGGAATGGAAAAGAATTGATTCAACATGTTAAAGTGTATCTTTAAAAAAATACACTTTAATTAAAATGTTACTTAATGATGCAGTACTGCAGGTTTCTAAAATTAGGAACAAGGCAAGGATATCTCCTCTCACCATTTCCTTAAACCATGTACCAGAGACACTACCCAACAAAATAAAATAAGAAAAAAATTTAAAATTTTAAGAAAAATTTAGAAAGGGTTAAATAAATCTCTCATTTATAAATGATGAGATGTTACATAGAAAATTCTAAGGAATTCTATGAAAAATAGAAGAGTATCTTTACCAGCTTAGAATAGAAAAGGTTTGCTTAGATAAGATAAAAAGTAAAACAGTATCCATAAAAGAAAAAAAAAACCTTCACAAATTGGACTTCTACATAATTAAAATTTTATGTTGATCAAAAAATATTGTTAAAAATAAGTTTATAACATTCACTGTCAATATTTAAAAATTTAAGGATAGACAAAAATAGATTAATTTAACCAAACTGAGAGTCCAGTAACAGAACCACACTTATATAGTGAATTGATTTTTAATGGAAGTGCCAAGGTAATTCAATGAGGAAAGAAGTCTTTTCAATAGGAGCTCTGGAACAACCTATTAGCTTTAGGAAAGATAATAAACCTCAACACCTGCATCAAACCATACACAAAATTTGATTTGATGGACCATACTATTAAACATATAGTTGATACTACAAATTTTTTTTAAATCACAGGGAATATATTTTTATTCAGAGGTAGCAAAGATTTCCTTAGAATAATAATAGCACTAGCTATGACAGCTGAAGATTAATTGAACTTCATCAATATTAAAATGTTCTTCTCATCAAAACACATCATTAAGAAAATAAAAATATAAGCCACATTGAGACAAAATATTTATAATACATTTATCATAAAAAAAACTAGTATGTGGATGATACAAGGAACTCTTTTAATTCAATAATAAGGCAAACAATAAAAATAATGGTTAAAAACTTATCAGACATTTTATGGAAGAAAATTTGTGAAATTTCATAAAACACTAAGAAGATACTCAAATTTAATAGTCATTAGAAAATTCAAATTACAAATTAATATTTCAGTGAGATACAAATCTATACTTACTAGAATGGCTAAAATTACATGGAATGACAGTTTCAAATTTTGGTGAGATGTAATTCAACTGTCATATATTACTGATAGTAATGTGTACTGGTTTCCTCTTGCTGCTATAAGAACATACCACTTGGCTTAAAACAACACACAAATAGACTCATAGAGTTATAGAGTCTGAGGGCTAAAATCAGGTATTGGTAGGACCATGTTCCTTCTGGAGGCTTCAGAAGAAAATCTGTTTCTTTGCCTTTCCTACTTTCTAAAGGCAGTCTGCATTCTTTGGCTCAAGGCCCTTTTCTCCCTCCCTCTTCAAACTGCCTTCCTCCAACCTCTTCATCATATCTCCTCTACCTGATTTTGACTCTCTTGCCTTTCTCTTATAAGGCATTACTTGTAATTACATTGCACCCATCAGTATAATCCTGGATAATACCCCATCTTAAGATCTTTAAACTAATTACATCTGCAAAATCCCTTCTGTCATTTAAGGTACCATATTTACAAGTTCTGGGAATTAAGACATAGACGTCTTCAATGGGCTATTATTCTGTCCACCATAGAGCATAAAATGTAATTTATTTTAGAGTCTCATTAAATTAAACATATACCTGTCCTATGATTCATTATTCCTACTCCTAACTAGTTGCTCAAGAGAAATGAAAGCACATTTTTACAGAGTTTTACCCCAAAGTGTTCATAAAATATTTATTTATGATAAATCCAAACTGGAAACAGCACAAATATCTATCAAGAGGTAAGTGCAAAAATAAATTGTACTAAATTCATGATAGAACTCACTACTCAGAAATGAAGTTGCTAAAGCTACAGCATAGGGAACGTGGTCAATGATTTTGTGGCAGCATTGTATAGTGACAGATGGTAGCCGCACTTGGGCTGAGCACAGTGTAATGTACAGAATTGTTGAATTACTATGCTGTACACTTGAAACTAATATCATATTGTACATCAGCTACACTTTAATTTAAAAAAAAAAAGTATTACCAAAAAAGTAGAATAAACTAGTGATACATAAACAACACAGATGAATCTTTAAAAACAAAAACAAAAATACTTTTCTGAGTGAAAGAACTCTTACATTGTGGATGGTTTCATTTACCTGAGTTTCTAGGAGTAGCAAACTAATACATTGTAACAGAAATCAGAACAGTGGTTATCTCAGAATGGGAGAGAGGCAGGGAGATGAAGAAAATAACTGAAAGGGGGCACAAGGGAAATTTCTGGGGGGTTGAAAATGCTCTGTATCTTGCTTGGCATAGTGACTATATGGCTATTTACACTTACCAAATCTCATCAAACTATGCACTTTAAATTATTAACATTCCTACATGAAAATCAAAATAAACTGTCATTTCCCATTAAAATGTTTCAAATCCTCGAGGGGAAAAAATATTTCAATGATGTTTAAAGAAAGAAAAAAAAATCCATTTATAAAAATTCTGAATCTTTCAACACTTACATTGCCAAAGCAGACCATAAAGGGATGTGGTTGTGGTATGAAAGGACCAAATAAAAGGACGAGGGATATTGCAGAGGTACTAAAAGTTTATTTTAGATTGACTTCTATGTGCCTTACTATTAGTTTTAAACTTTTCTGGAGGTTTCTGGAGACTGAGAAGAAAGGATTCTATACCTCTTAGACAGCTGCCTGAGGAGAATGCCTGGGAAGGTGTGTGTCCATATAAGGAAAAGAAAGAGTCCTTCTGGCTCTGAGGCTGAAACAGCTTGTTTGGTAAGACCCTCTACCAATTCCATTCATCCCAAATCCTTCCCAGCCCCCTGCACCCTGGCGGACTCCTACGTACTGTTGTGATGTCCTTAGGAGTCTACATAGATGCTTTCAAGTGGTCAAGGAAATGAATTTTCCTCTGATCACAAACAATTACACTCAATCATTTCACCATAATTTGTTTTTCCCTGAATCAAATCTTGTTTCATTATACCTTCTGAATTTTATAACCTATCTCTATTTTCTCATATTACCATTTTTTCTACTTTGTCTGAACCCCTTATTTAGATAATTTTATGATAACACCAATGGTATCCTAGAAATTATTATATTCTCAATATTCTACCCAAGGACAATGGTAATCTCCATGCTCAGAGTAGCCCTCATAGTATATTTTTTTCTACTTTAACTCACCCTCATCTAATTCAGATCTCTACACATTGCTTTTTTATTATTATTTTTTATTTTTTTACCTCCCAGCTGCCTCTTCCCTGATAAATAGGTAAAAGTTTTTATTCTTTTTTTCTTTCTATTTGCAGTTATTCCTTCATATAGTCAATTCATTACTTTAACTTCAATACTTACTGATAAAGCCAATGTCCTTCTCAATTTATTCATATCAAGATAATATGATGTGGATTTCCTTGAATTTTTGCATTTCTGAAAACAAAATGGAAAACAAAAATTATCTATTTACCAATTGTCAGTTTGCTTAATCTTTCCTTTGTTTCAATGTTGCATCTTACTTACATTGTTAACTAGTGTTTTTTAATAACTCATAGAACATTTTTCACTTTTTTAAATTCTAAAAATATCTTTTTATTATAGAAAATTTTTAAAAATCAGATAATCAAAATGATTCACTTTTATACAACATATATTATTGAGTAGCTACTATGTGCCCAGGATTTTTCTACATGATGAGATATAGCACTTGCCCAAAAGGGACTTATCATTTGTTTCATTTATTATTTGTAATTTGCCTCCTCTCTTTCTTTCCTGGGTATGCTAACTAGAGGCTTATCAATTTCATTTATCTTCTCAAAGCCCCAATTTTCGGTTTAATTGATTTCCTGTATTGATTGTTTTCAATTTCATTGATTTCTGCTCTAATTTTTATATCTTTTCTTCTGCTTACTTTGGATTTAATTTGCTCTTCTTTTTTTCTGATTTCTGAGGTGGAAATTTAGATTATTGATTTTAGGCCATTTTAAACTTCTAATATATATGTTTAACATAAATGTACTCACCATAAATTTCCCTCTAAACATTGTTCTTGCTGCATCAGACAAATTTAGATACATTATATTTTTATTTTTATTCAATTCAAAATATGTTTAAATTTCTCATAAGACCTCTTCTGTGGCATATGTGTTATTTCGAAGTATGACATTTTATTTCAACATGTATGGGGATTTGTAGCTATCTTTCTGTTATTGATATGCAGCTTAATTCCACTGTGGCCTGAGAATATACTTTTTATGATTTCTATTCCTTTAAATTTATTAAGGTGATTTTTATGGAGCAGAGTGTGGTCTGTCTTGATGAATGTTCCATATGAACTAATAAGAGTATGTATTTTGCTGATATTTTATGAAGTATTCTGTAAATGTCAATTATATCAGTTGATTGACCGCACTCTTCACCTCAGCCATATCCTTATGATTTTCTGCCTACTGGCTCTGTCAAGTTCTGATAGAGGGGTATTGAAATTTCCAACTATCATAGTGAATTGCTATGTCTTCTTGGAGAATTGACCCCTTTATCATTATGAATTGTCCTTTTTTATGGAAGACAATTTTATTTAAGGACAAAAAATTGTCCTTTTTTATGGGAGAAATAGATGATAGTCAAGGTAAGTAAATATCAAGATAATTTCAGGTAGATTTAAAGATTGTCAAACACAATAATCCAGGACAATATGGAAATGGGTAGGGAGACAGGGAGAGATGAAGGGTAATTAGAAAGGTTGGTAAGGAAAGGTCTCATGAGGAATGGTATTTGACTGTGAAGGAGGCTCTTTATGAAGGAAAGCATGGGGAAAAAGCATTGCTGGCACATAGATCAGAAAGAGCAAAGGCCTTGAGAGAGAAGCAAACTTCATGAATTCAAACCACAAAAAGAAACTCCATGTACATGGAGCTTCACAGGCATAGAAGATTGTGGTGTGAGTATAAAACACTTACACACCCCAATGTCCAGGAACATTACTGTTAATAACACTCACACATTTACAAGTGCCATTTCTGTTTCTTTCAAACCACAGAAATGCACTCTGGCTAACCTAAATAGAACATATATTTATTGGATATTTATGGAGAACTGAGAAAAGTGAAAGAATAAGTAAATGATTGTAGAAAAGACAGAACCCTGACAATTTAGGATGACTGTGTATCAGAAACAGATGCAGTTATTTTCAGCTGGAACCTTGTAGCATCAAATATCTACCGTATGTCATAAATTCACTTTTTTCCTCTGTATCCAGAATGGTATTAGCTACGTATCCTCCTTAGAAGACTTGAGAAACTGCTCACATAAATCACTTTCTGTAAACCTAACTCGATTTAGATACTTGTTTAAGGAAAGACGAAAGGTGTGCCACTGAATAATTAATTTTCACAACATGGCTAAAAATACTCCTCCTTAAGATTTGGCTTAGAAGAACAGAATACCCTCATCATCCTACTACAACTTGGAAGATTATAGAAAATTAGTTCTCTTAAGAAAATTTGGCTAATCTAGAAAAAAAAAAGAAATGGATTCAGGCAACATAATCCACACTTGTTTTGTATTTATATGTGCACATGACAATTTTCACTCAGATGGAAATTCACTAATTGACTATTTCACACACACAAAAAAACAAATTTTCATTAGTTGATATTAATGTGTGTTCCAAGATTTTGAAATCACACAAAACATGTCAAAAAACGTACATGTACCTGAGTCCACAAATGCAGCCTTAATTATTTCCCTGAGGAATGACTGATATTGGCTATTTGTAGTTTAAATGTTAGTTTGTCCTCCAGAATTCGGTCTTACTGGTCAAGGAAGAAACTACTTGTTTCCCCACAATTACATTATTTCACTATGGGTATTTGATAGGTATCTGTTGTTTCATTTGAAGTCAAGCAAATTTAATTTTCATTTCTAAGGTTAGCAATAAAATGAAACATTTTATTCAAATATAATATGATTTTTTTCTTAGAATAAATTGCCTGTTCGTGTCTGTTCTCAGTTTTTCAATTAAAATAATCATCTTTTTATTGCCTTTTAAAAAACAGACTTTCACTTTTTAAATTTTTTTTTTTTTTTTAATTTGACAGAGATCACAAGTAGGCAGAGAGGCAGGCAGAGAGAGTGGAAGGGAAGCAGGCTCCTCGCTGAGCAGAGAGTCCAATGCGGGGCTCGATCCCAGGACTCTGGGATCATGACCTGAGCCGAAAGCAGAGGTTTTAACCCACTGAGCCACCCAGGCACCCCCAGACTTTGATTTTTAGAAGTTTTAGACTTGTAGGAAAATTAGAAGGATGGTACAGAGAGTTTCTACTCACACTCACACTCATTTCTCTTCTTATTAATGCCTTACATTACTATGGTACATTTGTTATAAATATTGAAGAAATGTAGATATATAATTATTATTATTGACTAAAGCCCATAGTTTTTCAATATCTTAAATTTTTACGTAATGCTCATTTTATGTTCCCAGATCCCATTCAGGATACCACACTACATTTATTTGTCATGTCTCTTTGGACTGGCACATTCAGTCTATCCTTTTGTTTTGATGACCTAGACAGTTTTGAGGAGTACAGGTCAGGTGTTTTGTGGGATATCCTCTATTGGAATTTATGTTTTCTCACTATCAGACACTAGTACTTTTTACCAGATTTCTCCACTCTTTAGTTATTCTGCCCTCCCTATTTTAATATTTTAAATATTTAATGTAAAATAAAGACCTACATATATGCTATTTATTTGGTCTATAATTTGCAAACATTTCTCCATTTGCTGTTTTCCTTTAAATTTTATTATTACTATTTTTATTGACTAGAAATTTTAAATACATGAAGAGCTCCTCCTTTTGATGTTCTTTATGATAAGACTTCTAACCTGTAAAATTTTTACATTCACTTATATTTTCTTTTAGTAATTTTATACTTTTCTCTATTTATTTAATCTATCCATTTAAATTATATCTGAAATGTATGCATTCTCTGCATTTGATTAATACTCTCCTCCTGGATGACCTTGACTTTCTTTTCTATCTGCTGATGGCATGAGTTTTCAAGATCAAACTCCAATTGGACATCTTGTGAGTTTTCCTAAGTTACTTCCGTTAGGTTTTAGGTACCCTGCCCCTGTGTTCTGGTTGGTACCTACAACTTCTGTAGTACTTATCAAATCAATATTGCTTTTAAAAACTATTCATCATTATGTCAGTCACTCCCTTCATCATTATGTCAGTCACTCCCTCTAAACTCTGAGCCCTGGGAAGCAAAGGGCATGTCTTATTCATTTTGTGCATTACATGATGCATAAAATTGTGTAGAAATTCCATAAATACTTATTGAATTGGATCATGTCCTTGTCCTTTCTTCTTTTTTTGTCTCTCATTTAAAAAAAAGAAAGAAAGAAAGAAAGAAAGAAAGAAAGAAAAGAAAGAAAGATGTTCCCTAGTGCCAATAGAATATATTAAAGTGTGTCAGCCAAACCTTCCTTACCTGGTCCAAAAACAACTTTCTAATTATTTTTCCTACTATTTCCCATTATGTGCATAATCCACAATGGGCTATCTGTGGGTCCCAAAAGTCATAGAATTTCCTACTCTAGTCTCAGCTGTTACCTAGTAAGTGTGAATATTGCTATAAATCTCTCAGAAAGCAATTTGACAAATTTCATGAGTCTGGAAAGTTTCATTTCTTTTGTGCCTAGAATTTTTTTCTTTTAAACTCTAACAAGGAAAAATAACCCTAATTATTGTAGGGGGAAAGGAAAATCTTTAGGCCAAATAAACAAGTGATTTATATATACAATAAATTTTCATTATAACTTTATTTGTAATAATTTACAAAAACAGAAAAATAATGCTTCAGTGCTTATTGTTTACACAATTTAAATAGGCTTTAACTTTGATAAAACTTTAATTTTTAACATTCCAATTTTCTTCTCTAAAAAGAATATCATCTAAATTCATTCTGCTTTCCCCTTTGTTTTGGAACTTTGAGGAGATTATGAGGTCTTTTAAGTTGGCACTTACAATTATCTTATTTACCATTAATCTCTTTTCTATGCAGAACCTAAATGAGCCTGGGTGGCTCAGTCAGGAAAGTGTCTGCCTTTGGCTCAGGTCATGATTCTGGGCTCCTGGATCTAGCCCTGCACTGGGCTCCTGCTCAGCAAAGAGTGCTTCTTTTTTCCCACTGCTCATTCTCTCTCTCTCTCTCTCTCTCTCACTCTGTCTCTCAAATTAATAAAATCTTAAATCAAAGAACCTAAATTACTCTGTCTTGAGCTCATTCCCTCTTTTAGTCCCTTGCTCTCCCATATGAAAGTGTTAGCTGCAAATCATTTTTTTTTAAATCCTAAAGCTGTGAAAGATTTTTGCAGAAGACAATTGTCCTTCCTCTCCTCCCTATTGCATCCCACCCCCCAGATACAATCACATTCAATTCTCCTAGTATATTTTTTCAGGTATCCACATCTACATTCTAAATAATAAATGTATTACTGTTCCGAGATTGTCAAGACAGAATCATGATTTATTTGATTGAGAAAGGTTAACTTCATGAGAAGATACTGAATTGTTTAATGGGAACTTATGGAAATGATCACACAAAACAGAAGACATAGCAGGATGCTCCCAGGTGAAGGCATGACTCTGAGGCATCTAGTACAGAAAGCTGTCCATGATACTATCCTTGGCAGGTGAAGAGTCCACCAAGAGGTACAGGGACAATTTTATCTTCTTCTGGGAATAGCCTGCCCATTCATATGCAAGAAATGATTCACTATGAAGAGCTGGTATTGAAATACCAGCTCTGCATGCCCTGGTGGTGCAGATACAGGGAGCAGGAGGGACTCATTACACATCTATTCGATGGTCAGCAACTTTTTGATCAGCAGCCTTCAAGTGTCAGTATCAGGGGTGCTTCGTGGCTCAGCTGTTAAGCACTGCCTTCGGCTCAGGTCATGATCCCAGGGTCCTGGGATTCAGCCCTGCACTGCGGGGGGGGGGGGCTGCTTCTCCCTATCCCACTCCCTCTGCTGTGTTCCCTCTCTAGCTCTGTCTCTCTCTGTCAAATAAATAAATAAAGTCTTTTTAAAAAAGTAAATGTCAGTATCAGTAAGTCTTAAGAAAAGAAACTCCTGTCCTTCTTGATATTTATCAACAGTATTTTTGGTTTTCTGAAGTTGTGTGGAAAAAAGTGGTAGGAGGCTTTACTAATCTGTAGGCAGAGTTGTATTCAAAGCTTCATTTTCCCAAAAGGAGCCTTCAGTTTTCCTTCTAATGCCTGATCGCCCAAGCCAGAAGTCCCTCTGATTCAGTTTCATAAAGGAAAATGAAATCAAGTCCAGAAGGTGAGGGAACAAAGACTGGGAGCCCAACCAGGTCTTTCCATACAACCAATCAAACTCTTAGTTTTTAGTCCGTGTCTCATTTCTACTCTCTGCAGTACCAGCGATTACCGAGTCTGCAGTATCTAACTCTTAAAGGGATTCCAGAGGAGAAATCAATGATCTCCTCATTGGTACTTCCCTTGTAAGCACTTGGGTTAGTTTCTTTGTTGCCATTTACCAGCCTTCCATTTGCTTTCAATATAGTGCAAGTTATAGCATTTTCATCAAAGGTGAAACTTCTGTTTCTTATTTTTGTGTAATATATATTGAAGTGATTCTGGAGAATAGAGGTTTGGCATAATGTGTTCCTAATAAGAAATATATATTTGGTTTCATCCCCATTTCTGGTGCAGAGCTCCTAATCTCTGGAAATTCCAGAGTGATGACAGAATAAAGATATCTTGCTATGCGAATGAGGTGACTTTTGGAAAGCACCTAAGAATGAGGACTGGCTGCTTGGAGAATCAACCATTCAGTCCCATGGTTTTGACCTCTGGGGAGGAGAGAGCAGCTACAGACTGAATCAATCGTCGATGACCAACGATGTAATCAGTCATACCTATATCACGATGCTTCTTAGAACCCACCCCAAAAAAAAAGACTGGAAATTTGGAAAAGTGTTTTGTTTAGAGAGAGCATGGAAACTCCACACGTTTTCCCCATAACTGACCCTATACATCTTTTCCTTCATGGTGTTATTCAGTTATACTTTTTTTAAATAATAAAGTAGTGGTTCTTTTATAATAAAGTTACTTTAGCAATTTAGTCAAAACCAAGGAGAGAGTTATTGGACCCTTTAATCTGTAGTGGGTTGGTCAGAATGCCACGTGACAACATGGACTTTCAGATGGTATCTGAAGTAGAAGGGGGGACAGTCTTGTAGGACAGAGCCCTTAACCTGTGGGACCTGACACTGTCATCAGGTAGATAGTGTCAGAATTGAGTTAAATTGTAGGACACCCAACAAATGTGTGAGAAGTACTTGGTGGATAGTGTGGGACATGCACCCCCAACCTTTGTCAACACGTACACACATTGGAATTGTGACCAGAACCCTTTACATAAACTTTACATTGCCAACTTTAATCAGAAGTTGGCACAGCCATGTTTAGACATGTGGATACTGACTCTGAGATTTCCATCTAGACAAAGTAGACATAATACCTCAGTAGCCTGGGTATCTGGTTATCAGAAGCCCTGAAATGAAGCCAGACTTTTTTCCCAGCCACAAGGCTGCAATAAGAATATCATATGAGAAATCCAAAGAGAATTAAAAGCTTCTCTTCTTTCTCTCTTCTGATAGTCCTTGCTAAATAATGTGGGATATAGATTTTTATAATGGGGTTGAATTGATAAAGATGAAAAAAATAAAGTCTGTCTTTTTTTTTTTAAGATTTTATTTATTTATTTGACAGACAGAGATCACAAGTAGGCAGAGATGCAGGCGAAGAGAAGAGGAAGCAGACTCCCTGCCTAGCAGAGAGCCCTACGCGGGGCTCGATCCCAGGACCCGGAGATCACGACCTGAGCAGAAGGCAGAGGCTTTAACCCACTGAGCCCCCCAGTCACCCCGAAAAAAATAAAGTCTTGATTGAAATTCAGATGATATATTACTAGGAAAAATGTTTTACTCCATTCAGCTGGGGATTAGAAGTCACATTGTCTCTTCATGCCAGTGGGTATTAAGAGTTCAATAAAGTTTTCTTAGGGTCTTCAAGACTAATTGTTCTCTATCTTTTTTTCATTATCCTGGGACCCACAGAGAGCTCTCAACCACTAATGGAGAGGAGACCCCAGGGTCTATTAATAATGCATTCATAAGAAATCAGGTTCATTAAGGCTATGGAAAAATGTGGGAAAATGCTTTAGAAGAATGACAAAGAAAGAAGTCAGAATAAGCTACATAATAAGATATTATTATATATAAGAAGACTTGAAGTAAACATACCAACATGCTGGACAGTAATTATATTTTGATTATACCAAATAATGTTTGTTATTCTATTTTTTTCATATTTTTGAAATTATCTTTAATCAGTACATATGACTTGTAATATGCATATTATTTTCATAAAGGGTCTAAATTTGCAATATATTTTGAGGACTGACTCATATGTAACTTCCCCTCTGCTTTTGTCCTAATATCCTCATTTGAAATAAAGTTTTGCTCCTTTTAAAATCTACAAATTTGTTTTGGTATAGCTTCTATGTGACTTATCACTTACTGCCTTGTGTTTTAATTAGCTGTTTTTTTTTTTTTTATTCCCTTTCCACTTAAGAGAGGGAATTTAGTAGCATGTGTGTTAGCTACATTCTCCAAGGCTCCAAGCAGTGTTAGCCTAGAGTGGTTACTCAGACACAAGTATAGATGAACGAATGAACTGTCTTGCTGGGCTCTGCAGCCATTCTGCTAACTTGTTGGACCCTCCATGAGCACATTGCCTAAAACTGGTTTTCCTTCCAAAGCATCATGCAGTGAAAGCTTCCCATTACAAAACTCACCATATATATTACACCCTGAAGGTAGGGATTTTTTCCCATTTGCTTTTATCAAATGTTTATCCTCTTTTATCCATGTCTGTTGCCATGGTAGCAGCTCAAGACAGGGCTGAGCAAATCATAAGCATTCTTACACGTGGACTGGTTCCTACAGTGGTGGCAGCTTGCTCATGGTGCCGAATGAGTGTTTTCACTTGTCCTGGACTGCCCTTTTCTTCAAGGCCAGATGTCTCACTGCCTTCGTGGAGATGCTTATCTTTTAAAGCTGTAAATAAGTAATCAAGTAGAAAGATGCATGGAGCATCTGCTAAACTCCTGAGTGCATTTGTTTTGATCTTTTTAGGCACTGCAATAATTCTACTTTTTGGTTTTTCATTAACTTCACAAGTTCTTTCCTTTATTTAAACTGCCTGCATGGGAAAAGTAGCTGCTTCTACATGTCCTAAGGGGAAGATACTTACATAGTAACATAACACTCAGGGTCCTCTGGTCTAACCTCTTATGTCTCCCAAAAGGACTGTACTCTTCATAACCAGATATATACCCATTGTTTTCCTTCAATTTTCCCGAGAAAACAGTACTACAGCCGTCCTAATATGTTATCCTTGTGATATGTTCCTAATGTCTTTTGCTTTGTAATTTTCTTCTTTCTTGTTCAGCTTATTGAAAATGGGTGATTTTAAAAGTTAAGAGTCGGGGGAGGAGTCAAGATGGCGGAGAAGTAGCAGCTGAGACTACTTCAGGTAGCGGGAGATCAGCTAGATAGCTTATCTAAAGATTGCAAACACCTACAAATCCAACGGGAGATCGACGAGAAGAAGAACAGCAATTCTAGAAAGAGAAAATCAACCACTTGCTGAAAGGTAGGACTGGCGGAGAAGTGAATCCAAAGGGACGGGAAGACAGACCCCGGGGGGAGGGGCCGGCTCCCGGCAAGCGGCGGAGCAACGGAGCACAAAATCGGGACTTTTAAAAGTCTGTTCCGCTGAGGGACATCGCTCCAGAGGCTTAACTGGGGTGAGGCCCACGCGGGGCCAGTGTGGCCTCAGGTCCCGCAGGGTCACAGAAGGATCGGGGTGTCTGAGTGTCGCAGAGCTCGCAGGTATTAGAACAGGGAAGCCGGCTACAGAGACGGAGCCGAGGAGTGAGCTCACAGCTCGGGGTTACCTTGAACCGGTCGCAGGCTCGGTGAGCTCGG
Source organism: Lontra canadensis (assembly GCF_010015895.1). Classification (NCBI taxonomy): domain Eukaryota; kingdom Metazoa; phylum Chordata; class Mammalia; order Carnivora; family Mustelidae; genus Lontra; species Lontra canadensis. The sequence continues at coordinate 20,448,044 of NW_022631005.1, forward strand.
AGCGCAGCCGGAGACCAGGCAGACGGGAGTAATTGGACGCTGTTCCCTGAGGGCGCACTGAGGAGTGGGACCCCGAGCTCTCGGCTCCTCCGGGCCGGAGACTGGGAGGCCGCCATCTTCCTTCCCGTCCTCCGGACTCTACGGAAAGCGCTCAGGGAACAAAAGCTCCCGAAAGCAAACCTGAGCGGATTACTCCGCCCGGCCCCAGGTAAGGGCGGTGCGACTCCGCCTGGGGCAAAGACACTTGAAAATCACTACAACAGGCCCCTCCCCCAGAAGATCAACAAGAAACCCAGCCAGGACCAAGTTCACTTACGAGGAGTGCGGTTTCAATACCAAGGAGAGCAGCGGAATTCCAGAGGAGGAGAAAGCAAAGCACGGAACTCATGGCTTTCTCCCCATGATTCTTTAGCCTTGCAGTTAATTTAATTTTTTTTTTCTTTTTCAATTTTTTTCTCTTCTTCTGCTAAATTTTTTTAAACTTTTACCCTTTTCTTTTTAACGTTTTTTAACTAGTTTATCCAATATATATATATTTTTTCCTTTTTATATTTTTTTCATTATTGGTTTTCTTTTTTTTATTTGTTTCTTTTTTCTTTTTTATTTTATTTTATTTTTTTCTTTCTGAACCTCTTTTTATCCCCTTCCCCCCCCCCCCTCACGATTTGGGATCTCTTCCGATTTGGCTAAAGCATATTTTCCTGGGGTTGTTGCCACGCTTTTAGTATTTTACTTACTCCTTCATATACTAAAATGACAAGGCGGAAAAATTCACCACAAAAAAAAGAACAAGAGGCAGTACCAAAGGCTAAGGACCTAATCAATACAGACATTGGTAATATGTCAGATAAAGGCATGGAAGATATTAGAGAAACCCTCTCGGGAGATATAAAAGCCCTTTCTGGAGAAATAAAAGAACTAAAATCTAATCAAGTTGAAATTAAAAAAGCTATTAATGAGGTGCAATCAAAAATGGAGGCTCTCACTGCTAGGATAAATGAGGCAGAAGAAAGAATTAGCGATATAGAAGACCAAATGACAGAGAATAAGGAAGCTGAACAAAAGAGGGACAAACAACTACTGGACCACGAGGGCAGAATTCGAGAGATAAGTGACACCATAAGACGAAACAACATTAGAATAATTGGGATTCCAGAAGAAGAAGAAAGAGAGAGGGGAGCAGAAGGTATATTGGAGAGAATTATTGGAGAGAATTTCCCCAATATGGCAAAGGGAACAAGCATCAAAATCCAGGAGGTTCAGAGAACCCCACTCAAAATCAATAAGAATAGGTCCACACCCCGTCACCTAATAGTCAAATTTACGAGTCTTAGTGACAAAGAGAAAATCCTGAAAGCAGCCCGGGAGAAGAAGTCTGTAACATACAATGGTAAAAATATTAGATTGGCAGCAGACTTATCCACAGAGACCTGGCAGGCCAGAAAGAGCTGGCATGATATATTCAGAGTACTAAACGAGAAAAACATGCAGCCAAGAATACTATATCCAGCTAGGCTATCATTGAAAATAGAAGGAGAGATTAAAAGCTTCCAGGACAAACAAAAACTGAAAGAATTTGCAAACACCAAGCCAGCTCTACAGGAAATATTGAAAGGGGTCCTCTAAGCAAAGAGAGAACCTAAAAGTAGTAGATCAGAAAGGAACAGAAACAATATACAATAGCAGTCACCTTACAGGCAATACAATGGCACTAAATTCATATCTCTCAATAGTTACCCTGAATGTTAATGGGCTAAATGCCCCAATCAAAAGACACAGGGTATCAGAATGGATAAAAAAACAAAACCCATCTATATGTTGCCAACAAGAAACTCATTTCAAACCCGAAGACACTTTCAGATTTAAAGTGAGGGGGTGGAAAAGAATTTACCATGCTAATGGACATCAGAAGAAAGCAGGAGTGGCAATCCTTATATCAGATCACTTAGATTTTAAACCAAAGACTATAATAAGAGATGAAGATGGACACTATATCATACTCAAAGGATCTGTCCAACAAGAAGATCTAACAATTGTAAATATCTATGCCCCTAACGTGGGAGCAGCCAACTATATAAACCAATTAATAACAAAATCAAAGAAACACATCGACAATCATACAATAATAGTAGGGGACTTTAACACTCCCCTCACTGAAATGGACAGATCATCCAAGCAAAAGATCAACAAGGAAATAAAGGCCTTAAATGACACACTGGACCAGATGGACATCACAGATATATTCAGAACATTTCATCCCAAAGCAACAGAATACACATTCTTCTCTAGTGCACATGGAATATTCTCCAGAATAGATCACATCCTTGGTTCTAAATCAGGTCTTAACTGTTATCAAAAAATTGGGATCATTCCCTGCATATTTTCAGACCACAATGCTCTGAAGCTAGAACTCAATCGCAAGAGGAAATTTGGAAAGAACCCAAATATATGGCGACTAAACAGCATCCTTCTAAAGAATGAATGGGTCAACCAGGAAATTAAAGAAGAATTGAAAAAATTCATGGAAACCAATGATAATGAAAATACAACAGTTCAAAATCTGTGGGACACAACAAAGGCAGTCCTGAGAGGAAAATATATAGCGGTACAAGCCTTTCTCAAGAAACAAGAAAGGTCTCAGGTACACAACCTAACCCTACACCTAAAGGAGCTGGAGAAAGAACAAGAAAGAAACCCTAAACCCAGCAGGAGAAGAGAAATCATAAAGATCAGAGCAGAAATCAATGAAATAGAAACCAAAAAAACAATAGAACAAATCAACGAAACTAGGAGCTGGTTCTTTGAAAGAATTAATAAGATTGATAAGCCCCTGGCCAGACTTATCAAAAAGAAAAGAGAAAGGACCCAAATCAATAAAATCATGAATGAAAGAGGAGAGATCACAACTAGCACCCAAGAAATACAGACAATTATAAGAACATATTATGAGCAACTCTATGCCAACAAATTTGACAATCTGGAAGAAATGGATGCATTCCTAGAGACATATAAACTACCACAACTGAACCAGGAAGAAATAGAAAGCCTGAACAGACCCATAACCAGTAAGGAGATTGAAACAGTCATCAAAAATCTCCAAACAAACAAAAGCCCAGGGCCAGACGGCTTCCCGGGGGAATTCTACCAAACATTTAAAGAAGAACTAATTCCTATTCTCCTGAGACTGTTCCAAAAAATAGAAATGGAAGGAAAACTTCCAAACTCATTTTATGAGGCCAGCCTCACCTTGATCCCCAAACCAGACAAGGATCCCATCAAAAAAGAGAACTACAGACCAATATCCTTGATGAACACAGATGCAAAAATTCTCACCAAAATACTAGCCAATAGGATTCAACAGTACATTAAAAGGATTATTCACCACGACCAAGTGGGATTTATTCCAGGGCTGCAAGGTTGGTTCAACATCCGCAAATCAATCAATGTGATACAACACATTAATAAAAGAAAAAACAGGAACCATATGATACTCTCCATAGATGCTGAAAAAGCATTTGACAAAGTACAGCATCCCTTCCTGATCAAAACTCTTCAAAGTGTAGGGATAGAGGGCACATACCTCAATATTATCAAAGCCATCTATGAAAAACCCATCGCAAATATCATTCTCAATGGAGAAAAACTGAAAGCTTTTCCGCTAAGGTCAGGAACACGGCAGGGATGTCCGTTATCACCACTGCTATTCAACATAGTACTAGAAGTCCTAGCCTCAGCAATCAGACAACAAAAAGAAATCAAAGGCATCCAAATCGGCAAAGAAGAAGTCAAACTATCACTCTTCGCAGATGATATGATACTATATGTGGAAAACCCAAAAGACTCCACTCCAAAACTGCTAGAACTTGTACAGGAATTCAGTAATGTGTCAGGATATAAAATCAATGCACAGAAATCAGTCGCATTTCTCTACACCAACAATAAGACAGAAGAAAGAGAAATTAAGGAGTCCATCCCATTTACAATTGCACCCAAAACTATAAGATACCTAGGAATAAACCTAACCAAAGAGACTAAGAATCTATACACAGAAAACTATAAAGTACTCATGAAAGAAATTGAGGAAGACACAAAGAAATGGAAAAATGTTCCATGCTCCTGGATTGGAAGAATAAATATTGTGAAAATGTCTATGCTACCTAAAGCAATCTACACATTTAATGCAATTCCTATCAAAGTACCATCCATTTTTTTCAAAGAAATGGAACAAATAATCCTAAAATTTATATGGAACCAGAAAAGACCTCAAATAGCCA